>NC_134531.1:217559485-217871985 GCF_050624435.1 Tenrec ecaudatus
GTGCTTCCTGCGTCATTCAAGATAAATGTTTCAAAATTGCAGCTGGGAGTTTTAATTTCTTATCTTTGAGTTTAAGATATGCTCAACATGTTCTTCCCTTTTGGTTTGCACATTTCATTATAATATTTTACTTTACCTTCTTGAGCTGCCCTTTGAAAGTTCCTGTTCAGCTCTTTGATTTCTCATTTCTTTAATTTGCTTTAGATACGCTATGGTTAAGAGCAAATTTCAGAGTCTCTTCTGACATCCCCTTTGATATTTTCTTTCTTACCTGTCTTTAATCATCTTTTTCTTTCTTCATGTATGATGTTTTTTATCTTATCCCACAGCTCACCAACTCTTCTGTCATTAGTGTTCAAGGTAATAAACCTGCTTTTGAGATATTCTCAAAATTAGGGTGGGATAGACCCGGGTCATATTTGGCTCTTGAGGACTTGTTTTAATTTTTTTCTGCTTCAACCTGAACTTATACATGAATAATTGGTGGTCTGCTCCATAATCATCCACTGGCCTGATTTTACCTGTTGATATTGAGCTTGTCTATCTTCTCTTTTCAAAGATGTAGTTAATTTGGTTTTTATGTATTCCATCTGGAAAAGTCCATGTGGATAATCCACCATTTGTGTTGTTGAAAAAAGGCATTTGCTACGAACAAGTCATTGGTCTTGAAAAATTCTGTCATGTGATCTCCAGCTTCATTTCTCTCATCAAAACTCTATTTTCCCGCTGCTCTTCCTTCCCATTTCCAACTTTTGTATTGCCAACAATGATTGATGTATCTTTATCGCATATTTGATCAATTTTGGACCAAAAACAGAGATAGAATTTCTCAATTTCTTCATTAACTTTACTGACTGGTGCATCAATTTGAATAGTAGTTGTATTGATTGGATATCCTTGAAAGTGGATCAATAAGATCCTATCATAGACACCATAGTATTTCAAGATAGATCTTGAAATGTCCTTTTTTATGAGGAATGCATGATATTCCTCACTATGTGTGTTATTTTCAGCACAGTAAGCCATGTGATTTTCTGACTCAAAATGGCCAATACCAGTCAATTTCAGCTCCCTAACACTTAAAATATTGATCTTTATGCATTTGATTTTATTTTTAATGACTTCCAATTTTCTTAGATTCATACTTTGTACAATCCAAGTTCTGATTATCAGTAGATTTTTTCCAGCTGTTTCTTCTCATTCTGAGTCTTGCCACATCAGCAAACGTAGCTTTTACTCCCAACGACTTTACTCATTCACATCATTATGGTGGCCTCTACTTGGAGAAGGCAACTCTGGCTCACTCAGACTTGAATGCCTTCGGTCCTACGCAGCTTATTATTTGGCACCAACTCTGGCAAAATTCTGCTTTTATTCATTTAGCCATCAGTAGTGGACAATGTTTCAAAGTTATCCATAAGGTTTCAGCAGCTCATTCCTCCGAAGCGGACAGCCTATTCCTTCTTTGTAGTCTGTTTATTCTGGCGGCTTTACTGAAACCTGTTCACTGTTGGTGACCCTGGGCTATTTAAAATACCGGTAACATAGCTTCCAGCATCACAGCAACAAACAACACACCACAATATGGCAGAATGACACACACGTGGTGATTCTGAGCGATAAAGAGAACAAATTAGACAGAGACAGGAACCTATGGGGAAGACAGATCCCTTATGATGATTATTTATAAACCAAGGAACCAGGAACTCCTGAGACAAGAAAGAAATTGGTGCAACTGAGACCTGATTTAGATTGTTAACTTCTAGAGCTATGAGAAAATAATTTCTATACTTTATCATCAATAACTTCTGGTAATTCTGCTATCACAGCAGTAAGTACCTAAGATAGAGGAGCTCTGGTGGCATAATGGGTTGTACATGGAGCTACTAACTACAAGATCGGCAGTTCAAACCCATTAGCAGGTCCATGGAAAAAAGAAGTGGCTGTCTACACCAGTAAAGATGTAAAGACCAGGAAACCCAAAGGGACAGTCCTGTTCTGTCCGATGGGGTTGTTATGTGTCAGAATCTCTTTGATGGCAGTGAGTTTGAGGTAACTCCGAATAGCTGATAATGAAGTTTCTTCTAAATTATGATCCTGGAGAGCAGAAAAGAAGGAGTTCAAGGACAGACAGCATAGTGAACATCCCTTTTGCCTTCCCTATCACTTCTGTACAAAACTAGCAAACCTGTGGGTGGGGTGGGGTGGGGGGACAAAGACATGAAAATGGCAAGGAAAATAAACATCAGTGGTGTGACCAACAGAGGTAATGTAATGTTGGTGACAGAAAACTCCACCTTATATGGCATAGAGTGAGTCTGAGAGTCAGATCTAATATTAAAAGTAAAAGAAACCTCAAGGTACTCTTATATAAGGGTACACGCACACACACACACACACACACACACAAAGGGTATGCAACATGTATTTGATCAATTTATCTGTGTCTCCAGGTTCAGGACTATTGATGATGACAACTTACATTTCTTGTTTATGAATTCCCTTCAAAGTACTGCAAACATCGTATGCACAAGCTCCCCAAACCTGATAGGAGGAAAAAAGAGGTAAAATAAACACTCAAACAGGTATCAGGGACCCTAAGAAGAAAGGTCTAGCCATCTATTTCATGAAAATTCTGTGGCTAGCAGAATATTGACTGAGCCCTACAGTGGACACATTATCAGAGAGGACTAAGAATAGCAAAGACATCATGTTTGGCAAAGTGAAGGGTCCCTGAAGGCAGAGGATTTCCCCGTGAGAAGAATTGGCACAATGGCTGCAGCAACAGTCTCACACACGCAAACCATCATGAAGATGGTGCGAGGCTGGGCAGTGATTCTTCTCTTCTGCATGATCGCCCAGTGAGTCCGAGGCAACGTCGTGGCAGTCAAGCGGCTCTTCGACCTTGAGCAAATCCCACAACTACTGGAGGTCTCCAGATTTTCACCCCGAAAAGGTGTGCGGGCAGAGTGACTCCTGACATCGTTTTACAGCTCAAAAAAAAAGAACTTTTTTCACATTTGTCTCTGGATCAGCCATCTTTTGCAGCCTTGAGGAAAGCACAAGATGATATTTTTTTTTTGCATCATTTGTACTATCATCATATTAAGAGATTCCTAGGATACCTACTTAATGGTGTTTCCCAATCTTCCTTTGCTTAAATGATCTATTCTCCAATTGCTTTCCCTCTTTTAAATGGGTATTAAGGAGACATCCATGTTTTTCTTGGCTTACTGCCACGACTACTTGTCCCAGTTTTCAGAGCCTGTGAATAATTATTTGGTGCAATTTATGGTTACCCTGAAGGTAATACTATCAATTGATCATGATTCAGTTCTGCTTGTACTTCCCTTGCAAACCTCTCCCCTTCTAAAACATTCTCAAATGATGGCATTCTCAATACTACTACTTTAAATTTACATAGAAGCTTCTACTAGATACACCTTCTTATTTCTTGTACTGTCAATCAACACAGGCTTTACTAAGGAGTCAGGGAAAGTAAAAATCTCAGTCATGCTTGAAGGAGTCCTTGAAATCATCTTATTTATTCTTTATCAAAGTTGTGCTTGCTATTGAGAGCCATGAGTCTGGAGGGCAGATTAGAGCAATAAACTAGTGCTTTTTCAGGTAGAAGATAAGTGCTGAGTCCACCGATGGTTATTGGTCCTAGGTCAGATTTGCTGGAGGAGGGAGAGAGGAAAGAGAGAGAATCTATAAGTTTTAAAAGTCTTAAGATATACATTAATCAATATGATGAATGAGCCTTTTTATTGTTTTGTTTTGGATTTCAATTAAAACAAATTACTATTTTTAAAATTCTAGATACATCAATGTTCATTACAGCTCTGTTCACAACAGCCCAAAGTAGAAATAATCTAATGTCAATCAACAGATGAAAGGACTAACAAAATGTACTGCCTGCATAAAATGCAGTATTATCCACCCATAAAGAGAAACATGCTACAACATGGATACAACTGGAAAACTTTATGATAAGTGAAATAAGTTTGACATAAAAGTAGAATTTCTATGTAATTTGTCCATGGATGTGAAATATATAGACTAGTCAAATGAATAGACACCAAAGTTTATTAGTGGGTACCAGGGGCTAAAGCAAAGAGGAATGAAGAGTTTCTTTAGGGGTCTGAATTTCTTCACTGGGTAATAATTGCACAACATGGTAGATATGATTGATGTAACGGAATTGTTCATTTCTAATGGTTAAAATACAAATTTTAGGTTATATATCTTACCACATGACATTTTATACACATATGGTTGGAGTCCCTGGTGGAACTAATTATTGAGCACCTGACTACTAACCAAAAGGTTGGCAGTTTGACCCAACCAAAGGTGCCTCTGAAAACAGACCTATCTGCTTCTGGAAGGTCACAATCTTGAAAACCTTATGAAAATAGTGCTACGCTATACACAGGGGCGTCATGAATTAGAATCCATTCAAACATAACTATCAATACTAATACATACATATACCAACTCACTCATCTAGACCAAAATTTGGAAGACAGTTAATTGGCCAAATAATTAGAAGAGATCTATATTTGTAACCAATCCAAAACAAGTGACCCAACAGAATACTCAGACTGTAGAACAATATCATTGCTATCACATGCAAGTAAAATTTTGCTGAAGTTTCTCCAACAACTGTTTCAGTGACACATTGCCAGGGAGCTGCCAGAGAGTCGGTCCTGATTCAGAAGAGGATGTGGAACAAGGGGTATCATTGCTGATGTCTGATGGATGTTGGCTGAAAGCAGAGAATACCAGAAAGGTGTTTACTTGTGTTGTATTGACTGTGCAAAGGCGTTCAACTCTGTGGATCATCACAAAGCATGGACAGCCTTGAGAAGAATGGGAATCCCTGACTACTTTATTGTGCTCACGAGGAACCTGTACGTGGATCAAGAGGCAGTGTGAGAACAGAACCAGAGAATACTGCATGATGTAAAATCAGGAAAGGTGTGTGGCAGACTTGTATCTTCTCAACATACTTTTTCAAACTGTATGTTGAGCAAATAATCAGAGAAGCTGGATTACATGAAGATTAATGTGGTATCAGGGTTGGAGGAAGGCTTATTAACAACATGAAAGCATAAGGACAATTGTGAAGACAGCACAGGACTGGGCAGTGTTTCATTCTATTGTGCATAGAGTTGCTATGGGTCACCACTGACTAAATGGTGCCCAACGACAATAACAATATGCAGATGACACAACCTTGCTTGTTGAAAGTGAGGACTTGAAGCCCTTGCTGCTGGTGAAGATCAAGGATTGCAGCCTTTTGTGTGAATTACAACTCCATGTAAAAAATATCAGAATCTTCACAACAGTACCAAGAGGTAACATCATGATAAATGGGGGGAAATTTGAACTTGTGGAGGATTTTGTCTTGCTTGGACCCATAATCAATACTCATGGAAGCAGCAGTCAAGAGATCAAACAACAGATTGCAATGGGCACATCTGTTGCACAAGACTTCTTTAGAGTGTTGCAAAGCAAGGAGTGTACTGTGAGGATTGAGGTGTGCCTGGCAAAGAGAAAAAGAGAAAGACCCTCAAGGAGATGGATCGAAACAGTCGTTTTAACAGTGGGCTCAGGCACAGGAACTATCGTGAGAGTGACGTGATGTGGGAGCGGGCAGTGTTTAGTTCTGTTGTACATAGGCCATGAGTCAGAATTGACTCAACAGCCCTTAACAACAGCATGTGCATGAAGTTCTTGACATCTCTAACCTTTATTTCAGATATTTCAATGCAGGGACCCAATGTTTACTACTGTAGGACTGTTTGAAATGGGATATTTCCTTTATTAAAACCACATGGAAAGTGTCATTGCTTTAAGGGCTGAAGAATAATGCAGGCAATTTGTGTTTTAGTTGGCGACATTGTAAAGAAAGGAATTGGTGGTACTATGATTAAGTTACTCAGCTACAAATCAAAATGGTCATGCTTTGGTCCACTCGGGGACTCCTTAGGAGAAAGATGGGATTCTGCTCCCAGTACAGACGAGAAAACCTATGGGTCAGTTCTACTCTGTCCCATGGAGTTGAAGCCCTAAAACAGCAACCCTAGAAAGGAAGCAACAGCATAATAATGAAAGTAACAATAACCATAAAAAGTTAAAGGATGATCAGGGAAATGAACCACGTACTAATTTTTTACATTTTTTAGGATACTGCTATTTAAAGGTGCCCTGAACTAAGGGGAACCCTGGTGTTGTCATGGGTAAGCTCTGGGTTGTTCACTGCAAGGTCAGCTCGCTAAGAGAAAGATGAGCCTGTCCTGGGAACCATTTACAGTTCCCATAGCCCTCAGGAGCAGTTCAACTCTGCCCTAAAGGGTCACTCAGCATCAAAGTCAACTTGCAGTGGTCATTGGGTCCATGTCCCTTTTAACACATCTTTATCTTTTAAGAATTCTAACAGCAATAGTTTTTGAATGAACTTACTGTATATACTTGAGTATATATGGTTTTCCAGCACATTTTAATGCCGTTTTTTGGTAAAACTGGGTGCCTCAGTGGATATTCGAATTAACATATTATCGAGTATATATGGTACATACTCTCTGGCATTTGCTTCCAGAGTCATCCAAACTGGGGAAGTGGGTGAGGCTGTGGATGAAGTAAGATTGGCCAAGAGTTATTAATCCTGAAGCTGAGTTATGATTAAGTATGTGGAGTTCATTCTATGATTCTCTCTCATTTTGCATATATTCATAATAGCTTGCCTAATGACATGCAGGAAGTAAAAAAAAAATCTCCCACAGCTGAATCCTAAGGGAGGGTGAAGAAATGAGTTTTTGCATGCCCTTTATTGAAAGAGGCGGCCCTTCAGGCTTCTTAAATAAATAAAAAAAATTAGATGCCATGCAAAGGGGGGGGGCACCCAAACAACCCTAAACTTTATATGGAATGAGAAGCAGCCATGAGTCGCTAAGGCAATATTGTAGGAAAAGAACAAGGTAAGAAGACGCATTTTTAAAACATTCAACAGTGAGAGCAATTTTTCTGCTTTCAAAGCAGTCCACAGTTACAGTAATCAAAACAGTGTGGTATTGGTGTAACAATAGATACACTGACCAATGGAATCGAATTGAGAGACTAGAAATAAACCCATATATCTATAATCAGCTCATTTTTGACAAGGGTTCTAAGTCCATTTGATGGAGAAAGAAGAGTTTGTAAAACAAATGTCATTGGGGATATTGGACTTAAAGGTGCAGAAAAACGAAACAGGACTCATGCCTCGCATCACACATAAAAGTCAACATAAAATGGTTAAGGGTCTTGTAAGGACACCTGTTAACATGCTTCAGCTAAGCAGGCACTCCTCCTGTTCCTTCTGCCCACGTGGACAAAGCCCTTCCCGCACAGGTACACAGAGCACCCCAGCACAGCCGGAGGCACTGCAAATGCCTCCTGCTCTCTCCTCTTACCTGGACGTGTGGACCTAACAAGAAGTTCTTTTTTTTTTTTTTTTTTTAACATTTTACAAGAAGTTCTTATAGCCTGTCTCATTCGGACTATAAAAGTGTCCCCTAGACCAGTCCCTCAGCAGAAACTTTCCTGTCCATCCAGCCACGGCTGGAAGCAGTACTACTTCCAGGTCCTTAAGCACCCATCCCTTCTCCATGCCCCCCTCCAGCTGCCCCCAAGGTGAAAATAAAATGATATTTTTCAGATTGGCTCAGATCAGGTCTTCAATCTCTCAGCATCTATGTAGAGCGAGTCCCTCCACCTCATGGGGGTGAGACCTGACAGACCTAAATGTGCAACCCAACCGTAGCATTCTGAGAAGAAAACTCATGGGCAATGCCTTTTTAGCTTTTTACAAAGGATTGTTTAATGTAATAACAAAAATATAAGTAGTAAAAGACAGCATAAATAAATGGGTCTGAATAAAAATTTAAAACATTTGTTTATCAAAACAAACTTTACCAAAAAAAAAGTGAAAACACAAACTCGACTGGAGAATACATTTAAAAAGCATATGATAAAAATCCCATGCCCAAAAGAGACAGAGAATTTCAACAACTCAACAACAAAAAGACAACTAACTCAATCATAAAATGGGCAAAGAACTTGAACCGAGATCTCACTCAAGATGACATTCATGTGGCCACTAGACACATGAAATCACTCAGCACGATTAGCCATCAGAAAAGCCCACAACCCAATCCTATTTAATTCCCAAGATGTTGTCTGTTAGGTGCTGCGAAGCTGCTCCAATGTCTCTCAACCCAGTGCACAACAGAGCAAAACAGAGCCTGGTCCGACACCATCCTCCCAATTGCTATGTTTGAGCCCATGTTGCAGCCACGATGTCAAAACATCTCACTGAAGGTCTTCCTCTTTTTCCCTGCAGCCCCTACTGTACTAAGCATCTGTCCCTCTCCAGGGACGGCTCTTCTGATGATGTTCTGAAGATGAGATGAGATGCCGGCTGTACTTTCTCTAGCACAGACTCAGTTGTTCGGGCAGTCCTCAGAACTTCCCATCGTCTTCGCCAGCACTATCATTCAAATGTACGGATTCTGCTCCAGTCTTTCTTATTCGTTCTCCAGCTAGGATGGCTAAGATGAAAAACAAATAAACAAACAAGTACTGGTGAGGGTGTGGGGGAAACTGGCACCCTTCCTCGCCGATGGTGAATATGTGTACAGGGGTACAGGCACGATGGGAAACAGTACAATTGTCCTCAAAAAACTAGAACCACCATATGACCCAGAAAGTCTACCTCTAAATATAAAACCCAGAGGCTGGCAAGCAGGGAATTAAGTACCAACTTTTATTGTATCACTATTTACAATAACAAAAAGGTATAAACAACTAAATGCCCATCCACAGATGAATGGATAAACAAACTGTAATATATAGATAATGTATCACACTCCTCATCAGTAGAGAAAATGATGTCTTAATACATGCTACACTATAGATGGAGCTTGGAAACATTCTGCTGAGTGAAGTAAGTCAATTCCCAAAGGCCACCCCTTGTATGGTCTCACTTATATCAAGGACAAACAAACAAGCAAAAACTTCATTGCCACTTCCAACTGATATTGACCTTAAGTAGAATTTCTGACGCTATTCATCTTCACAGGAGCAGCCTCAATATAAAAACCAGAAAAGGCAAACATATGCAGACCAAAGTTGATTCATAGTTACAGGGACTGCACATAAAGAATTACAGTCTTGAAAACTCACACGGTGATTCTCCCCGTCCTGTAGGGTCACTAGGAGTCAGGATAGAGTCGAAGGCAGTGAATTTGGTTTGGTTTTGGAGGGACGAGATAAAGGAGAATTATTGTTAGTGGAACATGGAGTTTCAGTTGATGGTGCAAGAAAAATCACACTGATTAAGGGCAGGGTCCCAAAAGCTGTGTTTTGTTAGTGTTATCAATAAATTGTACACCTGCAAATAGTTGAATTGGCCAAAATTGTGTGACAGATGACAAAGAAAGGTGTTGCTGCTTTGGCTGCTTTTGTACAACCAAATACCTCATGGGATCAGCTTCCTTGATTTGGAGGTTAGAGTTGCAGTTTCATGGGACTTTCCAGTTAATGGCCCAATAACATGGTTAGTGCTTCTGTGACCTTTCTAGTTTATTGAGTAGACTCAATAGCCATAAGATAAGGGGTTGTATTAACAATAGCTGCTTGAAAGATTAGATAAGAAGTTTAGGGGACAGGGAGCTTATGTTAAATGGGGAAGAACAATTTGAAAAAGGAGGCTAAGAATAGTCACATAAATTGAAGAATATAATTAATGTCACTGAATTGTACATGTAAAAACTGGTGCATTGATGTTTAACTTGCTGGGTATGTGCTCAACAATCACAACAACATAAAATAAATTATTTTTTTAAAAAAACCTGTTGCTGCTTCAGACTCATGGTAAGCCCCGCCCCATACACGTGTCAGAGAACTAGGGCTTTTCTTTCACAGGTTTTATTAGGAGCTGAGACGTCATATGATTCCAGAGTGCAGTCATAGCAAGCAGTGCTGGACTATCTCTACCACAAATCAGTTGCAGAACATTTTCTCCCTTCGTGTGATCATTAAAATCAGGTCCCCATGACCCCCCACCCCCACATACCCTCTGACATACCCCCAGGCACCCTTATTCCAGTTATTAGCTCTATAGATCCACCCATCCTGGGTTTCAGATACCAGAAAACATAACAGAGAGTAAGGAAGACTACCAACAATGACAACATACAACAGAGGGAAACCCCAATATGGAAAAGATTTAAAATGTTTTATATTAAAATATTTTAATATTAAAAACCAATGGCTAATTTCTCAGAAGTAGATCATCAGGCCTTTCTTTGGAGGTACCTCTGGGTAGACTCGGAACCCCAATCTTCCCGCTGGCAGGTGGGCTTGTGCACCACCCACCAACTAGATAGAAAAAGGATTCTGTCATTTTAACGGAAGGGGCCCCTGGGTGATGCACACAGTTAAGTTTGCCAAGTAAAAAGAGTTGAGGCTTGATGAAAGTGCAGGAATTGAACTCAGGAGGGCTACCACGTCTCCTGGCAGGACCTGCCAACCACTGCTGGGCAGGAATGTTGGCATTAATGAAAGGGTAGGGGGTGCGGCACACCTGCTTTCTTATGTCTTTGGGTGAGTACTGAATCGAGAGGCGATTGATTCAAAGAAAAGCAAGGGGCTCATGGTTAAACTGAAGAGTTTATTTGGGAACCCAAAACCTTAACAGTCTGTTAGACAGTGGGCCACAAACCGCCCCTGAACAGCATGCATCTTTCCCAGCACAATCTTACTGGGGTTAGGGTACCAAACAATGATGAAGAAGGCGACTGTGAGGATGTATTATTTAATGGCATACTAGACTATCAACAGGGAGATCTGCAGCAGATTTAAAATTCCAACTCTCGTTACACCTTTTTTTAAAAATGGTGAAATTATCAAGATGCACACATGAATCACGTTTTACAGACTGTCTGAAGGGTTAGGTGATGCTGGCCATTGTCCCATTTTCCCTTTGAATTCTCAGGCATGGTTTTGGTGATGCAAAATCTCTGAACAGTAGCAAATTCGATAAAAAGAAAATATATGGAAATAAATAGATAAATCATGGGCTGTCGGTTTGAGTCTACCCATAGGCAGCTCAGAAGAAAGGCATGAAATCTAGTTTTGAAAAAAAACAGTCATTTGATCTGAGACACAGAGTCACCATAAGCTGGCGTCAATTCAATGATTTTTTTTCTTTTAAAGGGAAATGGAAAGAATGGGAAATGGAAGAAGGAAAACAAGACTAAATCAATGTTTTTATTCATGAAAACACTAATCTCCCCACCCATTGAAATAATGCTTAACATTTGCTAAAACCTTTGCATTTCAATTGATCTTGGGAAACATATGGTGCATTTTGTGTCCTATATTATGTTTGATAGCATGACCTGAATACATTGGTTTTGCTTTAAATACAAAGTACTTCACTTCTTTTAAAAATTATTATTAATTTCTATTAAAATATCATTTTATTGGGAGCTCTTATTACTCTTATTATAAACCATATATCAATTGTATCAGTCATATTTGTAAATATGTTGCCATCATTCTTTTCTAGACAATTACTTTCTATTGAGCCCTTGGTAGCAGCTCTTTTTCCCTTCTCCCTCCCCTCCACCCTTGTGACCCCTTGAAAGATTATAAATTATTTTTATTTTCATATTTCACACGACAGCTGTCTGCCTTCCCCCATGGTTTCTGTTTTTCTTCCCCCTGGAGGGGTGTATATGGTTATGTGTTTATCAGTATGACCCATTCCCCTTTCCTCCCCTTCCTTCCCTCTTCTCCCTACCCTTCTGGTATCGCTGTTCCCATTCCTGCTCCTGGATTGCATGTGTCATGTCCTCTTATTTCTTATGTATACCTGTGTATATGCTCTGGTCTAGTCCGAAGTGAGAGGCAGCACTGGGGTCATGAGAGTGGGCATGAGGAAGCCTTAAGGAACCAGAGGAATATTGTGCTTCATAGATGCTGTTCTGAGCCCAGGCTGACTCATCCCTTCCCTGTGAACCCTCTGTGCGGGGACGTCCAGTTGTCCACAGGGCTTTGGGTCTCTGCACCAACCCCCCTTGTTCTCAACAATACGTTTTGTAACAATGTGCTTTAAACGACTGGAAATACTCTTTTTATTTTAGTAGTCTCTTAGTTGATATGTAAGGATTTATTTCTGGTTTGGGATTTACATGGCAAGTTCAGTCAGAATGGCTATTCACAATATTAAAATTTTTTACATGTTTCCCTATCAGGATTTGGAGCAATTTTATTTTTCCCTCTTAGTTTCTATTTGAGGAAATTCAAGAGGAGAAAAGGACCCTTTTTATTTCCTTCGAGTCCACCTGGCTGTTTCAGTTTGCGTTTGCTTATTTCCCTGGCTCCCAGGCAGAGTGTAAAGTCACCAGAAGGGTCCTGTTCCATTTAATACTTTCTCAGCATTTCTTTGACTTGTCACATTATCCTTTATTTCTTTCTTAGGAAAGTTTTTAAAGTACAAATTGATGAAGCCATGTCTTTTGTTAGTTAAATATTTACAGGGACGATATAAGAAGATTAAAACACAATACATTCCCCTCATGATCTGAAGTTCACAAATACAAACAATTTAGCTTGTTTTAACCATGGGATCTAGGCCCACCCTTCTGAGCACAGGAAACTACCAGCGACCCTGGTCTTAACAATACCAAACTGCTCAGGTCTTTTAACCAGCCAAGAGCAGCAAACACCCAACCTTCCTTTATAAAGACAATGCATGTTACAGTCAATATGAAAGACTCGGACGTGTTTCCGAGCCTCGGTCTCTATGGAAGCACAGAGCTGCCTTTCAAGTGTGCAAGGGCGTACATAGGCACCGAGACCACCGAGGGGCTCTGAAGGGCACAGCTGGTGGAGAAGGGCTTCGCCCTGCTTAAAGGAATCCTCAGGCTCTGACCGGATTATTCCTTGACACTGCAAATATTAAATATAGCTTATGATTCACATGACAGAATTCCTGTCCTGAAATCTGGTGTCGGGCATAACAATTTGTTCTCTCTCCCATGCACTTGAAAAACAAACAATAAATTAAAGAGATCCTGCACTGCCGAAAGGATACTTCAACCCTTTTTGTTTTCTCTTCTTGGAAGACACCTTCTGCATTTGACACAATGTATGCTTCTCAATTGTTAGTTTGTATTTATTGATCTTTGAGAGAAATTGTCAGTGCTTGTAACTAGAAAGATATTTCCCCAGAATCATCCTGACTCATGCCATGGGTATGAAACAGCTGATAAACTTTGATGACCTCTGAGCAGACAGCTGGGTCTTGTGGCTTCTACACACCCACACAGCTTTCTGGACTGTGGGTGACAGCGTAGCCCAGGCTAAAAGAATGGGCAACCATACTCACAGTTTTTCCACATTTCCCAAGCTGACGGTAGTGGTAGTCTCATCTGCTCGATCTAATCTCCTTCAGTACTACGACCTTCTGCCTCACTGTTCTTCCTTCGCTCGGCGTGTTTCCTTTCATTTTAGTGGCAAAAAAATCCAGCTTATTATCAAGTAGCAAGAGTTAAGGGTTGTGGTTAATTGCAGCTGAGTCAGCTCTAATTCAGAAAGTTTATCACCTAACCAACCTTTCTGGAAAAAAATATTTTTTCCAAGAAAAAGCAAAAAGGAACTTCAAAAAGGAGAATTACATCAAGGGGCTCAAGTAGAAAGAAGATGTTTTGAAAATAATGATGGCAGCATCTGTATAAGTTCGCCTGATATAATTGATTTATGGATTGCTATTATATCTGTAAGAACCCCCAGTGAAATAATCAATAAAAAAGAAGAATTAAATTCAGAACATCAAAAAGTTATGAGAAAAAATGCTAGTAAAATTAAGACTTACGTTTTAAGTTTAAGATCTTTTACAATAGATTCTTTAAAAGAGAAAAATGTAAAAACCAAATCTCATAATAAACTGGAATTATGATTTCAGATAATTTAAATAAAATTGAATGCTTACCTTATTTCAGTGAGAAGATTACAGATACTGCATATCGCTAAATGCTTATAGAAGTGTAAGTTTAAGCATGTTTATTAAAATTAAGGGTCATCTCCTCAAAACTGACAAGATAATCAAAAACAAAGAAACTATGGAGACATGCTAACTAAATATAATCTAGTATCCAGGAACCCCAAAAGAACACTTGTTACAAACCTAGAAATAATGTACCAACATCGATACATTACCATTAACCAAAAGTGTGCTTTAGTCAACAAACCCTGGAAGTACAGTGGCTGTCCTCTGGGCTGCTCTGAAAAGTCAGTGGTTGGAACCCAGCACTGACTCTTTGGGAGAAAAACCTTAGCATCTGCTCCTATGAAAATGCAAAATCATACATTTGGAAGCTTTGCAGGGCATGTCTACTCTGTCCTACAAAGTCACTATGAATCACAGCTGACTCAATGGCCCACAACAACAGCAAAAACAATGTCTTGTTCACATTTTCTAAGTGAATTAAGGAGATTAACAGTTGGTTTCTCATCAGAAACTGTGGAGGCAGACAAAAGTGGGATGTCATAGTCAAAGTGCTAAGAGAGAAAAAGAAAAAAAGAAACCATGAACCTAGAATTTGATAACTAAGAATTAGAGACTGTCCTTCAAAACACAAGGAAAAGTTAAGACAGGCTCCTTGAACAGTAACTGAGAGAATTTGTCACTGGCACACCTGCCCTCCATGATATTAAAGGAGCCAGTCGGGTTGAAGTGAAAGAACTATAGGCAATAATTTGAAACCACATGAAGAGATAAGGTGAACTGGTAAAAGTATTTATGTTAGTAAGTTTGTATAAAAGATAGTACAAATGTATGTTTTTGTTGGTCGTTCTCCTTTTTCCTTCTAACTTATAACTTAACTGACTAAAACAATAATTACAAAATTCCATTGATGGACTTATACTATAGCTATAATTTGCATGACAATGACAGTAAAAGGAGTAGAAAGACAAGAGAACAAGATGTATAATAGTAGATAGAGAATGGAGAGAGAATAGAGAAATGTGTATGACAGGGGATAGAGAATAGAGCTAATATGAACAAAGCATTTAATATTGAAATCAACTTCGTATTACTCTCAACTAAATTGCTATAAGTGAAGACTTTATGGTAATTACTAAGGTAACCAACCCTTAAAATGTAATTTAAAAAGCATAGCAAAATGAAATAATGAAAAATAAAAACGACGCACCTAAAAAAGTAGATACATATTTGGCACAAATGAAACTGTACATTTTCATCAATGGAGCTGGGCCCGTTCAGAAATGGCCCAGCTGGGCCCACTCAAAGAACGGAATCGATGCCAGTGAAATATATATATATATATGTGTGTGTGTGTGTGTGTGTGTGTGTGTGTGTGTGTGTGTGTGTGTGTAAAAAAGCTAACTGGCGTCTATTATTTGGATATATTCTCAACCTAAGAAACAAACTCTACCATCAAGTTGATACTGACTCATACTGGAGACCTTATATAGATTTTCTGAGTCTGCCCATCCCTCGTGGAGCAGAAAGCCTCCTCTTCTTTCCCATAGAGTAGTTGGTAGATTTGAACCGCCAACTTTGCATTTGGCAGTCTAATGTTTACTGGAGAGTGTCAGCATGGTTTCTTTATTCTAAATAACAAATAATTTTTTAATGAAAAAATATTTAAAGAATTAATATCAGTCCTTAATAAATTATTCCAAAAAGTAGAAGAGGAAAAATATTTCCCAATTCATCTTTAGAAATAGCATTACCTTGACACCAAAAAAGGGAAAAACATAGAGAAAGAACAATATTCCTTGTGAACATGGATTCAAAACTCCTCAACAAAATAGAAGCAAACCACACACTGAAGCATATAAAAAGGATCACATATGATTACCAAATAGAATGAAATCTAGTAATACAAGGTTAACAATTATTTCAACATTATTAGAACCCAGATAATTTCAATAGACAGAAAAAGCATTTGATCAAACCCCTCATTTTTACTGATAAAAGAACTTGTGTTACTCTGGGTTGACTAGAGAAACAAATTCATAAACACTCCTATGAGTATAAGAAAGTTTTACATATGAGAGCAGTTGAATATTGAGAAAATATCCCAGCCCAGTCCAGATCAAGTCCATAAGTCCGGTATTTATTGGACCATATGTCTGATATCAATCTATAAATTCCTCTTGAGACTCATGAAACACATGCAATGATGCTGAATGCAGGATGATCACAGGCCAGTGGGTGGAAAGTCTTGTGGACCCAGTGGTGGTAGAGGCATCTCAGTGCTGGCAGGGGTCTCCACAGCTCCTTCAGCTCCATGGCTCTAGGTAGTTCCATGTGTCTTATCAGCTGCAATGTCTCCCAGGGAGTGAGTATGTGCCCCACCTTCAAGGAGCTATTTATCACCGTATTGCTTCCAAATGAGGTCATCAGGCTAAACCCTTCAGTCATAAGTCTCAAATTGACAACAGATTATGTAACTACTACAGACCCCAACAACTTATAAATAGAAGAAAACTGGCTAACATGAGAAGAGCATCTATGAAAAACCCACAGTTTATGTCTGCTGTGATGTCGGAAGCAATGTCACCAATATTTCAAATACCAACAGAGTCACCCAACGTGAACAGGTTTCCGCAGAGCTTCCAGAATAAGAACAGACCATGAAGAAAAAGTAGCCTGTCCACTTCTGAGGAATTCACCACTGAAGGGCTGTTAGATCGCATCCAAACACTGTCAGAGATGAAAACCACAAGAAAGGAGGCAGAACATAGTCACCGACAGTGCCAGAAGCTAAGCCTTTCAGGTCAGAAGGCACTCAAAGCATGACTGTAGCAGAGCTGTCTTCTCAAAGTAGAGTGGACGGTAAAGCCATGGATGGAGTAAAGCCTGCCTGAGGACAGCCTTCAGGCCATTCATTTGTTCACTGATGGGACACAACTCAAAATGAGGAGTAGCAGCTGTAAACAATCAGTAATTGGAACTTGGAATATACACTGTGTAAATCTAGAAAATTGGAAGTTGTCAAAAATGGAATGGAACACATAAAGACAATATTTAGGCATGAATACGCTGAAATGGACTGTTATTGGCCATTTGGAATCAGGAAAACATTGTTTACTATGCTGGGAATGACTCAATCAAGAAGAGTGACTTCACATCCATTGTCAAAAAAGGACATTTCAAGCTCTATTTGAATTACAAATCCATCTGTGATAGGATAACAACTGAAGATCATCCATCAATGTTTGCAGCAGTACATTGACAGGGAGCTGCAAGAGGTTGAGGCTGAATTCAGAAGAGGATGTGGAACAAGGGATATCATTGCTGATGTCAGATGGATCTTGACTAAAATCAGAGAATACCAGATAGATGTTTAGCTCTGTATCATTGACTATGCCACAACATCTATTTATATGGATCATAACAAACTATGAGTAGCCTTAAGAAGAATTAGAATTTCAGAATATTTCATTTTGCTCATGAGGAACCTGTACATAGATCAAGAGACAGTTATGTAAACAAAACAAGAGAATAATGCATGGGTGTCAGAGTTATATCCTCTCCCCATACTTGTTCAATCTGTATCTTGAAAAAAAAATTATCGAGAAATTGGATTATATAAAGAAGAATGTGGCACCAGAATTGGAGGAAAGCTTATTAACACCTGCAATATGTAGATGACACTAACTTGTTTACTGAACGTAAAGTGCTTACTGATGATGATCAAGGATTACAGTCTTCAGTATGGATTATAACAACATAAAGAAGACCAAACTCCTCACAATTAGACCAATATGTAATAATAAATGGAGAAAAGATTGAAGTTGTCAAGGATTTTTCCTTGCTTAGATCCACAATCAATGTTCATGGAAGCAGTGGTCAAGAGATTAAGTGATGCGCTGCACTGGATGCATCTGCTGCACAAGCCCCCTTTAAAGCATTGAAAAGCAAAGAGTTTACTTTGAGGACTAAGGTGTGCCTTACCCAAGCCAAAGTATTTTCAAATCATCTCATGCATGTGAAAGTTGAACAATGAGTAAGCAAGCCCAAAGAAAATCTGATACATTAAAACTACCGTCTGGCAAAGAATATTGAAAATACCATGGACTACCAAAAGAATAAACAAATCTGTCTTGGAAAAAGTATGGACAGATTGCTGCTCCTCAGAAGGATGGCGAGACTTTGTCTCACATACTTTGGACATGTTATGAGGAGAGATCAGTCCCTGGAGAAGGACCTCATGCTTGGCAAAGTGGAGGACAGGAAAAAAAGAGGAAAGTCCTTGAAACAAGATGGACTGACACAGTCACTGCAACAGTGGGCTCAAACATAAGAACAATTGTGAGGAGGCCCAGGACCAGGCGGCGTTTCATTCTTTTGTACGTAGGGTTACTGTGATTCAGAACCAACTGAAAGACATCTAACAACAATGCCTGCTTCTGTGAAGATTTACAACCTAGAAAACTCCATGAGTCTGTTTTACTTTGTCCTATCGGGTCATTATGAATTGGAATTGACTTGATAGCAATAGGGTATCTTCATACATAAATATAAAAGATTAAATGTTTTCCCTCCAAAAAGGAACTTCTATTCTACTCCCGCTATGCAACATTGTAGCACCATTTGTAGTCACAGCAATAAAACAAGAAAAATAAATGGAAGATACTTAGTTTAAAAAAAATTAACTAGTTGCAGGTGATACAATCTCGTCATAGAATAGGGATACAGAATGGCCAAACACCTACTCTCACTCACTAAGACCAATATAAGCACTGTCATTTTGGGATGTCCAACTACCAGCGAGAGACCAACACTGAGCCACTAATATGTGGGTCGAGGATACCAGTCAACTTCTTGGTGAACAATTGTCTACATTGAGTTTCCTCTATCCTAAATGACTGACTCATCCACATCAGCATTGTTTTGAATATAAGCTTGCCTCTTCTGAGCACAGAACCTCAGCTTGTATCTCTGTTCAGTGGGCTCTGGAATGCTTGCCCTAAAGACACGGAATCCTACACAATGTTACTCTAACCTGAGACCGACTTTACAGTAAATAAGATGGAAGCATGGATCCATGATCATGGGATCCAATGACCAAAGTACATGCCACATCATCCAGAAGTAGTGGATCTGATAGAAAACTGGACTGGCCTAATAAAGGCAGAGCTGATGGGCCAGTACAGGGAAAATCCTAAGCAAGATTATTTTAGGATGGGGAGAAATGGCATCTCTCAGACACAGCTGATAACAGTGTAACTCACTTTATAGAAATTTTTGTGATAATATCTGGTGTGTGAGTCCGGGTTGACTAGCAAAACAAATCCAGGAACACGCGTGTGTCAGAGAAAGCTTTATATCACAGAGAAACAGCATATCGAGAAAACATCCCAGCCCAGTTCAGATCAAGTCCCTAAGTGTGATATTAACCCACATGCCCGATTCTAGTCTATAAATTCCGCTTCAGACTTATGGAGCACATGCGATGATGAAGAATGCATTAAGCTCACAGGCCGGTGAGTGAAGAGTCTTGTAGATCCAGTGGTGATGGAAGCATCTCCAGGGCTCTGGCTACCATCAGCGTGGCTCCATGTGGTGTGTCAACAGGAAGGTGAAGCAGAGAGAGAGAGTGTGTGCCAAACTTCCAGGAAGAAAGAGAGGAAGTTGCCAGAATCCTCATGAGAAGACCATGCCTACACGGAGGCATTATTAGGCTGTGACCTGATTGACAGGCTAGACTCCACCCCTTCAGTCTTAATGTCCTCAAGTTGACACAAGATTAGGTAACTACAGCATTTGGGAGTGCTTGTCATCTAGAATTTTCACTTCTGTGCATGCATCTTTAAAATTGGGGGACTTCAGTACAGAAGGAGAAATATAGAGCAATGTTTGGCAACAGTGTTTGTAATAGTAAAATATTGAAACAACTTAAAAATCCATTAAGAGCAGGGTAAAAAATAAATCAAGGGAAGTGACACAGTGGACCCCCAGAGAGTAGTTAAAGTGAATAAACTAGAGCAATGTGTCAATATGCGTGCACCCGAAAAGCATACAATCAAATAAGAAAATACTTTTCAATAAATGATAATACTTGTTAAAAATTATAACTACAAAAACAATGGTACACACTGCATAAGAATTCTTAAATTTGTTGTACTTGTATAGAAACAGGCGTGGGAATAATCACCATCAAATTCAGAACAGAATCTGCCTCTGAGAGAGAGCTTAAAGCATTATACCCAAGAGGGGTACACAGGAAACTTTGATTCTAGCTGCAATATTTTAATTAAAAAGAACTAAAGCAAATATGACAAAAACTTGGGATTTTCAAAGCTGAGTGGTGAATGCATCAGTATTATCTATCACTAAACATGCTGTTATTATTTCTTAATTAATGAAGCAATGTTTTTCAAACTGCAGGTCATATTAGCATTCGGTGGCAGAAAAAAACAACTAATGGGTTAGAACAAAACCTTTACATAAAACAAAAGCAAACAGAATAGATTAGACAATATTACAAATAGAAGTTAGCGTGGTTTTGGAAAACTTATTGCAGGGTGTACTGAGTTGCTATGTACAATATATTGCTTATTATGGATCATGAACAAAATATTTAAGAGCTATTGATCTAATACATTAAGTTATGTGCGAACTCAATGACTGCTGGTTTTGTTAGCTGGCACTGAATCGGTTCCCTAGTCATGACAACCCCTTGCATGAGGGGACCAGAACCTGCCCAGCTTTGTGCCACTCCGACCACCAGCTGCTGATGGAACCGTTGTGATGCTCAGGGTTATTCTTGGTTGATTTTTCTGTTGTAGCTTACTGTAGTGGCTTTTGTGCTGCTGTGTTGCTGGAAGCTATGTCAGTGGTATTTCAAATACCAGCAGAGTCACCCAAAGTGAACAGGTTTCAATGGAACTTCCAGAGTAAGAACAGACAACGAAGAAGGATTCTGATTCCCACATCTCACTTTGAAGCTGCTGAAAACCACAGATGAAGCTTTAAAGCAGCGGTTCTCAACCTATGGGTCACGACCCCTTTAGGAGTGGAACGATCCTTTCACAGGGGTCACACGATTCGTAACAGTAGCAAAATTACAGTAATGAAGTAGAAATAAAAATAAATTTTAGGGTTTGGGGGTCACCACACATGAGGAATTGTATTAAGGGGTCACAGCATTAGGAAGGTTGAGAACCACCACACGCATTTTCAAACACTGATATCCTCAACAAAGGAAGCAGAACAGTGTCAGAGATATGGCCGGGGAATGAGTCCCTCAGTTCAAAAGACACTAAAAATGCGACTGAAAAGGTGCTGACTTCTTGGAAGGATGTTGACTGGTGACATGAGTCAGGTAGTCTGTGGGAGTGGAGCCTTTGAGACCTTCACTTGCTGATGGGCCACGACTCAAGGTCAAGAGAAAATCTTCTAATTATTGGAACTCAGAATGGGCAAAGTATGAATTGAGGGAGCTTGGAAGTGGTCTAAAATGGAATGGAGTGCATGAAGAGCCCTGTCGTAGGCATGCGTGGGCTGAAATGGACTACCATTGCCCACTGTGAATCAGAAAGTCCTATGATTAACTATGCCGGGAATAACCAAGAGGAATGGCATGGCATTCGTTGTCAGTAAGGATCTTGCTAAATCTGTGATGAAGTGAAATGCTCTGATTGTATCTATTACCTTCCAAAGAAGTCCAATCATTGCAAAATCAATCATGAAGCACAGTGCTATCTGTGATAGGGTTATAGCTATCCACTTCCAGAATATCCAATCAATACAGCTATTATTCGATGTAATGCATCAACCACAAGAGCTAATGATGATGAAATTAGAAAATTTTACAAACAACTTCAGTCAAAAATTGATAAAACATACAAGCAAGACACATGGATAATTATTGATGATGAGAATGCAAAATATTGAAAACAAAAAGGAAAGAATAGTAGTTGGAAAATACAGTGTTGGTGATAGAAATTAATCTGGAGATCACGTGACAGAATTTCCCCAAACCAACGACTTATTCATGGCAATTATCTTTTTTCAACAGCACAAATGGCAAATATATACATGAACTTCCCCAGGTGGAATGCAGAAATCAAATTAACTACATCTGTGGAAAGATACAGAAGTTCAATATCAGCAGTTAAATGAGGGCAAGGAATGACTGTGGAACAGACCATCCATTGCTCATATCTAAGTTCAGGATAAAGCTGAAGACAATGAAAACAGATCTATGCGAGCCAAAATATGACCTTGAGTCTGTCCCACCTGAATTCTGAGACCATCTGAAGAACAGGTTTGATGCACTGAGCACTGCTAAAAGACCTGATGGGCTGTGGGAGGCCATCGAGAACATCAGTCATGAATAAAGCAAAAGGTGATTAAAAAGACAGGAGAGAAAGAAGAGATCAGAGTGGATGCTAGAAGAGACTCTGACGCTTGCTCTGAATCCTAGAGAAGCTACAGCAAGTGGAAGAAAGGGTGAAGTCAAAGAGTTGATTAGAGTATTTCAAAAGACCGTTCCAGAAGACAAAGACAAATATTATAATGAAATGCGAGAAGACCTAGAATTAGAAAATCAAAAGGGAAGAACACACTCATTATATCTGAAAGTAAAATAACTCAAGAAAAATTGAACCTCTTTGCTCACTTATAAATAATTGAACCCCCCCCAAAAAAATTGAACCTCCGGTTGCAATCTTGAAAGATTGTAAAGATTCTATGCAATTTAGAAATATCGAGTGACGCAGGAGGCACCAAAAGAAGATAGAAGAACACAGAGTCCCTGCGCCGAAAAGAGCTAAACGAAAGCCCGCCGTTTTAGGAAACTGCATATGAACAAGAACAGTGGTACTGACGAAGAAATTCAAACCGCACGGAATGCATTAGCCAAAAATACGGATCCAGGAATTGATGGAATGCCAATTGAAATGTTTCAGCAAGCTGATGAAGCACTAGAAGCACTCACTCATTTATGCCAAAAAATTTGGAAGACAACTACTTGGTCAACCGACTGGAAGAGATCCATATTTGTACCTATTCCAAAGAAAGGTGACTCAACAGAATACCCAAAATACAGAACAATATCATTAATATCACATGCAAGTAAAATTCTGCCAAAGATTATCCAACAATGGTTGTAGCAGTACATTGAATGGAAACTGCCAGAAGTGCAAGCCAGATTCAGAAGAGAGTCTGGAACAAGGGATGCAATTGCTGAAGTCAGATGGATCTGGCTGGAAGCAGAGAATGTCAGATGTTTACTTGGGTTGTATTGATTATGTGAAGGCATTCAACTCTGTGGAGCATAATAAACTGTGGATAACCTTGAAATGGGAATTCCAGAACATATCTTATGCTCATGAGGATATTGGACATGGGTTAAGAGGCAGTTGTGAGAATAGAACAAGGGAATTTGGAATGGTTTAAAATTTTTAAAAGGTGAGCATCAGAGTTATATCCTCTCACCATACTTATTCAGTCTGTGTGCTGAGTAAATCATCAGAGTAGGTGGATTATATGAAGAAGAATGTGGTATTAAGATTGAAGGAAGACACAGGCACCAAGATGAAGATGCGACATGGATAACAAAATATGATATTGAAGTCAGCAACATGTGAAAAATTATTATTGCAGTGCCCTTATGAGCTCATAGTGCCCAGGGTATATAAAAAAGGTGTAGCATACTCATTATTTGTGCAAAAATGCTGGAATCGGAAGATTTTAGTTCAATAAATATAATGAAAGACTATTGAAGGAAGGCTTAGTAACAACTTGTGATATGCAGATGACACTACCTTGCTTGCTGAAAATGAGGAGGGCATGAAGCACTTGCTGGTGAAGATCAAGGATTGTAGCCTCAAATATGGATTATGATTTAAAGAATATTACTTTGAGATTATGGATACCGATTATGGCTTTAAGACTTATTTGGGTCTTAAAGAATACCCAAAACCTCACCATTGGTCCAAATGGTAACCTCATGATAAATGGAGAAAAGGCCAGGGTTGTCAAGGATTTGCTTACTTGAATCCACAATCAAGGCTCAAGGGAGCAACAGTAAAGAGATCAAAGCATACATTGTGTTAGATAAACCTACTGTCTAAGACCTATGTAGAGTATTAGAAAGCAAGGACGTTACTCTGAGGACTAAGGTATGCCTGACCCATGGAATAGATGCGTTTGAGCTACGGTGCTGGAGAAGAACATTGAAAGCAACATGGACTCCTAAATGGACAATCTGATCTGTCTTGGAAGAAGTATGACCTGAGTGCTCCTTAGAGGCAAGGATGGCAAGACTTTGTCTTACGTACTTTGGACATCTTGTCAGGAGAGACCAGTCCCTGGAGAAGGACATCATGCTTGTAAAGTGGAGAGGCAGCCAAAAGGAGGAAGGCCCTCAAGGAGGTGGATTGATAAAGTGGTTGCAATAATGGGCTCAAGGATAGGAACAATGGCAGAGATGGTGCACAGCCGGGCGGGTGTTTGTTCTGTTATGCATAGGGTCCCTATGGGTTGGAACCGACTTCCTCACACCTAGCAACCACAAGGTCACCAAGCATTTCTTCCTAATTTGTCTCAATCTGGAAACTGCTGAAACTGCTTATCACCATAGTAATAAGCAAGCTTCCACTGAGCGCCTGGTGGTGATTTTGCCTGAGGTGCATCGACCAGGAGTTGAAGCCAGAGCTCCTGCATGGAATAGAATGGTGACTTCATGAATTTAGGAAATAGGTTCAACAAAATTCGTATGTTTTACCTTAAGCCATTTTATTGTGTTACTCTTAAATGATTACCTTGTAGCTCTTATATAGACACATCCATACAGATACATGGTGTCAGGAGGGAGGAGGCTCTGGATTCTTACAGAGCACCATGCTTAGTACAGTGTGAGCAAGAAAGAGGAAGATGCACTGATAGAGTGGCTGAAAAATAGGTTCAAACATGGAAACTATCGTGAGGCGACTGTTCTGTTGCTTATGAGGTCAACCGAGTTCAAGTGCATCTCAAGCACCCAACAACATACGGGACAGAAAGTATGATTTGCAAGGCCTTTCCTTTTCTTCAAAAGATTTTAAATAAACATAATTTTAAAGTTTGAAATGTGAAATTTAGCTAAAATTTCATTGGCTTAGGACATTCAGTGATGGGAAGCTTGGTCTAAAATTTACCCTTTATTGATAGTAACCACTTGGTAAAAGTTACATAGTTACATGAAATAATTATGCCAATTATTAAGTACTCCATTGACTAAGATCTATTATTGGCATTGATTTTCTTTGGGTTGTACTTTTTTTTTTAATTTTATTTTTTTGTCTTTTTCTACATATTTTATTTTCATACACACATTTGTTTTTAAGCACTGCTCTTATAATTCTAAACTTGTATTTCATGTAGTGCATGAATGCCAGGAGATGTGATGGGAGGGGTGTATGTGTAAGATCAAACCTCAGGGTGGAGAATTCAAGTGTTTTTTGGGGGGTGAGTTTCCAGTGCATCTTCATGAACATTTTCTGTATTAGTTTCCTGTACTGTTGTAACAAAGTAGCACAAACTGATCGGCTTGAAACAACAGCAGTTGTTCTCTCATAGTTGTGGAAGCCAGAAGTCTGAATCAAAGTGCTGACAGGAATATGCTTTCTCAGAATGGTCTAAGAAATTCTTCCCTTCCTCTCCCCGGCTTTCATGGCTCCTCATAATCTGCAGTGTTCCTTGGCTTGTAGCTGCGTCGCTCCAATTGTATGCCTTCATTTTCTTCCAAGTGTGTGTCGTCTCTGGTCCAAGGACACCACTCACATGGAATTCAACCCCACCCTCTTCCTAGATGACCTCATGTTAACTTAACTAATAACATCTTCAAAGACTCCATGTCCAAACAAAGTCGTAGGTACCCGACTTCAACAGACCATTCCTGGGGAACACAAACTCTGGCAGTGTCCGGAGTTTCAATTTCCACCAAATAAAAAGTGTGTGTCAGAGTGTGCAACCAAAATAATTCATAACACAGACAGTAGGAGACATTGCTTTCAGGCCACATGTATTATAAGCATGAGAACTGCTGTGAGAAGACTGAAAATTCCAAACGAAGAAAGCAAAAGCCTTAATCCGAGAAAATGAGATGTGGATGAAAACAGGACATGTGTGGCCAATGGAACAGAGACAGACTACAGAGGAAACGGATAGAGATTCCGTGTTTAGGAACTCCTGCCCTCAGAGTTTATCGGGAGAGTAGATGGCTCCTTTGGGCCCTTCCCTTAGTCCTAGTTCTAAGAAGTAAACCAAGTGAAGCACATCTACATATCCATGTCAATATCCATATCAATGTCTAGAAAATGACTCACACAGTTGTAATGGTTGACAAGTCTAAGTCTGGGCAGGTTCCAATTCCATGTTAGGCTGGAGGTCAGATGTTAGGCTGGAGTGGTCTCCTGACTCACAAAGCTGTGGGGGCTCATGAACCCAGATTAGCAGGAAGACCACTGGCTGGCAGTAGCCTGCAGAGGCAAATTAATCCAACCTCAACATGTCAGGTTTGTGGCTGCAGAGGTGCATGAAATCAAGTAGGCAACCGAATCCAAGGTCAGATGGCAGGTCTCTGACAGCTCCCAGGATCAGCAGGCAACATAGCAGGCAATTGGCCCGATTCTAAAGAAGAAGCTGTTGATTAGCTAGATTCAGCAAAAAGACGAACAAGCTTTTCAACAGCATCCACTTATATTGGAAGCAGTTGACATCCCCGAAGGAACGTCTTTCAATTGATTGCCTCAGGGCTGTGACCTCAGTAAGGATGTTTCATGACACTCCAATCTTCTTACAAATGATTGGCTGCTCATAGCAGGTCCCATTATGTAGTGGGTTATATTGCCTTAGGTCACATCATGGTGGATTAAATCCTAATGTCCCACTATTGGGACCATTGGACAAGCCATGTTGACACAAAACATTTATATTCCAACCCTCCTGTAGACTTTGGCTACCCTGGAAGTGAGTAGGGATGGGGGTGAAACACCCAATTGCAACTTAAAGGAAAATTTTCTATTTCTCCCCAAATTCACACCCAAAGACAAAGGTACCTGGCTACTCTTGACTGAAAAGCATATGTAAGAAATGAGTCCAGATGCTCTTGATGACTCAACAGACATCCACCACCTCCTGCCTCCTACTCACTCCTCTAAATAAGAAGGTATGCAAGTATGCACTGAGATGTTTACAGTTCTGGAGAATTTCCAAGATGCTTGATTTTTCTGATGCATATGCTTCCAACCTATGGAGACATTCTACTTTGAGGTGTCTTACTTTTAAATCTTACATATAATTTTTAATAAAATTAATCTAAAAATTATAGAGTTAAAAATAGTTCTTTTAAAAAAGTGTTTGGAAAAAAGCTATAAACCTTAGAATATTTTATTTTGGAATACATCATCAGAGGTGAATTGAATAAGACCTCAATTTACTACCTAGTGTCAAGAAAGGAGGGTGACACAAACCCACATATTTTCATTCACATATTAGCCCCAAAGTAGTAATCCCAGTTCCAGACCCTGAGATTCATTCCTGGGTGGTACAAACAGTTATTATACTCAGCTGCTAACTAAAAAAGTCCTGCTGGTTATCTCCTTAAGACTCCGCCTATGTCCACCCTCCAGAGAGCAGTGTACTCCAGCAACCTAATGCTGCCATGTGCCACAGTCTACTTCTCAACAGCTTTGATTCCTTTTAGGGGTGCAGGAGCACTTGGATCCACGTGCTTAGACCTCTAAAGTAAAGAAGCCTTTTTGAGCACCTATGAAGGAAAACAAACAGACCCTGAATTATTCATGCATTTATGCGTGTATGCATATGTGTGTTGTAGTAGCTATTGTTTTTACTTTCTGTCATTGCTTCGTGGTACTCAATCTTGTGATGGTACATAGCATGTCTACCTGGAAGGGATAGGAGGAATAAACGAGCCAGAAGAGAGAACAATGGGATGACAGTTCCGGGGGGACATGGGGGTGGGGGTGGCGGGGGAAAGGAAGAGGGTGTTAACAAGCCCAGGGACAAGGGAATAACAAGTGATCCAAAATCAGTCTCAAGGAGGATGTGGGAGGTCTGGCAGGGCTGGATCAAGGGCAATGTAACTGAGAGGAATTCCTAAAACCCAAATAAAGGCAGAACTTGATAGTGGGACAAGAGGAAGGTACAAAGAAACAGAGGAAAGAACTAGGAGGCAAAGGGTAGTCATAGAGATTTAAATGCAGACATGCAAAGATGTAAATATATTTATGTATGACGAGGGGGGACTAGATCTATGTACCTATATTTATAGTTTAGTATTAAGTAAACAAATGGACAGTGGGCCCTTGCTCAAGTACTCCCTCAACACAAGAATACTTTGCTCTAACAATTCAGCAGTCTTAGCTACTCACCTGCCTGACATGATCGTTGATGACAATGCGTGCACAGGCAAATGTGGTGAAGAAAGCTGATGGTGCCTGGCTACCAAAAGATATAGCACCTGAAGTCTTAAAGACCTGAAGATAAACAAGTAGCCATCTAGCCGAGAGACGACAAAACCCACATGGAAGAAGCACACCAGCCTGTCCCGACTAGATCGCTGAGGACAAAGTGGGAGCATAAGCAAAAGTTACGAACAAAGCTGATGGTGCCCGGCTATCAAATGATATAGCATCAGGGGTCCTAAAGGCTTGAAGACAATCAGGTGGCCATCTAGCTAAGAAACAGCAAAGCCCACAAGGAAGAAGCACACCAGCCTACCCCAACACGAACGCTGAAGACAAAGCAGGTGCATGAGCAAGTGTGGTGAAGAAAGCTGATGTTGCCTAGTTGTCAAAGTATATAGAATCTGGGATCCCATAGGCTGGAAGATAAACAAGGGGCCATCTAATTGAAAAACAACAAAGCCCACCTGGAAAATGCACACCAGCCTGAGAGATGACAAGGCATCAAAGGTATCAGGTATCAGACATCAAAGATTAAAAAAAATTCATAGCATTGTGAATGAGGAGGAGTGCAGAGTGGGGGCCCAGGGCCCATTTGGGAGAAATTGGACATCCCCTTGCAGAAGGGCTGTGGGGAGGTGATGAACCAGTCAGAGTGCAGTGTAGCAACGATGAAACATACAATTTTCTGCTAGTTCTTGAATGCTTCCCCCCTCCCCACTATCATGATCCCAATTCTACCTTACATAAACTGGCATGGATATGAACTGGAAATTCGGGGGAATCCCGGACATATGAGCCCCTCAGGAATAGTGGTGAGAGTGGCAATATCTGGAAGGTGGAGGGAGGGTGAGGGAGAAAGGGGAAACGTGACAAGGTTTACATGAAACCTCCTCCCTGGAGGACGGACAGCAGAGAACTGGATGAGGAAGACATCGGATGGTGTAAGATATGATAAAATAATAATTATTTATAAATTATCAAGGGTTCAGGGGGCCCGGGGAGGGAGGGGAAAATGAGGAACTGATACAAAGGGCTCAAGTAGAAAGCAGGTGTTTTGAGAATTATGATGGTAACATATGTACCAATGTGCTGGACACAAATGATGTATGTACAGATCGTAAAAAGAGTTGTATGAGCCCTAATAAAATGATTTAAATAAAAGAAGCCTTTTTGTATTTCTAAATGCTGATTACTTACTGCTGTTTGATAACCACTATTGTAAAAATGTATGTAAAATGTTTAATCTATATAAAAGTATACAGACTCGTAATGTAAACCCAGCCATCCAGATCTAGCAAGGAGCATATGCACCGGGTGAGCTCTGACTCAAAACGGCCGTATGTGTACCAGAATGAAACACTGTTCAGTCCTGAGCCATTCTCTCAAGTGTTAGGCTTGAGGCCATTGTTTCAGCCACAGTGTGAATCCATTTAGTCAAGAGTCTTCCTCCTTTTCACTGCCCATCCACGTTACCAAGCATGATGGCCTTTTCCAGGGACTGCTGTCTCCTGATAACAAGTCTAAAGTACATGAGCTGAAATCTCCTCATTCTCACTTCCAAAGAGTATTTTGGATCAACTTCCTTAAAGACAGATTAGGTTCTTCTTCTGGCAGTCTATGGTATTTCAATGTTCATTACGCACACCATAATGGAAATGCATCATTTTTCCTCTGGTTTTCCTTATTCAGCATCCAGCTTTCACGTGTATATGAAGGGATTGAAAGTACCATGCCTTGGGTCAGGTACACGTTAGTCCTCCAAATGATATCTTTGCTCTTTAACATTTAAATAGATCTCTTGTAGCAGATTTTCCCAGTATTTCCTTTGATTTCCTGACCTCCTGCTTAGTAGAGTTGAGGGTCAGCAGAGAAGAGGAGGACCCGCTGTGAGATGGGCTGACATGGAGGCTGCAACAATGGACTCAAACGAACTTGAGAGCACCTAACAACAACAAGAAGACCCGTTTATGAGTGTGGATTGTGGGGAAAATGAAATTCTTGACAACGTCAATCATTGCCCTTTTTATCATAATGCTGGCCATTGGTTCAGTTGTGAGGATATTGTTTTCTTTACATTAAGTTGTAATCCACACCCAAGTCTTTGACCTGCATCAGTAACTGCTTCAAATCCTCCTTGCTTACATCCAGCAAGGTTTCTATCATCCGTGATAAGCCTTCCGACAATCCTGACCCCAAGTTATTCTTCATATTCTCCGGCTTCTCAGATTATTTGCTTACCAGACAGATTGAATACGTATGATGAAAGGACACAACCCTGACACACGTTTCCTGATTCACGCGACTGCTTTTGATCTATGTATTGGTTCTGCATAAACACGATTAAGCGTCCTAGAATGCCTGTTCTTCCTGATGTTGTCCATAGTTAATGATGAGCAACAACGTTGAATGCCTTCATATAGTCAATAAAACACGTCAACAATTCTTGGCTTTCAGCCAAGGTCCTTCTGATCTCAGCAATGATATATTCCTCGTGACATGAACCCTGCTGAATCTGGCTTGAATTTCTGGTAGCTTCCTCTGGGTGTACTATTATAATGTCTATGAATTATCTTCAGCAACTTTTAACTTGCATGTGATAATAATTATGTTGTCGGATAGTTTCCACACATCACTGGGTCACCTTTCTTTAGAATGGGCACAAATAAAGATCTCCTCTGTCATACCTATTTCCGTTGAAACATTTCACTTGGTTTATAACAAGACTGGAGCTTTGTTCTTTGCTAATGCCTTCAGCACAGCTTGGAGTTATTCTTTCAATCGCATGGTTTTTCTTTTTTTTTTTTTTTAACAATTTATTAGGGGCTCATACAACTCTTATCACAGTCCATACATATACTTACATCAATTGTATAAAGCACATCTGTACATTCTTTGCCCTAATCATTTTCTCTTTTTTTCCTCCTTTTTTCTTTTTTTACATTTTATTAGGGACTCATACAACTCTTATCACAGTCCATACATATACATACATCAATTGTATAAAGCACATCCATACATTCCCTGCCCCAATCATTCTCAAAGCATTTGCTCTCCACTTAAGCCCTTTGCATCAGGTCCTCTTTTTTTCCCCCCTCCCTCCCCACTCCCCCCTCCCTCATGTGCCCTTGGTCTAATTTATACATCGTTATTTTGTCATATCTTGCCCTATCCGGAGTCTCCCTTCCCCCGCTTCTCTGCCGTCCCTCTCCCAGGGAAGAGGTTCGCATGGTTTCTTAATCACATGTTACCTCATAAAAATGACTAAATTGGAACAAATTCTTTTTGGTATGGTGACTGTGTATTCCTTCTGTCATCTGTTGATGCTTCCTTCATCATGCACTATTTCGCCCACAGAATTTTAAAATATTTTTTTCAGTGCTTTCAGGTTAACATATGCTGATTTTTAATTCCAGGTCTGTGCATGCTTCATTATAATGTTTGACTTTATCTTCTCAAACTGTCTTTTGAACTATTTTGTTGTTATTTTATTCCTTCCACTTGTTTTAGCTACTGTATGCACAAGAGCAAGTTTCAGAGCGCCTCCTGAAATCCACTTTGGTTTTTCCTTTCTTTCCTGTTTCTAAATGACTTTTGGCTTTCGTCACCTATGATGTCTTGGTGTCCTCCCACAACTCCTCTGGCCCTCACTAATTAGTGGTCAGTACACCAGGTATGCCACTGAAATAGTCTCTAAATTCAGAAGAGATTTACTAGAAGTTGTGTTTTGACTCCCATGAGCTTGTTTAAATGCTCTCCCTTCAGGCAGAGGTAGCATGTGAGCACTTGATGGTTTGTGCCGTTAGTGCCCGATCTTATTGAGGCCGATGACATCGAGCTTCTTCCTTGTCTCTTCCCACCGATATCCTCAATTTGATTTTATGTATTCCAGCTGCCAAGGTCCATGTGTATGGATAGGCACCATTTATGTCGTTGAAAAAAATTGCAATAAAGAAGTCATTGTTCTCATAAAATTCTATCAAGTGATCTCTCACTTTGTTTCTGTCACCAACACCACAGTTTCCAACTACCAATCTTTCTTTGTTCCAATGTTCATATTATAGTCACCAACAATTAGCCATGCATCGAATTCTTCATGTTCTTCAACACTGGCTATAGTGGTCGATGTGTAAAATTTAGTAATAGTTGTCTTATTTGGTTTTCCGGGTAGGTAGGCCTGTCACATACAGCTTTGTACTTCAAGTGCTTTTCTTAATGATGAAAGTGACAGTCCTCCTCTTGAATATTTTCATGTCTGGCACAACAAACCATGGCTGTGCCACCCTGACTCATTAAAATTAATTCTAGTTTCTTAATATCACAAAATCAAGTGTATTCAAACACGAAAACCATTTTTGGAGTGTTTCATTCTTGCCTCAGAAGGAAGACACTGTGGTCTGCTCTTCTGTCTGTACGAGGAAAGGGCAGTAGTTAAGATACAGCTGTAGACGGTCCATGGGAAGTCCAATTGCGGCTGTGTGAGAACTCGGGCAACCCGTCAGAAGGGAGTTAGACAGTAATAAAGCCACCCGAGATGACAGGGCTCAAAAAGAGAGGCACACAGAGCTCGGCAAAGCAGGGGAGCAGGGAAAAGGGGGAAGGCCCGGACAAAATAGACGGATACCGTGACTGCAGCAATGACATCGAACATAAGACAATTGTGAAGATGGCAGACAACGCTTCGTTCTGTTGCACATGGGGTCGCTGTGGGTCAGAGCCGACTCGACAGCACCTAAACCGCCAGCAATATGATTACATGACGCTGGCGTGTCTCGGGACAGAATCTCAGGAGTGTAGCAGGGCCTCAGAAGGGGAATGGACTGAGAAATGCAACATAGTCTCCCAAGGAGTGCCTTCTTCACCATTCACTGCTCACTCTCTGCTTTGCTAGAGTTCTCTCTCGTCTCCTAGCCCCTGCTAGTGGAAAACAGCACTGCGGTAGTCCTTGATTTCCCCCTACTTCTCTCTATCGGAAACTAGCCCATATGGAGGCAGGAATATCTTGATTGAATTGGCAAGTTTCCAGGGAAATAAGGCCTAATTTGGACGTTTGTGTTGTGTGTCTACGATTGATTCAGCACTTAGGGTTCCCAGGTTTCAAATAGGGTTTGCTCATGTGGGCTGGCAGATGAGTAAAATCTCCCAGACAAAGCAAAGGGCCACTGCGCATACACTGGGCCCTGAGCAAGAAGGATGAGAAGAAGAAGCATGTTTAGCACGAAGCAGTCAGTCCCCTAGCTTCGCTGGTTACACTGAGTCAACCTCAACTCAGGGCAACCTCATGTGGGTCACGGCAGATTTGTGCGCCATAGAGCTTTCTTGGCTGTGATATTTTGAAAGTAGATCACCGTACTTTCTCCCAAGGCATTTCTGAACTTGAACCTCCAGCCTTCTGGTTAGCAGACAAGTGGGTTAACTGTTAGCACCATTCAGGGACTCTAGGAAGTCAATAGTTGGCCACTGTCTGCAGGGGCTCACTGAGAAGAGGGCATTCCTTTCTCCTTCTGAAGCAAGGAGCCCTGGAGATACAGCTGTTACACTTTGGGCTGTGATCCGCATGGTCAACAGTTCAAAAACCACTAGCAGCTCCTCAGGAGAAACACTGAACTTACTACTCTTGTAAATAGTTAGTCTCAGAAACCTGTGTGGAGTCACTAGGACTCAGCAATGACTCGATGGCAGTGAGTGAGAGTTTTCTGTGCCAGGGGAGTGAGTGGGTGGCCTTACTAAGGTGTGTTTTGTCCTGAGAAAGGTTTTCAAATTCAATCCCTCTGCCATATCTCCCCATTCTCAGACATGCCCCCTTACTGTCTTGCCTCCCCCTCCCCCACTCCAGGTTCCTTCTCTGTCACTCCAAAGTGAAAACCATCCATCTACCACAAGTGTAGTCTGATGTCAATATGGCCTCAAAATCATTTGTCTCTTGTCTACCACAGGGATGACTCCCTACTAAAAGGAAGGATATATGGCAGGTAAAGATGAAGGCAGGGTGTAAGGTGTGAATCTGAGGTACAATTAGACAGAAGGAATCAAGACTACATTCAGCGGAGGTGCCTAACCATCGAAATCCGATCAGTTAACTTCATCTTCTTCATAAAGTCCTGGAGCGCAGTGTTCCTTAGATTGTTGTGGGGTTTTGTGTGTGTGTGTGTGTGTGTGTGTGTGTGTGTGTGTGAGAGAGAGAGAGAGAGAGAGAGAGAGAGAGAGAGAGAGAGAGAGAGAGAGAGAGAGAGAGAGAGAGAGAGAGAGAGATATTAGTACAAGAATTACTTCAGGTGCTTTTTTCAAGATTCCAACACTGGCTCCCGTTCTGAGATTCGAATTCTCTCACCCTTGGGCACAACCTGGGAATCTGTTTTGTTCACAAGTCAGGTTGATCTGATGCACAATCAGGTTTGAGGACCACTTGCTCTGCCCTGAAACACTAGTCAGGTTGACCCCAAGGTTGCATCCTCATTCTTTTGCCTCTGAGCAAGATGACTTTTCCCAATATAATTTCCCCACATTTCTGTGGGGCTGGAGCTGAATGACACCAGCCTGCCACAGTTGCTCATGAAAGCATTTAAGTCTACACCCTACATACTTTCCCTCTTGCTCGGGCACTGCTCCAAACAGCTGCTGGGCTCAAGAAAAGCTCATGAGGCTCTCCCAGCCATACTGCCCCCCACAAATTGGGGAAGAGACTTGTTTCTCTCCATTCAAGGTGATAATACTGTTGGATTCCACGTGACTATTAGGTGTTGACTAATTAATTATATTTTGAAATCATAAATGCTAATTCTTGAAATGCCACTCAGCCTGATTGGACTTACCGGTATCTAGATTTGTACCTCAACATCACCCTGTTGAGAAGAGCACCTCCCACCTTTGAGAGGTATAATAATTACCAGGAATGCTACATAGTAGGCCACCCAATTGTACAAAGAAGTCTCAAGAGGGCCTGAAAGAATCCTTTCTTTTAAAAATAGCTTTATTGGAGCATGATTTACATACCATACATTTCACCCATTGTAAGGATATAATTGCGTAAGTTTGAGGAAACTTATGCAGCCATGACTCATTGCCATGAGTCCTTGCAAATGGCAACCCGCTCTGCCACTAGCAGAAAGGTTGCAGGAAGGCTCCAGTCCACCCAGTTGAACACTGGGAGAAGTGTTTAGTGATCTCTGTCTGAAAAATCAGTCATTGACATCTCTGTGGAGCACAGTTCCTTTTTTTAAATCATTTTATTGGGGTTCATACATCCATCTATTGTGTCAAGCACATTTGATCATTTGTTTCCATCATCATTCTCAAAGGCGCACAGTTCCTGGCACGATACTCACAGGGCTGCCCAGGGATAAATTCAACTAAATGGCAACTGGACTGAACTCATTGCCGCAATCCAGTTTTAAAATACTCCAGTCAGCAAAAGATCATGCTTTCCCATTAGCAATCACTCCTATTAGCCCTCATGGCCCCAGGCAACCACTGATCTGTGCTCCAACGCAAGCATTTTGCACTTTCTCAAAATTTCCTATAAATGGAACCATTCAATCTGTAGTTGCTTACATCTGACGTTTTTCACTTAGTGAAATGTGTCTGCAATAGCACAGGTTCCTTTTTACTATTGAGTAGTATTCCATTGTGTAGATCCTTTTGGTTATTTTTATTTGCTGTCTTGAAATGAAACAAAAAGTTTTCACGTAGGCATGGTCAGAACTTTCCTCCAATTTGCAAGTTTTCATGTTGCCTGTTGATAAGAAACCCGAGTATCACTTTGATTGCAAAGTTTGACAGAGAAGATTAAAGGAGAGTTTTCTGAGTGTAACAATTTTGTTCAAACACCATTGTGGGGGTTGTTTGTTTCTCACAGTTTTATTGGCATATAATTCACATATCATACAAGCCAATAGTTCAATCATATCAAGGACAGTTGTACAATCATCATCACAATACATTTTCCTCAATCTTGTACTCATTGTTATTATCAGCTTGTGTTTTTTCACTTCAACCAATGATACCTATTTTTCAGTGACAAATCATTGTGTATATATATATTTTTTGTGGTGTGTTAAATTTTAATGCTCAAGTACCTTCAGAAGTAAGAAGTGCCCTTTCACAGGCAAAGGTCACAGCTGCTCCTATAAAGATATCTTTTCCAATAAATGAACAGCGCCAAAAGGCGCTGTAGTACATTGTACAATGAACAGAGGTTGAAGAAATGGAAAGGAAACCAGTAAGTACATTTCTTTTGGTGGCAAAGAGAAAAGGAAAGTGTAAAAAGTAAATGTGTACTCTTCCTGTTTCTGGTGCTCCGGAAGCAGCAGGCGTCGGTGTAGACATGGCCAAGTCCAAGAACGACCAATCCTAGAAATGGCAGAAACGGCATCAAAAAACCCTGATCACAACGATACGAATCTCCTAAGGGGGTGGACCTCAAGTTCCTGAGGAACATGCGCTTCTCCAAGAAGCACAACAAGAAGGGCCTGAAGAAAACACAGGCCAACAACACCAAGGCCGCAACTGCTCGAGCAGAGAGCATCAAGGACCTTGTGAAGCCCATGGAGGTCAAGGCCAATGGGCATCAACCGCAAGCCTAGCTGACTGGCCTACATCACCGACCCAAAGCTTGGCAAGCGGGCTTGGGCACATATTGCCAAGGGTCTGAGGCTCTGCCGACCCAGGGCCAAGGTACAAAGCAAGGCTGACGCTCCAGCCAAGGCCTGGACTCCAAAGGCACCTAGGCTCCAGCTCCCAAAGGTGCTCCGGCCCCAGCTCAAGCTCCCAAAGGCGTCCAAGCACCCACAAAGTAGAGTTCTCCGTGTGAGGGTGAGAGGGACTGGTGTGAGCCCTGGGCTGCCTCCGGCTTGGTGTTGGCGTCTTCGTGTGCTGTATGTACAAATAAACCCAGGTGGCTCCCAGTCTGGACAACTGCACTTTTCAGGCAACAGATAAATGGCTAGGTTTGTCCAGAGTTCCAGCTTGGCCCTTCTGGCTTTCGGCCTGCCCGAAGGTCTCCACAGTCTCTGTTATTTTCACTAGTGCACATTCCGTTGCTCTCTCCTGTCTCTGGACCCATTCTTGATACTGTAAATGCTTCCTTTGGAACCAGGTTCTGACCTGCAGGGCTTACCTGATGGGGTGACAGGTTCAGGTAGTCTGCCAGCACTTGCGCCTGCTGGTCACTGACTTTCTGGGAGTGTCTGAAACACAGCCACAGCGTGTCCAGGAGAGGTTTGCAGACTCGGCCCCGCCTCGCTCTCCAAGAACGCTTTCCTCTCCGGTGCTTACTCTCTTTCTTTTTGGGAGGCATTCTCTTTTTTTAGGCACCCAACTGGGCTTCTCAGTTTTAGGGCCAACACCTAGCCCACGAGGCCACCAGGCTCCTGCCGAGCAGGACAGCTGTTCCCAGAGGTTTCTGGAAGCAGATGACCAGGTCTACTTTTCCAGGTGCGTCTGGGTGGGTTCACACTAACCCTCCGTTAGACCGGGAGCCAAGCACTTGAGCATTTTTCGCCATCCAGGGTCTCTTTCCATTGTGTATATTTTAAGATATAATTGATTATATACTTTTCCCTGAAACATGTTAGCTTCATTTATCAGTTAACCATTTTGTACAGGTCTGAGTTTAATGTGACTTCCAGAATGTTTCATCATGTGCATTTGGAACTTGTACATGGATTAAGGGGCAGTTGTGCAAAAACCAAACGAAACAAAGGAGTACTGCGTGGTTTAAAGTCAGGAACAATGTGCTTCAAAGTTGTATCCTCTCACCATACTTATTCAATCGGTATGAAGATGAAATAATCAGAGAAGCTGGATTATACAACACAAAAGAATGCAGCATCAGGATTAGAGGAAGGCTTATCAACAACCTGCAATACGCAGATGACACAAGCTTGCTTGCTAAAAGTGAGGAGGACTTGAAGCACTTGCTGATCGTGATCCAAGATTGCAGCTTTCCATATGGATTAGAACTCAATGTAAACAAGGCCGAAATTCTTACAACTGGACCAATAAGTAACATCATGATAAATGGAGAAAAGATTGAAATTGCCAACAATTTTGTCTTGCTTGGATTCACAATCAATGCTCATGAAAGCAGCAGTCAAGAGATCAAAAGATGCGTTGCTTTGGGTAAATCTGCTACCAAGACCTCTTTGGAGTATTGGAAAACAAAGGTGTTACTGACTCAAGGCTTGGTATTTTTTATTGCCTTACATGCATGTGAAAGTTGGACATTGAATACAGGAGATCAAAGAAGAGTCGATACGTTTGAATTGTGGTGCTGCCAGGGAATGATGAAAGTACCATGGTCTGCTGAAAGGACACACCAAGCTGTCTTAGAAGTGTGGCCAGAGTGCTCCTTAGAGGCAAGGATGGCAAGACCTTGTCTTACATACTTTGGACATGTTGTCAGGAGGGTGCAGTCCCTGGAGGATATCATGTTTGGTAGAGTGGAGGGGCAGAGTAAAAGTGGAAGGCCCTCCAGGAAATGGATGGACACAGTAGCTGCAACAATGAAGCCACATGACGATGACACAGGACCTGGCATTTTTTGTCCTGTGGTGCATAGGGTCACTATGGGTCAAAACCAACTCGATGGCACCTAACAACAATAACAACATGAGTTTAATCCCACCCTGTATCTGTCAATGTGCTACACCGTGGTGGCTTCCAGGTTGCTGTGACACTGGAAACTATGTAGGTGGCTTCAAATACCAGCAAGGTTAACTATGGTGGAAAGGTTTCAGCAAAGCTGCCGGACTAAGACAGACTAGGTAGAAAGGCTTGGCAATCTACTTCTGAAAATCCGCTAATGAAACCTTGTGGGCCACCCCAGGACTCTGCCCTATTCATTTGCTTTGGACACATCAGCAGGAAGGATCAAATGCTAATGAAGGACATCATATTTGATGAACTAGAGGACCAGCAAGAGAAGGCCATGGAGACCCTCAGTGGGCTGGATTGACACAATGGACCGAAACATGCCAACTCTCAAGATGACACTGGACCAAAGTCTGGTTCTGTTGCACATGAGGTAGTCAGGAGTTGGACTCGACTTCCTGGCAGCTGTCTAGGGGTTTAATCAGAATTATATACATCAGTTACCAGACGAAGATGAATGTAAAATTAAATGAGCTATTCCGAACATGTGTGGCACACCCGTTTCACCGTTACCTCAATTCTTGGATTCAGTCTTGGGCTGGCTAACCTGGTGAGAGCTTGCTATTCTGTGAATGTGCTCTCTGGATCTATTTTAGAGCGCATGTGCTCTACTTCAAATATCTTTGTGCGCATATTGCATTGGAAATACCTTGCTCCGTTTCGGAGACATTCTCCAAACACTTTCCGACATAGCGCACATTCCAGGGCATTTGCAGGAGCGCCCCAGCGCTCTCTCCACGAGCCGCTTCCGGCTGCACAGCTGAGCGCGCGTCCGGAGTCAAAAGTGTCTAGTCCTGTGGAGAATGTGGCTCCCTGGGCCCTGAAGCTCTTTATTTTTATCAGTGTGATTGAATGAGGTCTCTGACAGTACAGGAAATTGGACATATGCTTATGAAGTGCTTCTTTTGAAAGGGCCACAATGCCAGGCTATAAACAATGGCTGTATGCTTCATTCATCAGAGAGGGGAAGCGAGAGAACACAGTGCTGGTGTGGTAGGAGCGGCACCCTTGAATAGGACCACAATTCTTCTCTTCATTTGTAAGACATGTGCAGCCTAGAAGACATGGATGCTAGTCCTGATGTGATTTGTTTATTGCTGATGAATTTTGGAAACCCAAATGTTCTTCAGTTCGTTGGTCAAGCTTGGTTTTGTTTGGCATAAAAACCTTTCTGCATTTCTGTATCCTGGAGATCCCAATCTTTTGCTTTATTAGACTGATTCTTTCCGGTCAGAAGAAAGTGAGTTAGCTAGACCCAATCGTTTTCCGCATGTGTATCTAAACACTTGGGCAGCAGATGGTGGAGATCCTTCATCTTCATCTTGATGGAATGAAACTTGTGTAACCGTGATGGGAAGGACATGGGGTGTTTAGGAAGAGCCTTGACCCAGGAAGCCGAGAAGCCCGGGGCTGCGGCTGGCTTTGCTGCTGATGTGAAGAATGGCCTTTCTGAATTCCTTTGAGTTCTCTGGGAAGTTGTTTCATCTGGAAAGGAGGACGTACGTGTCAATAAGTCCTTAGTTTCCTTTCAGCTAGAAAATTCCACAGTGCCTCATTCACAAAGGAAATTAACCCTTCACAAGAGCTTCTTGGCTGGAAAATTCTTTGCAATAACACGCCTAAGTTCATGGAAGCATCAATCAAGAAATCAAACGATACTGCAGTGGACAAATCTGCTGGAACAATCAAACTGATTTGGAGTTTTAAAAACCAAAGATGCCATTCTGAGGGATAAGGCATCCTCGACCCAAGCCACAGTCTTGTCGTTTTTCAATCATTTAATTGGGGGCTCATACAACTCTTATCACAATCCATACATACATCCATTGTGTCTAGCACATTTGTACATTAATTATGCTCATCATTCTACAAACATTTGTTCTCCACTTAAGCCCCTGGCATCAGGTCCTCATTTCCCCCCTCCCTCCCTGCTCCCTGCTCCCTCAAGAACCCTTGATAATTTATAGATTATTATTTTGTCATATTTTGCCCTGTCCGACGTCTGCCTTCACCCACTTTTCTGTTGTCTGTTCCTCAGGGAGGAGGTTATATGTAGATTCTTGCAATCAGTTCTCCCCTTTCTAACCCACTCTCCCATTATTGCCACCCACACCACTGGTCCTGAAAGGATCATCCACCCTGGATTCCCTGTGTTACCAGTTACTATCTGTACCAGTGCATATCCTCTGGTCTAGCCAGATTTGTAAGGTAGAATTGGGATCATGATAGTGGAGGGAGGAGGAAGCATTTAGGAACTAGAGGAAAGTTGTATATTTCATCCTTCCTACGCTGAACCCTGACTGGCTCATCTCCTCCCTGCGACCCTTCCGTAAGGGGATGTACACTTGCCTACAGATGGGCTTTGGGTCTCCAACCCTCATTCACAATTATGTGATTTTTTTTTGTTTTGATGATGCCTTATACCTGATCCCTTCGACACCTTGTGATCACACAGGCTGGTGTGCTTCTTCCATGTGGGCTTTGTTGCTTCAAGCTAGATGGCCACTTGTTTACCTTCAAGCCTTTAAGACCCCAGATGCTATATCTTTTGATAGCCAGGCACCATCAGCTTTCTTCACCACTTTTGCTTATGTACCCATTTGTCTTCAGCGATTGTATCAGGGAGGTGGGCACACAATATGATTTTTTGTTCTTTGATGCCTGATAACTGATCCCTTCAGCACCTTGTGAGCACGCAGGCTGGTGTGCTTCTTCCATGTGGGCTTTGTTGCTTCTGAGCTAGATGGCCACTTGCTTACCTTCAAGCCTTTAAGATCCCAGACGCTGTATCTTTTGATAGCTGGGTACCATCACCTTTCTTCACCACATTTGCTTATGCACCCGCTTTGTCTTCAGCGATTGTGTCTGGAAGGTAAGCATCATAAAATGCCAGTTTAATAGAACAAAGTGTTCTTGCATTGAGGGAGTACTTGAGTGGAGGCCCAATGTCCATCTGCTACCCTAATACTAAACCCATAAATATATGTGCATAGATCTATTTCCCCATAGTCATATATAAATATATTTACATGTGTACCTGCCTTTATTTAGACCTCTAAAAATGCCCTTTACCTCCTAGTTCTTTCCTCTATTTCCTTTTACTTTCCTCTTGTCCCACTATCATGCCCAGCCTTCATTTAGGTTTCAGTAATTCCTCTAGGCGTGGCCATAGTCTTTTCAAACACCTTATAAGCAGGCACAACAGGACAAGAAAGAAGATGGAGAAATATTTCATGCATTGGAATGATAATGTCCCATGTTCATTATAGCACTATCTATAATACTGAAAAGATGGAACCAACCCAGCTGCCCATCAATGGAAGAATGAATACATACACTTTGCTATATATGCATCTGGTCTACCATGCAATGCTGATGGAAAGCAATTCGTTTGAGAAATACCTCATAACATGAATGGCCCTGGAGGACATCGGGCTTAGTGAAATTAATCACAATTGTAGGAGGCTATATTTTAAAAAATAAAGAAAATGTTTTTCCCACTAAAAGAAACATTCTTTGGTGATCCCCAAAGATGGGAGGGGGGGGGGGGAAGGAAGAGAAGTCACAGCTAGAGGGTTGTTTTTATTGTCCGGTGTCATCGTGTTGGCTCCAGCTCTTAGCAACCCTGTGCACAACATAACGACACACTGCCTGGTCCTGCGCCATCCTCACAACTGTTCCTGTCCTTGAGCCACTGTTGTAACCACTGTTGTCAATAGATCTTGCTGAGGGTCTTGGTCTTTTTCACTGTCCCTCTACTTTACCAAACATATTGTCCTTCTCCAGGGACTGGTTTCTCCTGACATGTCCAAAAATATGTGAGATGATGTTTTGCCTTCCTTGCTTCTAAGGAGCATTCTGGCTGTATTTCTTTTTTTTTTTAATCTTTTTATTAGAGCTCATAAAGCTCTTATCACAATCCGTACACACATCAATTGAGCAAAGCACCCTTATACATTCGTTGCACTCATCATTCTCATAATTCACCTTCCACTTGGGTTCCTGGAATCAGCTCGGTTTTCCTTTTTCCCCCCTCCCTTTCCCTCCCCACTCCCCGCTTCCCCCTGGTCCCTTGATAGTTTATAAATAATTATTATATCTTATCTTACACTCCCTGGCATCTCCCCTCACCCGCCTCCCCATTGCCCATCTCCCAGAGAGAAGGTTACACATAGATCTCTGAGACTGGTTCTACCTTTCTACACCCCCTTCCCTCCTGGTGTCGCCACTCCCACCACTGGTGTTGAGGGGTTCGTTCATTCTAGATTCCCTGTGTTTCCAGATCCCTACTGCACCGCTGTACATCCTCTGGTATAACCAGGTCTGCATGGTAGAATTGGGGTAATGATAATTGGGAGGGGAGGAAGCGTTCAGGAACTAGAGGAAGGTTTTGAGTTTCATTGTTGCTACACTGAACCCTGAGTGACTCATCTCCTCCCCACTACCCCTCTGGAAGGGATGTCCAGCTGTCTACAGATAGGCATTGGGTTCCCATCATGTACTCCCCCTCATTCACGGTAATGTGATTCTCACCACCACCCCACCTTTGTTGTCTGAGACCTGGTCTCCCCTGCCCTTCACGATCACCTATGTTGGTGTGCTGCATCCGTGTGGGCTTTGTTGCTTGCTTCTGGGCTAGATGGCCGCTTGTTTGCTTTCAAGCCTTTAAGTCCCCAGACGCTATATCTCTCAGTAGCCGGCCACCATCAGCCTTCTTCACCACACTTGCTTATATTTCTTCCAAGATAGATTTGCTTATTCTTTGGGAAGTCCATTGTATTTTTAATATTTCCTTGAGAGGACCATCATTCAAATGCATCAATTCTTCTTCGATCTTCCTTATTCAATGTCCAACTTTCACATGCCTGTGAAGTGAGTGAAAATAACATGACTTGGTTCAAGCAGACCTTAGTCCTCAAACGAACATTCTTGTTTTTCAACAAGAGATCTTATGCTGCGGATTTACCCAATGCAATGTGTCATTTGATCTCTTGATTGCTGCTTCCGTGGGCAGTGATTGTGGATCCAAGCAAGATAAAGTCCTTGAGAGCTTCCATGTGGAGGTTAAAGAACTTGAGTGAAGAAGAGGCAGCACACAATAAGAAAGGTTAGGGAAGAAGAAAATGTCCTAAAAGTGATTGGTGTCATGATTGCATAACACTTATTGATATGATTGGACTATTGAATTGTATGATATGTGGATGGAGTGACAATAAAACTATTTTTAAAAAAGAAAAGAAACGGGTTAGGAAAAAATGATGGAAGTGGTGCAAGACACTTGGAGGTTGACAAGAAGTAAAGGCAGCAATACTGCTATATGGGGAATTCTGTAATCCTGGTAGCATATAGGGTGCTGTGAGTCAGTATGGATTTGATGGCAGGGTTATGTTGTGGGCTTGGTATGAGTTGCTTAGATAGGCCCCCAGGCTGTGCAGGTGTGGTAGAGAGTGGGAGCACACCCTGAATAAAGTACAGGTTTGACAAAGGATGTATGCACATGAGTATTTGCCTTTGTTGCAAATAAGTGCATGAATGAAATGGAGCACAGAAAGGGGAAAGTTACAAAAGCTTCTTATACACAAGACACAGTGAGGGGAGGGTAACTGGGCTTGGGAGAGCAGGACCTCAGTCTTGGGAAAGACGGAGGTCAATTGCCATGACATGGTTCACAGGGACAGTGTTTTACATACTATTTTGGTGAATAGGGATTGGGGTGTCTGTGAGCAGCTATCTGAGGTACAAATATATATATATATATATTCACATTTGAAGGAAAAAGGAGTAATGAAAATGGAAAGACATATAGAAACAATTAGTCCAATGGATTAATGCAAAATGCAAACACCAGTCTCTAAGAAGAACTAGATGGTGTCCAGCTACCCTGCTAGATTACATTAAGGCGTCATGGATATAGTGGAAGAAAATCCAGATCAGAACTCAAAATCCTGAAAGAAACCAGGCTTCCTGGCCAGAGACTGGTGGGACCCCCCCAAAGCTAAGGCCCTGATAGAACCTTCAGATCAGGAACTGAACTCACCACCATGTTAGAATTATTAACTCTTTGAAGTAAAAAGGCAGCATTTGCACAGAGACACAGTTCAGAGGGTTAGGAAAGGAGGAGGCATGGCAGCAGGGAACGCAGGGGGATGGGACAAGTGCTGGCGCGGCACTGAGAGGACTGCAAAAAATGAGCTGAAACAGAATGTGCGTGGAGTGTTGAGTGTAAGACTGGTGATCTGCTCGGTAAACTTTGACCTAATTCACAATAAAAAGTTTTTAAAAATAAATTAATTGTGGTACTGGCAACAAATATTGAATATACCGTGGCCAGTGTGAAGAACAAACAAATCAGGCTTGCAAAAAGCACAACCAGAAGGTCCCAGTGTGAACTACTCTGGCTTCCCTATTGCCATGAGGCAGGGGTCAGACATACCTTTACCTTACCGCCTTTTTTACCCTATTCAGACACTGGGTTACATAATTTGTTGCAATGGCCACACAGAACTTAAGGACAATACTCATGTTTTAGGTATTTATTAGGGAAGTTAATAGGTTATCATAAGTCAAGATCAGCAAATAGCAAGAATTCAGTCACTGGTTCACTGCAACGCCTCTCCTTAGTCAGCATCCAAGTCTCTCTGGTCCTCAGTCTCTCAGTCACTTTTGTCTTCATGGTCCAGGAAGCCAGCTCACCTGTCACTCAGTCCCATAGTTCCAGAATCTTGGACCAAATGAGAAGGTGCCTCATATTCTCTGCACGGCTCCTTTGAGTCTCTGTGCCACAGTCCCTCGTGCCTCTAGTCTTGGCAGCCTCTACCACTTCTGACAGAGCTTGAACGAGTTTTTCCAAATTGTCCTGTAATTTTTCTGTGTCCCAGATGCCTCTCAGAGCAGTGGTTGCACTGGTAATTCTTTGGGCTCTGATCCAAAAGGTCAGCAGTTTGAAACCAACAGCCCCTCCTTGGGAGAAAGACAGGGTTTTCTGTTCCCATAGTTACAGTCTCAGAAACTCACAGGGGAAGTTCCTACAGGGTCACTATAAATCAGCATCAACTCTATGGCAGCGAGTTTGATTTTTCCCATGAAGGTGTGGTTTGTCTTTTAGCCAACGATACTATCAAGGAAAGCAAAAGATGATGTTTCAAGCCCTACTCTCTACGACTGTAGTCTTAAAGATGCTACCGTGTTATTCTGGGTACTTTAGACAAACAAATCCACAGAAATTCATGTATAAGAGAGTTTTATATAAAGGTTAAGTGCACATCAAGAAAACATCCCAACCCAGTGCTGCCCAAGCCCACAAGTCCAACATTAACTCATTAACCCGTATGGCCAACACCAATCCACAAAGACCTCCTCCATCTTACAAAACAGACGCAATGATGCTGACTGCAGGAGGAAAGCCAAGTCAGTGAATATGTAAACATCTCAGTGCTGGCAGGGGTCTCCACACGGGTGCTCCAGCACTCAGGGCTGCATGGGGTAAGTCCATGTGGCTTCTCCTTAGGGATGTCTCCAGGAAGTCAGACTTGCAAGCTAAAGCAGGGAGCTGGCTAAGGAAGCTGCACCCTGTTCTGACCATCACAAAGCAAGAGACCTGAGAACTAGAAAGGCGAGGTTCACTGAGCCATTTATTCCTCCACCCTTCAATTAACCCCACATGTGTTTATTGGCAAGGTTGGCACAATAAACTAACTACGTAAGGATAAAGGTGGTAACTTGGTGCACATTCTCTACTAAGATCAGGATTGTTGTTGGTGAACAGAACATCAAGTCTGTCCTGATCCCTAGCAACATTGTGTGCAGCAGAACAAAACCCTCCTCACTTCTGTAGCATTCTCACAGTTATCCCTGTGCTTGAGCCCATGGTTGCAGCCACCCTGCTAACCCATTTGTTGAGGGCCTGCCTCTTCTTTGCTGCCCCTCTACTTTATCAAACCTGATGTGCTTCTCCAGGGACTGGTCTTCCTGACAATCTGTCCAACGTATGCAAGACAACACCGTGCCATCTTTGTCTCTAGGGAGCATTCTGGCTGTACATCTTCCAAGACAGATTGGTTTGTCCTTTCAGCAGCTCATGGTACTGTCAATATTCTTCTCTGGTCCCACAATTCTTCTTCGGTCTTCTTTATTCAATGTCCAACTTTCACATGCATGTGAGGCAAGGGAAAATACCATGGCTTGAGTCAGGCCCATCTTATTCCTCAAAGTAACATCCTTGATTCTCAATATTCTAGAGAGTCTGGTGCAGCAGATTTCCCTAATAAACTTGTTTTTTGATCTTCTGACTGCTGCTTCCATGAGCATTGATTGTGGATCTAAGTTAGATGAGATCCTTGACAACATCAACTTTTTCCCATTTATCTTGATGTTACCTAATGGGCAGTTGTCAGTTTTGATCTTCTTTACATCGGGCTACATTACATTGTACTGAAGGCTGCAATCCTTGATCTTCATCAGCAAGTCCGTCAGGTCCTCCTCACTTTCAGCAAGCAAGTTGTGTCATCTGCATATTGCAGGTGGTTAATAAGCCTTCCTCCAATCGTGATGCCACATCCTTCTTCATATAAGCCAGATCCTCTGATTATTTGATCAGCATAGAGAATGAATAAATATAGTGAGGGAATATAATCCTGTGGTTGCAGTTACACAATCTACTGTCAACTTGAAGCAAGAGGTGGTATCTAGCCTATCAATCCGGTCATAGCCATTGAGGCCTCTGTGTGGGATGGCCTTCTCCTGAGCGTTCGGGGAACTCCTATCTTCCTCTCTGGAGGCAGGGCACACATTTCTCTGCTTTGGCTTCTGCTGACAAGCTACCTGGAGCTATGCTGATGGAGCCAGAGTCCTGGAGCTAGAGGAGCCATGTGGAAACACATGCCAGCGCTGAGGTGCTTCCACTGCCACTTGCCACAAGGCCTTCTACCCACTGGTCTGTGATTTCCTTCATTCGGCATCATTGTATGTGGTGCGTGAATCTAAAGAGGAATTTATGGACTAGTATCAGACATATGAGCTAATATCGGACTTATGGACTTGATCTGGACTGGGCTGAGATGTCTTCACAATATGAACTTGCTCTTTTATATAAGGCTCTTTCTTTTACACATATGAGTGTCTATGAAATGGTTTCTCTGGTCAACCCGGACTAACACACCTGTCATACGTATTTCATGATTTTAAACCATGAAATATCCCTTTGTTCTACTACCACTACTGCCTCTTGATCCATGTACAAGTTCTGCATGCACACAATGAGGTGCTCTGGAATTCTCATTCTTCCCAAGGTTATCCAAAGTTTGCTCTGATCCACCCAGTCGAATGCTTTGGCATAGTCTGAATCTGGCCTAAACTTCTGGCAGCTCCTGTCAATGTACTGCTGCCACCAGTGTTGCGTGAGCTTCAGCAATATTTTGCTTGCAGGTAATATCAACGATACGGCTGTGTAGCTGGAGTATTCTTTTGGGTGCCTTTCTTTGGAATGGGTATAAATATGAATCTCTTCCAGGAAGTCGCTGGCCTCTTCCAGGCCAAGTAGCTGTCTTCCAAATTTCCTGGCTTAGCCGAGTAAATGCTTCCAGTTTCCACCAGCTTGTTGAAACATTTCTATTGGTATCCCATCAATTCTTGGAGTTTTGTTGATGGAGTGATTTTGTGTATTCTTCCCATCTTATCCTTCCTGCGACATTTAATGTTTTGCCCATAGAATCTTTCAAGACTGCAACTCGAGGTTTCAATTTTTTTTCTTGAATTCTTTCAGTTTCACATATGCTCAGTGTGTTTTTCCCTTTGGATTGTCTATTTCTAGGTCATTGCACATTTTATTATAGTTTTTGGCTTTGTCTTCTCAAGCTGCCCTTTGAAATTTTCTACGCATCTCTTTAACTTTATCATTTTTCCCATTTGCCTTAGCTACACTGTGATTAAGGGCAAGTGTTAGTCTCAGTAGACTAGAGAAACAAATTCATAGAGACATTCATATGTGTATATGAAAGAGGTTTATATACAAGAGCAATTGAATATTGAGAAAACATCCCAGCCCTGTCTAGATCAAGACCATAAGTCTGATATTAGCACATATGTCTGATACCAATCTATAAAGTCCTCTTCAGACTCATGAAATGCACACAATGATGTCGAATGCAGGAAGATCACAGGGCCGTGGGTGGAAGGTCTTGTGGATCCATTGGTGATGTAAGCATCTCAGTGCTGGCAGGGATCTCCACGTGACTCCTCCAACTCCAGAGCTCTAGCATAGCTCCATGTGTCTTGTCAATGGAAATTTCTCAAAGGGAGTGAGTGTATTTGGCCTCCAGTGAGCTGTTTATCTCCTTAGCACCTCCAAATGAGGTCATCAAGCTGACTCACAGGCTAAACTCCACCCCTTCATTTTTAAGACTCTCAAATTGAGAACAGATTATGTAACTACCAGGAGCAAGTTTCAGAGTCTCTTCTGATATTCACTTTGACCTTTTCTCTCCTGTCTTTTAGTGACCATTTACTTTCTTCATGAATGATGTTTCGGATATTCTCCCACAGCCCAGCCCTCAGTTCTTCCGTTATTAGTGTTCAATGTGAAAATATCTGTTCTTGAGATATTCTCAAATTCCCAGTGGGATAGACTCAAAGTCCTATTTTGACTCTTGTACACGTGTTTTAATTTTCTTCAGCTGTATCCTGTACTTACGTATGAGCAGTTGAGAGTCTGCTCCACAGTTAGCTTCTGCTCTAGTTTGAGCTGCTAATATTGTGCTTTTGTGCTTTCCCGCAGATGTGATCAATTTTTTTTCTGTTTATTCCATTTGGAGAAGTCCATGTGTATAGTCACCTTTTGTGTCATTGATAAAAGGTATTTGCGATGAACAAGTTATTGTTCTTTCAAAATTCTATCATGGGATCCCCAGCATTGTTTCCATCACCAAGGCTATATTTTCCAACTACTGTTCCTTCTTCTTTGTTTCCAATGTTTGCATTCCAATTGCCAATAGTTATCATTGCATCTTGATTGTATGTCTTATCAGTTTCAGACTGAAGTCACTAGTAGCGTTCTTCAATTTCTTCATCTCTAGCTTTTGTGGTTGGTGTGTAAAATTAGGCAATAGTTGACTGATTTCCTTGAAGGCTTTTGCATATAATCTTATCACAGAGTTGTACTTCATGATTGATTTTGTAATGCCCTTTTTGACCATGAATTCCACACCATTCCTCTTGATTATGCTATTCCTGGCATAGTAATTTATGTGAATTTTGATTCAAAATGGTCGATACCTGTCCTTTCAGTTCATCATGCCTAAAATATTAATCTTTATGCATTCCATTTCATTTTTTATGGCTCCTAACTTCCTAGTTTCATACTTTGGACACTTCAAGTCCTGATCATTCACAGATTTTTGCAGCTGTTTCTCTTTCTCTTAAGTCATGCTCCATCAGCAAATGAAGATCCTGAAGGATCCTCTCCCACAGGCTTTACCTGACTCACATCGCCACTTCTAGAAATCAGCTTCTCCTCAGTCACATTTTGACTGATCTCTTATTCGAAGGGCCCATTCTCCATTACTATTTCTAACAATATTCTTCTTGATCTCATTAGGCCTCAGTATCTGACAATGTTTCCAAGTTATGCATAAGGTTTTCAGTGGCTCCTTCCACTAAAGTAAAGAGCCATGTCCTTCTGTCCTTCTGTGTTGTCTGCTCTTAGTCTGGAAGCTCTGATGAAACCTGTTCACTGTGGGTGACCCTGCTGGCATTTGAAAGACCAGTGGCAAAGTTTTCAGCATCCAGCAACACACAGGCTGCTACAGTACAACAGACAGACAGACAAGTGGTGGAGGTCAGGACTTAGCTGCCCCTCCCAATCCTGTAACAGAGAACTCCCTCCGAAATTGGATCATAACCACAGGCATAAAATCCAGAATTATAATACATCACATAAGGAATTATGGCTACATGGTCATATTAATTGACTATATCCCACTCCCTAGAGGAAAAGATGGTAAAATTTTATCTTATTTGCTTTGGACAAGTCAATCACTAGAAAAGCTCAATCACTAGAAAAAGACAACAAAGTATCAGGTTCGTGAAAATAAGGGAAGCCCTAATGAAATGAATCAACACAGCCATGACTCAAATGCTCGCACAATCTTGAGGATGACTCAGGACTGGGAGCTGTTTTCATTGTTGTATGTAAGATCCGTATGAATCAGAGCCAACTCGGCAGCAAGTAACAACAAGAACAACCTTTCTAAGGCTTCATAACTTTTCCATTAAATAATTCCTTCCCTTGGCTTTGTAATGAAGAAAAGTAGGACACGAGTTTCAATTGCTTATACATTGAAGTTTTAAATATAGATTTTTAACGATATTTAATTTTCATTCACCAAATTCACTGTCATCAAGTCAATGCCAATTCACAGCGACTCTACTGGATAGGGTAGGACTGCCTCTGGGAGTTTCCAAGACTGTAGCTCTTTACAGAATAGAAAGCCCTGTCCTTCTCCCATAGAGCTGCTGGTCCTGCAGTTAGCAGCCCACTGTATAACCACTACATCAGTATTGCTCTTCGCTAAACTGTATAACCATAAGAATGTTTTGACTGATCTCTCATGAACTTTCATATTTCTTCAGTGTATGTGTATACAATGTCATTTTCCTTAAATTCCTCTTTTAATGAACTTTTGAAACATATATACAAATTACTCAAATCAAATTCATTTCCCAATTTTTAGAATTAATTAGCCAGGCCTTTCTTCTACCATTGTCTATCAGTTTGTTGAATTTTGGTAGCCTCCATAATGTCAGTATGGTGGGATTTCAGGTCTCTCAAATACCAATGTGGTTACCCATAGTAGGCAGATTTTATCAAAGTTACAATACAAAGATAGGGTAGGGAAAAAGGTTTGGCAATCAATTCATTAAGTTGGTGAGGTGGTTACATAATTCCATGTCAGCTTGAAATAGCTCTAGGGGTGGAGTCTAGCCTGTCAATCAGGTCACAGCCTATTAATGGCTCCTTGTGGGTGTGGCCTTCTCCTGAGGATTCTGGATTTCTTTCCTCTCATTCTTCCTGAAGGCAGACCAAACAAACTCTCTCTCTACTTCACCTTCCTGTTGACAAGCCACATGGAGCCATGTTGATGGCATTAGGAGACCTGGAGATGTTTCCACCACCACTGGATCCACAAGACTTTTCACCCACCAGACTGTGCTCTTTCTTCATTTGGCATCATTGTGAGTGGATACGTAAGTCTGAAGAGGAATTGATGGACTAATATTGGATTTAAGAGCTGATATTATACTTGTGGACTTGATCTGGACTGGGTTTGGATGTTTTCTTAATATACAATTACTCTTTGATATAAAACTCTCTCTTATACATATATGGGTGTTACTGAATTTGTTTCTCTAGCTAACCCAGACTAACACAGTCAGCAAAATGGAACTAGTACTTTTGGGTTCGAGTGTGATCTTGTTCATCTTTTTCCAAATTCGATTCCAAATCATTAAACCATGAAGAGGGTGACAGAGATCATGCATTGTCAATGTTGCAATGTCTGATAGGAGGGAAGGATAAAATTCCTGTCTTTAGTAGAGTTGGTTCATTCTTTATGATTTAGTGATAAATTTCTTAGAGGTATTTTGAAAAGTTGCAATAAGGGCTTATGAAGAACAAAGAATAACAAAAGACTAAAAACATAAATATAAAGGGCAAAATTCTATATTTATCATGTTTCCTGTGTACACAATGGCAAGCAACTAACCGAGGAACTACCAATACATCTTGGTAACATGTGGGTAAAATTCAAATACTAATTATCAGAGAGAAATACTCATTCTGATATTTAAAATATCTGTCCTTCCATTTTTATAAGATATACAGTAAAAGTTACCTATAGTTTGGAAAAGCATTGATGATTTTTTAACATGATGAATAGCTTCGAAACCATGAAATTATACTTGTTCAGGCAAACATTGCTGGATTTGGAAATATTTGTTAAATATCATCCTACCATAACAAAAGATATGAAAGAAAGGAGGGAGGTGGAAGGAAAAGACCACCGACCTGAAAGTTTAGATATAAAACAATCAACATTAAATGTCAAGTACAGTCAGCTCTACACTCAATTAGTAATGGAAAGTGATTACTAATCAGAAAACAGACCCTTTCTGTCTCCATACCTGTTGTGTAAATGGAAAACTAATGTTTGGATATAATAAAGGACTCAGAAGTAAAGGGCTGTGTTCCAGAGAGGCAACGGGTTACCTTGAGGTAGCAATGACCAAGAAGGAACTGACACCATAAGGGTGAGTTGGCGTAAAGAGAAAAGCTGAGCAGCTACCTATCACCGAGGGCGTTGGAAATTTGTGTATAGGTGATATAATTGATATTTTCAAGCAGCTGTCGAAATAAGGTTCTGCTGCAAATGCCAGAAACTAAAATAACTGACTTCAACATGATATACATGTTTTTCTCTACACAGACAAGTGTTGGTATGAAGGGTGCCTCGCTCATCGGAGCCCAGGCACCGTCTACCTTGTTGCTCTACCATCTTCAGCATAAAGCTTACCTTATGGGCCAATAAGGGTCCTCATGTCATATTTAGGGAACATAAAGGGAAAGAGGAAGGAGAACAAGGAGCTGGAGATGAACAATTTCCCAAATGTTCAACTCTTCCAAAATGTTATTCTGCTCCATCCCCCACCTCACACTCACACCCCTCCCTTGAGTATATTCCCTTACACCCCTAGGTTCTGCGATTTGCTGCGACAAAACAGTAAAAAATGCTTCACATGGTGGTGTGTGCTTTTCAGTCCCAAAGCTGAAGGACAAGCAGTAGTGAGCCAAAAATGTCCAAATGTTATAGGAGATCTTGCTTCTCCCAAAGCTCAATCAGGAAATAGAGGTCTAGCATTTCAGGTGATGCTTGGAAGAACTGTACAGTGGCACCACTTTTATACTTTACCCAAGAAAAACAAAGGATGTTGCCTTAAGTCACAGCCTGATAAGCCCCTATATTTAAAGACACTTCCCAAAAGAATTCTCCTTACATCGTGTTGACGAGAATTTAGTCAGATGGTTTCATAGTTGTCTTGTGATGCTATAACAGAAATACCACAAGAGGATGGTTTGAACAAATAGAAATTTATTCTTTCCCATTCCAGGAGGCTAGAAATCAAAATTCCAGATGCCCTATCTAGGGGGAGGCTCTTTTTATTTGGTTGTCTCACTGAAACATCTGTGGTCCCAGAACTTCTCAGAGATCTCTATGTGTCTTAGCATCAATTTTCCCGTGGGACTAGAAGGTTGCCAGTTTTGATAGTTAACATTATGAGCCACTTGGCTGGGGCATGAATTCAGCGGTTTGAAGTGACAAAATAATATAAATGTTCAGTTGTGTAACAATGTAATTGTCCTCCATTTTTCTGATTATAAATGCTGATTTATACATAATACCCTGCTCTTTGCAAACTGACCATATCAATAAGTGAGAAGTGGGTGTACAGCTGAAACTTGAATAACACAAGGGTCAGGGATGCTGACTCAAACTCAGTTGAAAATCCAGATATAACTTTGCCTCTTCCAAAATGAAACCAAGAAGAGCCTATTGTTGGCCACAGTTTGCCAATAATATGAACAGTCAATTAATATATGCTTTGTCTACCTTATGTGTACCATACTGCATCCACATAAAAGGTGTATTTCCAATATGAGATTTTTACAAAGTATTTGCAAAACATACAAAGGTTTCACACTTGCTGGTATAGCTGCAGCAATGGCTTCACAAGTTTGCTTTCCTTTTTTGACAATGGCTCTTAAGCTGGATTCATCTATCTCCAGATAGCTGGCAACTGCAGCTACAGAATTTAACCTACTGTACATGTCTTTTCTTGTAATGCATGATTTTCCTCTGCTCCTTGAAAACACTTCCAGCATCACTATTGGTACTTCATATGGGTCCCATGAGGTGAAAAATATTGCACTAACTGTAATGAAAAATATGCAAGAAATATGAGAGTTCCCATTTTACTGCAATATGAAATTTACTGGATTAACATCACAGAGCATTAAAAATGTATACAAGCAGAGCTGCTAATGATAGTCAATTAATATGGCCCTGCTAGCCATGATTCCTTACGTGATGTATTGTAATCCTGGACTCTCTGCTCGTGACTATAATCCCATGTGAAAGGAGTTCTCTACTCTACTAGTAGACAGGGTTAGTGTGATACTAAGACCTGACTTTAGTAGAGGGTGTGAGCCAAGTCACATCTTTTATTTCCTTGAGGGCATCAGTAAGACTACTACAGGGTGTGACTTAACACACACTTAGATGGTGTATAAAGGCTGGTGCCACTGTACAGCTCTTCTATACATCACCTGCAAATCCAGACCTCTATTTCCTGACTGAGCTTTGGTAAAACCAAGATCTCCTATGACTTTGGGACATATTTGGCTCTGGACCCTGCATGTGGCTCGCCTCTGCCTGAACAGCACCTATCACCACATTAGACATGTCCTCAAAGTTTTGTGAGTTTCTGTAGGATGTGGCAGCAAATTGCAGAGCCCAGGTTGTAAGGGAATATACTCAAGGGAAGAGTTGGGGGTGGGGGAAATGGAGAATAGTAGAACAGAAAAGTTGAACATTTGGGACATTATTATTCTCCAACTCCTTGGGGCTAGCTTAAAGAAACTATTGCCATTCCTATGTATTTCTATCTCATGTTATTCAAGGGCCAACTGTGCGAGCAGATGTGAAAAAGAGTGATGTGGCGGAGGGGTCTGACCTCCTTACAGTTACACAAGGGTAGCTGTCCATCATTAGCACCAACTACCCATGGCTGATTTCTAGAGTCTGTAGTCAGACATGCCTCCTCTTCCCAATCTTCTCAATTCAGACACCAACCATTTTCTTCACTGTGTTCATTGAAATGGTCACACAGAACTCATAGACAATACTTAAGGATTATGGAGTTTATTAAGGATGCTAACAGGTTACAATTTAGGGAGAAAATACTCAGGATAGAGTTGTTCAGTCAGAACAGCCTCTTCTCTGCCATGCCCACAGGCAGACCACTCTCTGGCCCTTGACTTTTTGGTCTGGCCTCTGGCCTGCTCAGCAATATTAAAATATTAAAAATTATTTTAGGACTGCCAATAAGTGCCCAATGGGCATGCCACTCTGTCATAAGTCTCAGTTAAATGACACTTGGATCTAGCTCCATGGATCATCAACCCTCAAAAAAAAAAAAATATCCCAGCAAACTCACTCTCATCAAGTTGATTTTGACTCATCGTGACCCTGTAAGAGTAGGCAGAAATGCCCTTGTGGGTTTTCAAAACTGTAACTCTTTACAGGAGTAGAAAGTCTCTGCTTTCTCCTGGGGAGCAGCTGATGGTTTTGAAACTGCATACATAGCTAGCAGCTTAATGTGTAACCACTCTGCCACCAGGACCCCAGATATCAAATCTAGATCTCTCAATTAAGTGTTTAGAAGTACTCCACTTCACAAGTCAGTCTTCTGCCTGAGGGCACGTCGCTTGCTTTGCTCCATGGAGCAGGAAGTCGATCACGCTGTCTCATGCTCTGGTTCTTGGTGCTGCTGCTGCCATTCCTCTTGCACTCTGTTCAGTTCATGGGCATCTTAGTTCCAAAGAATGCACTCCACTCCTGGCTCTTCCTTTATGCTGGTAGTAGTAATCCCCACCCTTGCTTTTGAGATAGCTTATTGTATAGCGAATCTTATAATCCTAAAGCTATCTTCTCCCCACCTTCTCTTATCCAGACCCATCAGGAAAAACTCATTTGGTGGGATAATAGTGACTATGGCTAGATGACAGTATTAAATAATTTACTGCACTGTGGCATGTGCATACTCTCTTGGGAGCTCTGGTGGTGGTGGAGGTGGTGGTGGTGATGGTGGTGGTGGAAGTGGTGGTGGTGGAGGTGGTGGTGGAGGTGGTGGTGATGGTGGTGGTGGAGGTGGTGGTGGTGGTGGTGGTGGTGGTGGTGGTGGTGGTGGTGGTGGTGGTGGAGGTGGTGGTGGTGATGGTGGTGGTGGAAGTGGTGGTGGTGGTGGTGGTGGTGGTGGTGGTGGTGGTGGTGGTGATGGTGGAGGTGGAGGTGGTGGTGATGGTGGTGGTGGAGGTGGTGGTGGTGGAGATGGTGGAGGTGGTGGTGGAGATGGTGGAGGTGGTGGTGGTGGTGGTGGTGGAGGTGGTGGTGGTGATGGTGGTGGTGGAGGTGGTGGTGGTGGTGGTGGTGGTGGTGGTGGTGGTGGTGGTGGTGGTGATGGTGGTGGTGGAGGTGGTGGTGGTGGAGATGGTGGAGGTGGTGGTGGTGGTGGTGGAGGTGGTGGTGGTGGTGGAGGTGGTGGTGGTGGTGGAAGTGGTGGTGGAGGTGGTGGTGGAGATGGTGGAGGTGGTGGTGGTGGTGGTGATGGTGGTGGTGGTGGTGGAGGTGGTGGTGGTGGTGGTGGTGGTGATGGTGGTGGTGGAGGTGGTGGTGATGGTGGTGGTGGAGATGGTGGAGGTGGTGGTGGTGGTGGTGGTGGTGGTGATGGTGGTGGTGGAGGTGGTGGTGATGGTGGTGGTGGAGGTGGTGGTGGTGGAGATGGTGGAGGTGGTGGTGGTGGGTAGGTGGCGGTGGTGGGTAGGTGGCTGGGTGTTTACGACGTGTATATGCATTTCACTGGTTCTAAAATAGAGGTCATGGAAAATGTTCGTTGGTCTTTGGCCCAGAACAATGATCACAACCTAAAGTAACAGGAACATAAAAGATCCTATGGGAACAGAGAGGATTCCCTTCTTTGGCATTAGACTAAATTCCTAGGTCAGCACTACCTTTGGTTGGAGCTAAAGTCTCTTGCCCATTATCTCCTGACTCAGCTCTCTGAGAGGATCTGCCTCATTTTCCATCTTTTTAACAACGTGGGCATCTTCCTTAGATCTAGTGTGACTTCCTAGGAGAAGGAAGGCCAACATACCTACTTGGTCCTTCCTTTGCACACTGGCTCCCCTCCCCCAGCATGCTCCACGTCTGTGGTGGGTTTGATAATCCATTACTGCAGGGAACACACAGAACTCACAAAATGCAGTTACAGGTTTTATTAAGAAAGGAGCAGGTTACAGTTCAAGATGACAAACAATTCGGGATATAGTCTTTAGTCAGGACAGTGTCTTTTCAGCTATGGCCATAGGCAGGTCTCTTCCTGATCCTCAGCCTCCCAGCCCTTGGCCCTGGGCCTGGTCTCCACCATGCTCAGACAAGTATTACAAAGCTCAGCAGCTGTGCTAATAAATTCCTGGAGCCACCTCTCTGCCAAGACGTCTCCTGCCCAAAGGCGTGGGTTCTCTCAGTCCATGGGTCAGCATGCTCGTGGTCAGCGTTGATCCATGGCCTGAGAAGCCCACAGTCTCTGGTGCTGCTGCTACTGTTTCCCTGTCACTGCTTCTCACCGACTCCCATCATCTCCGGTGTTCCAGCTCTGTCTCCCGTTGGGCCTGGGGTTCTGTCAGTAAAGGTCCAGAGATGCACCCAGCTCCTCACTCTTCTTTCTTGATGGCAGGGAGACCCCTTTTACTCTGGATGGACTTATTTTTTAAGCCGTGTGGAATAGCAGGGCTGACCAATACCCTAGTTAGGGATTGGTGCACTTTGTTTGCATTGTTAACAAGCTCTCGAATCCCTTTGGTGGGCCACAAGCACCTGCCTTATGTAGTTTCACTCAAGCATTGTATGGGGACACAAGACCGTGCAGGGCTCAGGGGGCGCCTCTGAAGTAATTCACTGCACAGCAATCTTGCAGCATTAGAGACCCACCGTTCTTGCGGGCTAAAGAGATTTGAGGTTGGGGTTGTTGTTAGGGTTCTGCGATGTTTTATCTTGATTCTCGCACTTTTGTAAATCCCAGTAACTTTTTTGAGGGAAAGGGAGGTTTCAGGCAGTACAGTCTCAGGAAGTGCCTGCTGTCTCTGGAAAGCATGCAAGGCCACGTGGCGTGGGAAAGTTCATGACTGAAAATAGTGTGTGTGGGGGGAGGGGGGGTGGAACCACAGGAGAAGAATACCGGGATAGGAGCATGAAACCTAATGTATAGAACCAAGCGCAAGAAACACCCAAGAGGCCAAGAGAACGTTGTCCCAAAGCACCCACAGGTGCTTACACCGGGGAGACCTTCCCACCCTCCGCTTGCAGAGGGCACCTGAGAGGAGGCCCTGCTCTCAGCCTGTTATTTATCCATGGGAGGCGTGGTTGAGGGTACTGGCCCACCTTATTGGTTGACATCTGTGTGATGTCATATCACTCACTGGTGGCAGGTGTTTTCCCATAGGTGTCTAATGGGTGCCTGACATCCCTGAAATCCCTTTATTATTGCCCTGCCAGCCAATTTCTACTAGTGCAAGCATTTGGGGGAGACAACCCCCTTTATCCATAATCTGTCTACCTATCATTGTCACCTGTACTCTGAGACCAATTTGTGGTTTCTTTAACAATATCAAACTCTTATAAACTTAGGCTTACACACTGTGTTTGCTTCTGGTCTGTTCTATTATAGAGTGAACTAATTCAATAAACTAAAATACAGGACATTCTGTTAAATTCTAATTTTTTTAATTAGAGATATGTCTCAAATATTTTTATACTGAAAATGTATTCATGGCTGATATGAAATTCAAAGTTAACTGGGTTGTTTTATCTGGCAACCTTATTTGATTTACATGTAACTATAGGCAAAGTTCTAGTCTAGATGTTGTTTAGAATCCTGAAGACATAGTCTTTTAGGTACTGGTCTCTATCTCCCCACCTCCCAACCCTCCTATTCAGTTTAATGATCTCTTCACTACCATGAAATGGTGGCCCTGGTTAGGCTCATTTTTGCCGCTGGATTGGCTCCCACTGTCTGGCAGAGAACTTAAACTACCAAGTCCCTCATCAAATCATGGGACACAGTCAGCCTCCTCTGCAAACTGCCTGGGCGGTGCCATCACTTATAGTTGTTTGGAGGTACAGGAGCAGTTGGGGGGTTTTGATCCAGCAATGCCTGAAATAGCTAGTTTTTCAGTCAAATTAGAATGGAAAAAAGAAGGGCATGAAAACTCCCCCTTTTTAAATAACAGTTTTATTATCACTTTATCCACATATCAAACACTTCAATCATATCAAGAAGAGTTGTACAATTGCACAAAATTCAATTCCTGAACATTTTTTCTTCCTTGTAGTCATTGTTATTCACTTAATATTTTTAATTGTGGTAAAAAAAATACACAACAGAACATTCTCCACTTCTATAACTTCTACTTGTATAATTCAATGTCATAGATTGTGTTAGTCTGGGTAGACTAGAGAAACAAATCCATCAACACTCAAATGCGTATAAGACACAGTTTTATATAAAGGGTAATTGTACATTAAGAAAGCATCCCAACCCAGTCTAGTCCAAGCCCATAAGTCCAATATTAGTCCATATATCTGATACCAATCTATAAAGTCCTCTTCAGACTCATGAAACACATGCAATGATGCTGAGTGCAGGACAATCACAGGCCAGTGGGTAGAAAGTCTTTGGATCCAGTGGCATTGTAACCATCTCAGCACTGGCAGAGGTCCTTATGTGGCTTCCCCAGTTCCCAGGACTGCATCAGAGAAGGTTCATGTGGCTTTTCCTCAGGGATGTCTCACAGGAAGTGAGCAAAGAGAGAGTGTGTCTCCTGCCTCCAAGGAGGAAAAATACCGGAGTTCCCAGAATTCTCAGGAGAAGGCCATGCCACACAGAGGTCTCATTGGCTATGACCGAATTGACAGACTAGACTCCACCCCCTCACTCTTAATCCTCTCACGTTTGAAATTGACACCATAGTATGTAACCATGACATCGATTATACTCTGTGTTGTACAACCATTATTGGTATCCTTTTCCAAATTATTCCACCACCATTGACTTAAACTCAATGCCCCCTATGCAAGAACTCTTTCCCCTTCAACTATGGTAACCTTTGGTCATGTTTGATTGCTTTTTTCATGGTTTTCTGATATAGTATTCATATATCATATACTTCCATGGTTAAAATGCTTTTAAAATTAGTTGTATAATCACAATAAGTTCTAGTGCTCCCTCGTGTATTCATTGTTTGCTCCCCAAATATCTTCACCCCCAACCTCCACATTGCTTATAAACTATTGCATCAATTATTATCTCTATGTATCTACTCCTGTGATTTACAAACTGGGAAACCCAACAGAAACAATAAAACAAAATAAAGTGGTAAGGATAAAACAATAATAATATAAAGATTAAAATACAAATAATGTATAAAAATAAAACACCACCATCAATATTTAAAAAGCCAGAGAAGAAATTTTTTGTCATGGAACAAGCAAGGAATTCTTGAGCCTAGAGTAAATTCAGGTTGGATTCAGTCTGATAGTTATGCTGTCCAAGACTCAGACCTGTGACTAGAGGGGATCTGTCAGAAGCTCAGGCTGACTAGATGGTCTGCAGATGGGTTTTGAGCTCCCACGGTCCTCTGTAGCCTTCTACAAATTGGGTGGAACACTCCCTTTAAAGTTCCTGGGAGCTGTACACTTGGCTTCTCTGTGGTAAAGGCCCTAGATTTACCCCAAATAAAACAGCCTTTTTCCTTGGTTCCAAGGAGGTAACCTTGGGATGCCTTATATTGGGGCTTCCAGGCAAGGTTTCAAACTGATTCAAAACAGTTCAGACATAACCAATGGAAACATGAGTAGTGTACACATTGCATAGCAATCAAATATCTTGTACAACAGATTTTGATCTAAGTAGGAAATAACATCAGTGTCTGTAAAAAGTAGATTTACTTTGCCAACCTGGCCAATAGTCACATGTGGGATTAATAAGGTCACAGTTTGATTGGAGGACAAAGAGATAGATGGCTGGGCAAGGCTCACCTCTCTCTCTTGCTTTCTGGTAATCCGGCCATTGTGTGGCTACTTTAGGTAGTTCTCTGCCTCAACTTGTGAGCTACAATACCTGTGGGACAACCAACCCATGGACCGTGTTGCTAGAGCTTGAGGTTCCTCCTAGACCTGCTTTGCCATGCTACTGGTGTGTACACCACTTGAGCTTACGGCTGGTGCATCCTGTTGTCTTACAATGCTTGAGTTTGATATCTGATCCAGGACTGCTTTGCTAAGCTCCTGAGCTGCTGACTGTTGGTGACCCACCCTGCTGTTTGCTGCCCGTAGCCAGACTCTGCCACCATTGCCCAAAGACTCAGTTGTCTACTTCCTTGACCTTGTACCTGGCAGCCCTCATGAGTTGAAGGATTTCTAGCATATTAACACTTCCATGGAAGTGAGTTGAATTGAGCCCTCTGAACTGCTGTGTGGACTAATTAGCTCTTATATTCCTTTATGCTGTATAAATCTATCCACATATATATAATCATAAGTGTCCTGGTTTTGTTTCTCTAGAGAACCCTGCCTAATACAGTGTCCCACTCAAAGATGGCAGCCTGTAGACCTGACTGGATAGTTTTGAACTGCTTCAAAGCCCTGTTTTCATGCCACACCTGAGAACCTGTGTTGGCAAGCAGGGGCTTAACAGAGTAGTAAAGCCTCACTAGGTAGGGACAGGAAAGTCTACCAACTAGTTTCAGGAAGTCTGATTAAGTTTATCAAGGAAGAGTGACCTGATCATGGAGGTTCAGAAAACTTTTTGATTGATGAGAATAGATGCTCTCAGGAGGGTAGCACATCCCTCCCTTAGGACAATGAAGCTTTGAATTAGGAACCCTCCCCATCCCTGTCCGACCCATCTCTTTGTTTACATCCTTTTCAGCTGAAACAAATCTGGGATCGTAAGCTTGGTACACTATGTGAATTCTGTGAGTCTTTCCAGAAAATTACCAAACTCAAAAGGATAGTAGGAGTCTTAAATTCAGAAAGCAAGGGTATTGTGTGGTCTCCTGAGCTTGTAGCAGGCAAACTGAGAAAGTAGTGGGACAACAGTCCTGAATTTATAGCCAGGAAATCAGAAGGCAGGTGTCCTATGCTCACCTCCAACTTATGGCTGGTGTTTGTTTATGTGGCATTCTCAAGAATAATGCCCTTCTTTGGGCCTCTGCTCAAGCCCTCCCTCAACACAAGAACACTTTGCTTTAGCAACCTGGCATTCTGTGATGCTCACCCTTCCAGCAAGATTGCTAAAGATAAAATGGGTGCACAAGCAAATGTGGTGAAGAAAGCTGATGGTGCCCGGATAACAAAAGATATAGGATCTGGGGTCTTACAGGCTTAAAATTAAATAAGCAGCCATCTATCAGAGAAGCAACAATCTCACATGAAAGAAGCACACCATCCTGTATGATCTTTCAGTGTCAACAGGATCAGGTAACAGGCATCAGAAGACCACAAACAAACAAAACATATTGTTGAGAATGAGGGGGGTTGGAGCAGAGACCCAAAACCCATCCGTAGACAAAATGGGACAGTGCCTCACAGAAGGGTCATGAGGAAGGGATGAGTTAAGCAGGGTGATGTATAGGACCGATGAAACACACAATATTCCTCTGGTTCTTGGAGGCTTCCTCACCCCCCACTATCATGACCCCAATCCTCCCTTTCACTTCAGGATGAGCTAGAACTTGTAGACAGGTTTAGCTAAGAGCTCACAAACATGGAATCAAGGCCAGATAAACCTCTCAGGAAAAGAAATGGGAGTAACGATCACAGGAGGGTAGGGGCGGGGAGGAGGGGAAAGAAACCATGGGGAAGGGAGACAACAGTTGGTGTAAGATATGAAAATAATAATAATTTATAATTTATCAAGGAGTCATAAGGGTGGGGGTGGTAAAAAGAAAAGCTATACCAAGAGTTCAAATAGAAAATAAATGTTTCGACAATAATGATGGCAACTTATGTATCAATATGCTTGATACAATTGACATATGGATTGTTGTAAGAGCTGTAAGAACCCCCAATAAAATGAGCTTTAAATTAATTAATTAATTAATTAATTAAGGAAAATAAAAAGAATCGTGTCCTTCTCCCTTGTGAGCTCTGGCGGCGAGTTCACGGAAAGGCAGAGTGAGTGCTGTGGGGGTTGGAAACGAGGGTGAAAAAGTGAGAATATAAGGACTGGTTCAATCTCTGTATTTTAGAGATTGGATTCATACCTTCTGACAACATCCCATTGGCTAGAACTTAGTCACATGGCCACATCTTGCTACAAGGATTTATCCTGGGCTACCACACATCCTGCTAAATAACTGCGTTTTCATCAATAGCTATCATGGGCTTGAAGGAGGGGGGGTTTGAAATGGGGAGCTATTACTTAAAAGTATAGATAGTTTCTCATTGGAGTGATGACAAAATTGGGGTGATAATAGTGGTGACGGTTGGATAATATGGTGACTTCCATTAATGGCAATTGTACACTTAAAATGACAAAGTTATGTCCAATACACCTTACAGCAACTTTTTAAAAACTGGAGATTGTATTATTATAGGGGAAGGGGAACACATATTTGGGGACATCTAGCAGAACCTCCCTGGCTTGCATTCTTAAAATTATATGCACATTTCAGGTGCTGAATGAGGTTAACGCACGTACTAAATTCTAAGAGAAGATTTTAATCTGACATGTAGATCATTGGAATAATGCAACATGCATCCTGTGTATAACATCCAGAACAATGCTGTTCCCTTTAAGAAAAAACTAAGGAAAGGAAATGTAGAAATATTTGCATAAATATCCTCCAGGAAAGAACATGAAATGAAATTTGTTGGTTCCAGAAAAAAAAAAGAAGCTATTTTCCTCAAGAAGCCCAGAGTATCCAGAATGATCTAGTGGTGATCAGTGAGTGGACACTTTGAGCTCTCACTGGACAGGGTGGGGTGGCTATAGGGGCTGTATCTCAGAGGGAAAGATAGCTTCCAGGATGCAGAGAGCCAGGAAGTGGAGAGTCCTCCGAGAGCTGACCAAACATTTCATGAAAGCCACATACACATACATGGTAGGAATGGAGATTTGTGCGAGATGACACCTTGGTCCCCTATTTACCCTTAGAACACTTCTCACTTACATCCAAAATAAATGAGGCTAAGTCTCAGACAATATTTGTTATCCATAAGATTTTCTTGGGGAACAGATTCCCAGGCCTTTCTTCCTAATTTGCCTTGGTCTGGAAGCTGCACTGAACTCTCGACATGGATGACTGTACTAGTTTTTGAAAGCGAGTAGTGTAACTTCAGCACTACAGCACCACAGATGGCGCCACAGCACAACCAACAGACTGGACGGCACGTAACAATAATCCCTTTAGCCATGTACAGTCATAACTCTTATGAGGATTGGGGGAAATCACACAAACCACCAACGAGTTTGGGCAACCTGCGAATAATGTAAATAAGGTACCTGGCATCCTTGTGGGGGTGGAAATGTGCAAATGTATGGAGACATAATGAGAAGATAGGTCAGTTCTCAGTAGGCTTAACATGAGCCATAACAAAGGTGAAAAGAGGGCAATTTACGACCATCAAGAATGAAGATTTGAGAGCAAAGTGTGTCCTTTGATCCCTGAGTCCCTGCACTGAGAACCTTCTAGACCCGGGAGACAGAACTGTTCAGTGGAGACCAGTAGCACCAAGGGAGGTAGAGGAATGGCAAGAGACTGGTGTGAGGCAACTACAGTGGGCATGCCATCTCTAAGACCAGGAGCTCTGAGCACCTTTGGGTAAGAGGATTCCTGCCAGAATGTGGTGCTCTCGGCATTTATCCATGGAGTTAAGAAGCTTGGTAACACTTGCCTGAGCAAGGCGGTGGCCAGGCCTGAGATGGGCCAAAGGCCAAGAGATGACCCTGTCCTAAGGGGTCCACGAGGAGCCCTGCAAGGCTGAGAGGAGTTGAGAGAGCTGTGGAGCACTAAAGAAAGGAGACTTTGTCTAGGTGCTGCCGAATCCTGCCCCTGAGTTGTAATCTGTTGCTCCCAACTAAACTCCACTCCTGTGAATATGATCGCTGAGCTCTGGTGACCATTGCAACAATGGCCAAACCCCAAGGCCAAAGGTGAGTAAGTGATGGAGTGGTGCAGCCACTTGGAAAAGTAGGGCCGTAGAGAACATCTTTAGCCTCTGTCCCAGAGGAACCAGCTATGTACTAGTCCTCTCCCTCTCCGGTTTATTTGTATTTTTGCCTTTATACTAATGTGGTCTTATCCTTATCCCCTTAGTGCGATCCGTTTCTTCATTGTTTTCTGTGGAAGCGCAGGAGGAGTGGATGTACAATAATAACTGATGGAAGGTGTTACAGGGGATGACTGGGAGGGAGCTGGGCAGTGGGGAGGGCCAGGGGAGTTGGGGAGTAAATAATGAAGGCAGGAGGAGGGAGGGAGGGAGGGAGGACTAGAGATGATGGTGAATGAACAGCTTACTTTGGGAGTGAATCAATCACAGGGTAGAGGCAATGCTCTAGGGTGGATGTGGTGGTGATTGTACAATTCCCCTTGAAATGTTTGAACCATTGAGCTATTCAATTCTATAACATGTAAATTTTGTGCCAATAAAACTGTTGGGGGAAAATTTTTAAGCAGTCTTATCAGATATTTTACTCTAAGTTTAGCGTTAATATAGAACATATCCAGGTAAGTCGAGAGGAGTTCTATAATGATGTAAAAAATTAGCTCATTTAATTTTAAGTCATTTAACTCCATGGATAAATGCCCAGAGAACCACATTCTGCCAGGAATACTTTGGCAGGTGCTTACCCAAAGGGGCCATTTTGTTGACATTATCTGGTAAGATAGCCCTAGATTCATGGTGATCTCACACACAACAGAACCAAATGTTGCCTATCAAATAATCTGAGAAACTAGACTATCTGCAGAAGAAGAAGGCATCAGGGTTGGAGGAAGGCTTACTTACTAACAACCTGTGATATGCAGATGACAGAACCTTGCTTGCTGAAAGTGAGGAGGACTTGAAACACGTGCTGATGAAGATCAAAGACTGCAGCCTTCAGTGTGGAGTACAGCTCAATGTAAAGAAACCAAAATCCCCACACTTCAACAATTGGTAGCAGGATAAATGGAGAAAAGATTGAAATTGTCAAAGATTTGCATCTTGCTTAGATCCACAATCAATGCTTATAGAAGCAGCAGTCAAGGGATCAAATGGACATGAAAAAATAATAACAAATTATCAAGGGCTTATAAGGGAAGGGGTGGAGGAGGGGGAAATGAGCTAATACCAAGGGCTCAAGCAAAAAGAAAATGTTTTGAAAATGATGATGGCATATGTACAAATGTGTTTGACTCAATGGCTATATGTATGGATTGTGATAAGAGCTGTACAAGCCTCTAATAAAATGATTTTTAAAAGAGAGAAATAAAATGATGCATTGCACTGGATAAATATGCTGCATAAGGTCTCTACAGATTGAAAAATGTGGATGTTACTTTGAGGCCTAAGGTGTGCCTGACACAAGCCACAGTATTTTCCATTGCCTCATATACATGTGAAAGTTGGACATTAATAAGGGAAACTAAAGATGACTCCATGCATTTGAATTATTGGAATAATTCAAAGAATATTAAAAGTACCATAGACTGCCAAAAAACAACAACAACAACAAAGAAGTGTGTTAGAAGAAGCCAAAATCCTCCTTAGAATCAAGGATGGCAAGATTTTATCTCATATACTTTGACATGTTGTCAGGAGAGGCCAGACTCTGAAAAGGAACATCCTACTAGGTCAAGTAGAGGGGCAGGGAAAAAGAGGGAGACACGTGAGAAGATGGATCTGCACAGTGGGCACAACAGTGGGCTGGAACATGGCAAGTTGTGAGGAGGGGACAGGACCGAGCAGCATTTCCTTCATGTTGTACACAGGCCCCCTGTGAGTCAGAACTTATCAACACACAACAGACTGGTACCAACTCCCTTGATCAGTTGTGGATTGGACCAGCGTGAACTTTACAGTTTACACTGGCTGATTTTTGAAAGTAGATTGTCAGGCCTTTCTTCCTAGTCCACCTGAGTCTGGGGACTCCGTTGAAATCCATTCAGCATCATAGTAACAGTGAAGCCTCCACTGACATGTGGAGGTCAGGAATAAAACATGAGTCTCCCACCTGGAAAGCAAAATTCTACCTCACAGGTGGACTAATAAGTAACATCAGGATACAGTTTGATGACTCGCTTCTCAGGGGCAGCACCTTGTCCCACATAGCCAGGGTTCAAGAGGGTGAACCTGAGTACATCCTGGGGGTTATGGTTACAAAATCATCTCCTTGCCAACTGATCCTCCTTCAATCCCAGGAAAACCTAGGAGTCCCTAAAGGAAAAAGACAAGTCCAGGCTAACGGGCAGTTGGGGAGTGATCCAAGGAAGAGATCTGGTGCAGCCCAAACGGATGCAGCTCAGGCAGCCAGCCAAGCGCAGACTGATAAGGAGAGGCAGGCTGCTCTCTGCAAAGTGTCTTGGACAGCCTCGTGGGAATTGCCTCATCTTCCTGCAGAACTCACACACTCTGTCTGGATGCTCCCCACTGCAGCTTCAGCTCACCCAGGAACCAGAGTGGAGATCTGACAGCCACCAGTTTTCAATGATGGGCAGCTCCCTCTTCTGACATGGACTTAAGTCGATTGAGAGGAAGGAAATCAAGTTCATTGTAGTGATTTCCCCTATGAGGATTTTTTTAAAAGTGTTGTCCAGTTCTCTTCAGCTGCCACCGCTCTGCCAGTTTGTCATACTGTGGTAACCTAGGTGCTGCTTTGATGCCACCAGCAATATTAACTAGTATTTCCAAGGCCAGCTGGGTCACCTGCGGCCCGTAGATTTCAGCAGAGCTTGCAAGCTAAGACAGACTAAGAAGGAAAGCTTGGCGGTCTACTTCTGTTCAGAAGGAACATGCCCTCGACGGGGCTCGCTTGATAGAGGAGGGTATCCCAGTTGGTAGATCATCAGTAAGGGCATGAGAAGGGTTAGCACAGCACCCCACGGATAGACTCCCTCATGCAGGTGATTGTGAAGATGACGCAGGACCAGCTTTGTTGCACATAGGGCGCCATGAGTCAGAGTGGGCTGGACAGCAGCTAACAACAACAATAATTACTTCCAGAGTTATTAGTTTCACCCCACAAAACATTTTTATGCTTGTTTTTGGTAAGCGCAGACTCCATATTAGTATCAGAGACTATCTAATAAGACATTTTACTTTAAGATTCATACAGAAATGACTCAGTTAAGCCAAGAATCGTTCCATGATAATGAAGACAATAAATGGGACCAGGACAGAATGAACCAAATGACCAAAGGTCTGGAGAACCATTGGTCTGGGGCAGTACTCTGAATCAAGGTCAGAGAGAGTGAGCCTGGGTGGACCTTAGCCAGGATGTGGAACTTCCCTAAATAAGTTCTTAAAAACAAAACGAAGCTCAATGTCATCAAAGAACTTCCCTGCAGGGGCTATTCTTTACGTTCTTTTCATGGACTTTAAATTTGGACTTCGGAATAACTCCAGTTTACAAACTCTCATGGCATGACGGTCTGTCACATGATGGTCCGTCACTGATACACTTACAGAAAGCTGGCAGTTGACACATGTCAACATCTGTGGCAACAGATAGCTTACACTGTAGCATGCAAATGAAAAGCCAACAACACTGAAACTAGGCAAGCGGCTACGTGGGGGATAAAGGGTTAACGTTACCTAAGTTGAACTACTGAAAAGATGTGATGGTGAAATTAGTGTAACTGGCAAAATGCATGGTTTAAACAAGAGGGCCTGTGAAATGACAGCAACCCTCAAAGGAATGTATTGACATCACAGTTGTCACATCAGATTCAAACATATTAGCATGCATCATATGGTACAGGATCGGTCAACATTTCATTCTGGTGCACATGGGGTCGCCGTGCATTGGCAACTATAAGCAGAGAATCCCGTTGAGCCAACTCAGACACCTGACCGAGAGAACGGATAGCTAAGAAATGGGTTTTATGCTGCGAAACTTATGGTAATATAAATGAGCTGTGGGAAATGAATACATCTGCTAAGATTTGCGATTATTGTCTATTATACTTTTCCCCTCTCTCATCTGTTAGTTTCTTGCACTGTGGTGGTTGGTGTGTTGCTGTGATGCCAGAAGCTATGCCACTGGTGTTTCACATTTTAACAGCGTCGCCCGTGTGAACAGGTTTCATTTGAGCCCCAGGTGACCAAGAAAAAGTCCCTAGTGATTTTCTCCAAATGTAAAAATTCAGGAGATAGCATATGACCAAGAACCAATGGTATTGAAGGAAGAATTCCAAACTTCACTGAAATCATTAGTGAAGAATAAGGCTCCAGAAGCTGACATAATACAAATGAAAATGTTTTAATGAACTGATACAATCCGGTTCTCATTCATCTATTTGAGGAAATTTGGAAGAGACACATTCAAAGAAAGATGATTCAACAGAATGCAGACATCATCAAACAATATCACACACACAATGACATTTTGCTGATGCTCATTTAAAATTGTTGTAGCAATACATCAACAAGGAAGTGCCAGAAACCTAAGCTGGATAGAGTTGTGAAATGAGAGACACAACACTAATGTCAGATGGATCTTGGCTGAAAGCAGAAAATACCAGAAAAAGTGTTTACCTTTGTTTTATTGACAAAGACAAAAGCAAAGGTGTTTGACTTCTGTGGATAATAATGAATTATGGATATCACTGTCAAAAATGGGGATTTGAGAACACTTTATTGTGCTCATGTGGAACCTGTACCTAGACCAAGAGAGAGTTCTTACCAAACGAGATAGTTTATTGTGCCAGCCTGGCCGATAAACACAAGTGGGATTTATTGAAGGGCAGAGAGATAAATGGCTCCGTGAGCCTCGCCTGTCTTATCTCTCACTCTTTGCTTATTGGGCCAGTGTGCGGGTGCCTTGCTTGTTCTGTGCCTCAATTTACAGGCTACACTACCTGTGGGACGCCTAGCCGGTAGACTGTGTCACTGTAAGTTGAGGTCCCTTTAAGCCCACACGATTGGCATGTACATCTCTGAAGCTGAGGACCGACGGTTGGTGACCTGGCTGACAGGTGGTGACCTGCCTTGCTGTTTGCTGCCTGTGTATATATCATCTAGCTCTCGCTACATAGGACGAACTGGCGGCCCTCAAGACTAAAAGGACTGCCAGTGTCTCACAACTTTGACAGGAGTGAGTTGCACTGAGCCATTTGTACTGCTTTATAATTTAACTGTTCGTTTCTTGTATTATATGTCTATCTATCTGTATATAATTTAACAGTTAGTTTCTTGTGTTATATGTCTATAAATACCTATCTATCTATCTATCTATAGATATCGATATATATATATATATATATATATTTACTAGCAACCTGGTTTTGTCTATCTAGAGAACCCTGTCTAATACACCAAAAAGGGGATATAGCATGGTTTCAATTCAGGAACGATGTGTTAAGGTTGTACTCGTCAACCATACTGACTCAATCTGTATAACCGAAGAAGCTGAACTATATAGCTAGAAAAATACAGTATCAGGATTTAGAAAGACATATTAAAAACTTGCAATATGCATATGATATTGCCTTGCTTGCTGAAAGCAAGACTGGAAGCACTTGCTGGTAAAGATCAAGAACCGGTATGGATTGCATCTCAGCATAAACAGAACAAAACTCCCATAATTGGACCAATGAGCAACAGCATAAGAGAATGTAGAGATGGTTAAGGATTTAATTTTGCTTGAATCCACAGTCAACGTCCTTGGAGGCAGCAGTTGGAAAGTCAGACATCATATTGCATTGTGAAAATCCGCTGCAAATGACTTCGTTGGAACATTACAAAGCAAAGTTATCACTTTAAGGACTGTAGGGAGCCTGACGCAAGCCAAGACCTTTTCAGTCACCTTTTAGGTATGTGAAAACTGGACAGTGAATAAGGCAGACTAGGAAGAGCTGGCGTCTTTGAATTACATTGTTGGCAAAGAATGCTAACTAGAACATGGACTGCCAGAAGAGTAAGCAGATCTATTTTGGAAGAAGCGCAGCTAGAATAATGTTCCTTGAAGAGGAGGATGGTGAGACTTCATCTTATGTATCTTGGACATTTTATTGGAAAGGAACAGTCCTGAAGAAGGATAACAGCCTAGGTGAAGTAAGTGGAAAATCGATGAGGAAGAGGAGAACCCTCGGCAAAACAGAATCGAAAAATGGTTCCACCAATGTGTTCAAGCATAGTAATAATGGTAAGGATGGTGCAAGACCAGCCAGTGTTTCATTCTCTTGTACACAGAACCAGCGCAACAGCAACAAGCAACAACATACTTCTTACATGGTCTCTCCTATTCGCTATGATTTCCCTTTTTGTATATTAAAAAGAGTATGTATTAAAATTATGCCAAAACATATGCAATGAAGACAGCGTTCAGAGAGAATTCTATGGCTACAAATACTTACATTTAAACAGAAGAAATATTTAGAATAACTAGCCTGATTTTACACGTTGAGGAAGTAGAAAAAGAAGAGTAAGCTAACAAAGGGAAGGAAATAATACATATTAGAGTGGAAATCATTGAAATGGAGAATATAAAAACAGTCGAGAGGATTAGAAAAACCAAAAGTTGTTTCTTTGCAAGATCAATTAAACAGGCAAACCTTTAACTGAGAAAAGACAAAAATAACTAAAAAAGAAATGAGTGTGGAGCCACAAGCACCAATCAGACAGAAATAAATATGAATTAATATTATGAATAAACATATACTAAGAAAAATAGGTGAAGTTGATACATTTCTGGAACACAAATTACCTAGAAGAAACAAAAATTTGTCAACAAAGGAAGAAATTGAATCAGCAATTTAAAATCTCCCAACAAAGAAAACTCCAGGAATGATTGGATTTATTGCTGAGTTCTACTAAATATTCAAATAAGAATCAACACCAACCTTTTTCTAGCTCTTCGCCCTCCCCACCCCAAAAAAAGGAAAAAGAGAAACATTTCTAACTCATCCAGAGGTGAGCATTACCCTGATACCAAAGACAGGTATATGTACATTACAACAGGAAAACTGCAAATCAATAGCTCTCATGGATGCAAAGATTCTCAACAAAAATGCTAGAAAATAAAAAACCAGAGCATAACAAAGGTTTATACATGATAATTAAGTGGGATTTATCCAAGGAACACAAAGTTGAGTTAGCATAAGGATAAATGAGTGTAATATACTACATTAATAGAACAAAGAAAATTAAGGCCATGATCAGCTGTTTTGATGCATAAAAGAAATCTGACTAAATTCAACATACTTTCATGATAAAAACACACAGTCAAGTAAGTTAGGAGGGAAACTCCTCACCCTGATGAAGGACACTCATAAATATCTACAACTAACATCATATTCAAGGATGAAAGACTGAAAGCTTGCCCATAATATCAGAAACAAGACAAGGATGTGTGTTTTCAGCACTGTTGTTCAACATTGTACTGGGAGTTTTACCAAAGCAAGAAAAAGAAATAAAAGACACCCAGATAGAAAAGAAAGAAAGCTACTATTTGCAGATCGTATTACTCCATTTATAAAAAATTTCAAAGAATACACAAGAATGCTACTAGAGTTAATAAATAAATTCGGGAAAGTTGCGGGGTAAAATATTAGCATGTGTGTTTCTATACACTAGCATTAAAGATGCTTAAATTAAATTAAGAAAGCAATTCCATTTGCAATAGTATGCAAAAGAATAAAATACATAGAATCTATAAACCAGGAAGATGAAAGATATGTGTAGCAAAATTTATAAACCATTGCTGACAGAAATGAAAGATCTAAATAAATAGAAAGACATCCTATGTTCAGTGATGGATTGTCAGCATACAGAAATAAAAAGATCTACAAAACCAATGCAGTCTTTATTAAAATTCACTTTTGGCAGAAATGGAAATACCAATCCTTAGATTCATATGGAACTGAAAGGTGCCCTGAACAGAAAAAAAAATAAAAACAAAACAATTTTGAAAAAGAAAAAACCAAACAGGAGGACTCATATTTCACAATTTCAAAACTCACTACAAAACTATAGTAATCTAACTCTATAGTACTGAATTGAGGATTAGTATGTGATGAAATAGGAGAAAGGGTTCAAAAATAAACCCATATAATTTGGGTCACTTGATTTTCAACAATGCTGTCAATTAATAGTTTTGTTTTTGCTTCTTTAATAATTATATTTTCTATTCTGTAAAATCATTTTATTGAGGGCTCATACAACTCATCACAATTCATACATGCATCGATTGTATAAAGCACATTTGCACAGTCATTACCCTCATCATTCTCAGAATAGTCGCTCTCCATGTAAGCCCCCTGGGAGCTCTTACTGATACCATAACATTCCATAGTTTAATCACATAAAACAGTAGTGGAAAATTGCTACCACAATCAATTTCAAGACATTTTTCTTTCTTCTCGTTTTTTTTTTTTGAGATAATTAAAATATTTTATTGAGATTAATTGGGTTCATTTTACTTATTAATTTACTTTTTTAATCATTTTATTAGGGGTTCATACAACTCTTATCACAATCCATACCTATATCAACTGTGTAAAGCACATTTGTATATCCATTGCCCTCATGATTCTCAAAACATTTGCTTTCCCCTTAAGCCTCTGGCATCAGTTCCTCATTTTCTCCCCTCCCTCCCCGGTCTCCCTTGCCGCATGAACACTTGATAATTTATAAATTATTATTTTTTCATATCTTGCCCTGTCCTACGTCTGCCTTCACCCACTTTTCTGTTGTCCATTCCCCCCGGAGGAAGTTTATGTGGATCCTTGTAATCGGTTCCTCTTTCATCCCCAACCTCCCTCCACACCCCCAGTATCACCACTCTCACCATTGGTCCTGAAGCAATCATCTGCCCTGGATTCCCTGTGTTTCCAGTTTCTATCTGTACCAATGTACATCCTCTGGTCTAGCCAGATTTGTAAGGTAGAATTGGGATCATGATAGTGGGTGAGGGGAGGGCAGGGGCGGAGGAAGCATTTAGGAACTAGAGGAAAGTTGCATGTTTCATCTTTGCTACATTGTACCTGACTGTCTTGTCTCCTCCCCAAGACCCTTCCTTAAGGGGGTGTCTAATTGCCTACAGATGAGCTTTAGGTCTCCACTTCACACTCCCCTCATTCACAATGATATGATTTTTTGTTCTGCTGACGCTTGATAGCTGATCTCTTTGACACCTCATGGTTGCACAGGCTTGTGTGCTTCTTTCATGTGGGCTTTGTTGCTTCTGAGCTAGATGGCTGCTTGTTTACTTTCAAGCCTTTAAGGCCCCAGACGCTGTATCTTTTGATAGCCGGGCACCATCAGCTTTCTTCACCACATATGCTTATGTAGCCGTTTTGTCTTCAGCGATTATGTTGGAAAGGTGAGCATCATAGAATGTCAGTTTAATATAAAAAAGTATTCTTGCATTGAGGGAATACTTGAGTGGAGGCCCAATGTCCATCTGCTACCTTAGTACTAAAACTATAAATATATGCACATAGATCTATTTCCCTATCCTCAAATATAAGTATATTTACATATGCACATACCTTTATTGAGACATCTATAAAAGCCCTTTGCCTCCAAGCTCTTTCCTATATTTCCTTTGACACTCCTCTTATCCCACTATCATTCTCAGTCTTCATTTGGGTTTCAGTAATTCCTCTTGGTTTCATTACCCTTGATCATGCCCTACTAAGCCTCCTATACCCTCCTTACCACCAATATGGATCACTTGTTGTTCCCTTGTCCGTGGGTTGGTTAATACCACTACCTTTCCCCCCACTTTCCCCTCTCCCATGTCCCCCAGAACCGTCGGTCCTGTTGTTTTCTCCTCCAGATTGTTCATCCACCCTATCTTATTTAGACACATCTGCGGAAATAAAAACATGCACAAAAACAAGACAGACCAAAAACAAGCAAACAACAAAAACAAAACAACAAGAAGCCAACGACAACAAAACACAACAAGAAAGAAAAGCTTGTAGTTAGCTGAAGGACTGTTTGTTGACCTGTAGGAGTATTTTCCAGTTGAGTCTGTTAGGACATCAAGCCTTGACCCCAAAGTCTATTTTTGGTCTTCCCTGGGGACTTTGTTGCTCTGTTCCTCTTGCTGTTATGTTGCACACCCTTAGTGTCTTGCCTGCCTTGATGTGGTAGGATCAAATCGAGAGCAATTCCCACACTGTGTCTCCAGTGTTGTCCCTTGTAGGGCTATGGGTCAATCAGGGATGTCGTGTCTCATAGTGGGGCTGACCATGTGCTCTTCTCTGTGGATTGGCTGCTCTGAGCGGGAGTATCGTCCTCAAGACTTGGTGGGCCAGGATGTGCTCCACTCTCTCTTCTTCGCCCCTCAATTGCTCCCGTGTGCTCTGATCAGACATGTCCTTCTCCCAGAGCTTCAGATTAAGTGCTGTCCTCTGAAGTGAATTCTTCTGTAGGTAGGGGCAGGTGTCCACATAGTTCGGATTGGGGCCAGCCCCTGACATTTTTCTTTCTTCCTGAATTCCTTGATGTCAGCTCCCCTTTATCTCCTCCTTCCCTCACACTACCCCCCAAGAACCCTTTTTTTCCTTATAGAAATTCATGTTTTTTCATACATGTTGCTGAGACAATTGGATAGCCATATGTAAAAGAATTGAAGTTGGACCCGTTCCTCACATCAATATAAAAATTCACTCAATATAGATCAGCAACCTAAATATAAGAGCTAGAAGGATAAAACTCAAGATGAAAACATAGGGTTATGCTTCATGGACTTATATTTAGTAAGGCATTCTCAGTAATAACCCTGAAAGCATAACCTCCAAAAGACAAATAGATAGATTTAATTTCATCAGAATTTTAAAAATTTGTTTCTAAACAAGTATTATCAAGACCGCAAAAATATTGCCTACAGAACGGAAAAAATATTTCAAAATCCTATCTCTGACAAGAGTTTAAAATCCCTATTTTATAGAGAGGTCCTACATTCAAAGACAAAAAGATAAACCACCCAATTTTTTAAATGAGCAAAAGATTGGACTAGGCACTGAAGATATATAGATGATCAATAAGCTCGTGAAAAAATGCCCAACACTATTGTATATAGAGAAAGGCAAATCCAAACCACATGAGATGCTACTTCATATCCACTAGGATGATTATTATAAAAAATAAAAACCTGGAAAAGATGAAGGGTTGATCAGCACGTGGAGAAATTTCATCACTCATCTTTTGCTGATGGGAATGTAAAATCGCTTAACTACTATGGGAAACAATTTTATTTTTGAAAGGTATTCAAAAAAATTAAACAGAATTGGCATATGAGCAAACAATTCCAGTCCTAGGTATATGCCCCAAAGAATTGAAAATAGAAATGCAAGCAAGTTAAATATCTATTAATCAATAAATGTAAAAAAAGTGATATATGCATATATGTTGTATGCACACACATGAATATATGCACAATGGAATGTTACTTGGTCAAAAAGAGAAAGGAAGCCCTAATTAATATAACATGAAAGAATCTTAAACACTTTATGCTGAGTTTAGTAAATTAATCCCAAAATAACAAATATTATGTTATCTGACATATATAAAATAAGCAAATGGATAGAGACCAAAGTTTATTAGTGGCTACTAGGAGTAGGAGGAAAGGAGAAAGAAGGAGTTTTAGTTTAATGGGTCCTGGGGGTGCTTTTGATGGTGATGGAATGTTTTGGACATAACATGATGTTTGCACAATGGGATGGATATAGCCAATGTCATTGAATTGTACATATATAAATATGCTAAATGAGCAAACATTGTTTTGTATAGTTCCATCTCAGACCAGATGCCATCTGAATTCTTGTCCAAGGAAAAGAAGAACAAAACTATTTTCTCCTCATTGGGAGTTTGACAGAGTAGTCCAGGATGCTGTTACAAACTCAGGATGTACACATCAGGTGCACCTGCCATCAGAATGACACTACTTTCTGTTTGAGACGTGAAAATATAAAGGCTGCCTGTTCTCCAGTTGTTTTCTCATATCCTAGATTCTTCCCCTTCCTCTCATCCCCAAATAAAGAAAAAAAATTTTAATGATTTAAATGACAAATTTGTTGTTATATATATCACTACAATAAATTTTCAAACAGATTTTTAAAAAATCTACTGTACTTTTCCTTTGGGATATTTTTCTAGCAGGGTCTAGTTATAAAGTCTTTCCACCTCCACCCTGCTCCCATTAAAGTTTTACAAGTTCACTTTCTTTTCCTTCTCTTATTCTGTGGTTTTAATTTTTTTATTTAAAAGGTTTTTTGTTTTTTTTTAATTTTAAAATTTTTAAGTATTAAAATTACAATAGTTTTTTAAGTGTCCAAAAACAAAAATTAACATTTTATAATGATACATTCAGAGAAGTCTAACTTCTATCCCTGACCCTTCCACCCAGTTCTGTCTTTTCTCATTAGCTATGTTACACAGGGATGTTATGAGTCAGTATAAATTTAATAGCACCCATAAACAATATTCATTTAGTTTGGTCATCCATTGCTGCCTACCCAGACTACCTAAAAACATAGTGTCTTAATATGATAGTAATTTTATTATTTATCATAATTTTGAATTGACTGAGGTTCATGTTAATGGTTTTTCAGCTCATCCTTATTGGGTCATTCATGTGGCTGCAGTCACATGGCAATGGTGATAGAACATCCAAGATAGCTTCATTCATGGTGCTGCAGTAGGGGATGCTGGTCTTACAGGGATGCTGCGATAACCAGGCCTCTTTTTCTTTCCAGTTAACTAGAGCTAATCCATCTCCTTGTATAGCCTCAAATATAGTCTCTTCACTAGGATCATGGTGCTCAGACCTCTCAAAGTATAAAAGCAGAAGTCTCCAGACTTAGGTCTTGGGCATCCACCATGTCCTATTGGTTAAAATAGTCATATGTGCTAATATCTGTATGACATGGCTCATGCTACTTCCCTCCCTATTCATTCTTCTTTTGTTGCCCCCTCCCCCAGCTATTTTTACTATTTATTATTCCAAATGATGGCCTAATAAGACTGGTTCCTGGAAAAGGACATCATGCTTGGTAAAATAGAGGGACAATGAAAAAGAGGAAGACATTTAAGAAGATGGGCTGACACACTGACAAAATGGTCCCAAGGATAACAATAGTGATGTGGCCTAAGCTTGCTTAGCTCTGGGAGTAAAAAATGGCATTTCACTGGTGCTGCTTTGAATTATAAATGAAGTACAGGAGAATTGACAGCATTATGATATTGAACTTCTATATTGGTATTACTCCCCACTAGTCTATCAGTGGGAGTAATATCCATAATGATGTGAATGGAGTAAATATTATGGGGATAAAGCTTGTAGGAGTAAAGCCTTCGAGACCTTCATTTGCTAATGGAACATAACTCAAACTGAAAAGGAACAGCTCCAAAAATCTACTGATATACAGAACTTAGAATGTGCAAAGTATGTATCCAAGAAAACTGGAAGTTGTCAAAAATGAAATGCAATTGGGAAAGCATTAAGAAAAAAATGAAGTGGAATGTGTAAATATAGACAATCTAGGTGTTCGTGAGCTCAAACTGACCATTTTGAATCAGAAAATCATATGATATATTATGCTGGGAATGACACAATACAATGGCATTCCTCATAAAAAGGACAATGCAAGATCTATCTTGAAGTATATCTATCCACATACAAGGAAATCCAGACAATACAATTATTATACAAATTTATATACCAACCGCTAAAGGAGGTGATGAAGAAATGAAATAATTCATTTTTTATTTATCGAGATGGCGACTGAGTAACACATACCAGAGGGACTCCACAGAAATCAGCCCAACAGAGTGACTAAGAGGGAAATTCAGCACTGCTGGAACATAGGAGGAGCATCATAAAGATAAGTAGGCACAGATCCACAAGGTTTTGAGGGGCTAGGAGCTTTTGGCTTACCACAGTGGAGGCCGGCTAGGGTTTGATCATAACCCCGCCACTTTCTTGACCAGAGCCGGGACAATTTGGAGCAGATGCAGGGGCTTAATCTCAACACAGACACAGTTTGCCATAGCCTCACCTTGGAGCAAGGATTAAACCCTTACAGCCCCATGGGCAGAGATTGGGACACAGCTACATTTTTACTTTTGTTTCCTTCTCTTCTATCTACACCCCACCCCACCCCCCACAGTCTCAGCAGACTTACTTTTTCATTTTTTTCTCCTCTTTGTCTCTTCTCTGTCCTCTCACACTCCACTGCTGACCTCCAGACCACTCCCCTTAGCCTAGAGCATTTATGCCTGCCCCACACCAAATTAGGTGAGCTCACCCTGTGCAGCTAGCCCAAGGTTGGGAAAAGCCCTGCTGATCTCCACCAGGGGATAATCCGCCCAACTTCTTACCTGAGAAATTCTAGCTTGTGTGGCTGGGGGAGCTCATATTTTTCCTCTGTTGTCCCATGTGACAGAGGGAACCTCTCCCACTACCTCAGTACCTCATATGGGACCTAAGGGAGCTCAGCCAACACTCGTCAATGTTCCAAACTGCTGCAGGAATGTCTGCTCAACCTCCGCTGTGAACTACCTGACCGCATTCGCGGTGTTCTACACCAAAACAGGCAACCCAGCAGCCTTCTGGGGCACTCCCCCAAGAAGGAAGTCACAGAAGGATAAAGTGGTAGGTTAATTCCATAGTGAAATTAGCTGTAGGCAGATCGAAGAAGCATTCCCACAGGACTCCCAGAGAGAGCCAATGCTCTTCAACTCCCTGGAAAATGACATCTGGCTCCTCTAAAACAAGTCAACACAATAGTCATCAGCCCCAACGACTTCAATGAGAAAACAGGAGAAACAAAAGGCAATGGCAGAAGATGTCCTGAACATGATAACATGATTAGAAGAAGCAGACGAGCTGTCACAGAAAGAAATTTTCAGACTGCTGCTTGGATTCATACAGGATATGAGGGAAACAATACAGAAAAAGGATGAAATGATAGAGGAGATAAAGTCCACACACCAAAGGGAAATACAAGAGCTTAGGAAGGAGATAACAAAAACTAGTAGCAGACACATAGACCTTGAGAATTGACTGGAGGAAGCAGAGAACTGCACCAGTGACTTTAATTACAGCCAAGCAGACTTTTAAAAAATGAAAACAAAATCTACTAAGATCATCAGAGAAGCTGAAGAAAACCTAAGAGTTATGTATGATGCTATTAAGAGGAACAACATTAAAATTATTGGATTACTGGAGAAGACAGAGCAAAGAAGTCATCTGTAACAATAGAAAGAGAATTCTTGAAGGAAAACTTCCCCAGCTTAATGAATGAAAACCAGGCAACCATTCTGGAGACTTAAAGAACACCAGATAGACTGAATCCCAAGAAAAAAATCACCAAGGCACATAATAGTGAAACTATCCAACTTTGAGGAAAGAATCATGAGAACAACCAGGGAAAAACAAGCAATAACATATAAAGGTTCCTAAATAAGAATATGCTCAGACCTATCAGCAGAAACTATGAAGAAGAAGATAGAGTGGAGTAACATATTCCAAAATTTGAAGGAAAACAACGCAAACACAACATAGATGCAGAAGTAAGAGTCTTTCCAGACAAGGAAAAACTCAGAGTATGTTAGAAGAAACCCAGCCCTACAAAAGATCCTTGACAACCCAGTATGGGCTGAAGAATAACACTCACCAAGTATAAATAAGAGACTGCCACACAGACAAACCTCACCCAGAGAGCAACAAAGAGAAAACAGACCCCAAGATAACATTGGCTTAAGGATGGAAAGAAGTCAAGAGTCACACACACACACACACACACACACACACACAAAACACAAAACACAAAATGACAAAGGAAGGTAGGAAAACACCCAACACAAAAGGTATAAGATGACATCACAGAGTCCGCAGATGGAGACAATAACCCTGAAAATCAATGACCGAACTCAGGCATTAAAAGACTGAGGTTATCAGACTGGCTTAGAAAACACAATCTATCAATCTGCTGCCTACAGGAGATACATCTCAGTTCTACAGACAAAAACAGGCTGAGAATCAAAGGTTGGAGAAAGGCATACCAAGCAAACAACAATAAAAAAATTCAGGGGTTGCAATCGTAATCTCAGAAAAAAATTGACCTCTAGATGCCAACCATAAAAACAGGTATGGAGGGTCATTATATATTGTTCAAGGGAATGGTAGACAAGCAACCAATAAGCATTGTAAACATATATTCCCCAAATGAGAGACCTGCTGAATACGTCAACCAAGCACTCCAAAAGAAGAAAAAAAAAATCACAGCCTCAACAATTATAGTGGGTGACTTCAATGTACCACTCTTTGAGAAAGATAGATCACAGAGAAAGAAACTCAAAAAAGAGGCTAGAGATTTAAACACGACTATTAGAAAATTTGACCTGATAGATATTTACAGAGCTTTTCATACAAATATTTTAAAAATTCACATTCTTTTCAAAGCCTGCATGGCATATATTCGAAGATAGACCACATGCTGAGGCATAAGGTGAGTCTACATAAATTTCAGCACATTGATATCATACAGACCTCTCTCCATGACCACTATGCCATAAGGCTGAAAATCAACAAAAGGAAGATGAAGAAATCAAGAGCAAGCAATTGGAGGATGAATAAATCTCTGTTGCAAAAGGAGTGCATACCGGCAAAGATGAGAGTTGAAATTGGGAAATTTCTAGAAACCAACGAGAATAAGAACACAACGTACCAAAACTTATGAGACAATGGAAAGGCAGTTATCAGAGGAAGCTTCATAGCAATCCATGCACACCTGAGAAAGGAAGAGAGACTCGTAATAGATATGCTCGTACAAAATTTACAACTAGAGCATAGTCAGCAGGACAATCCTACTTATATCAAAAGAAAAGAAATAATAAAAATCAGGGCTGAGATTCAGGAGAGAAAAATAAGAAAACTATGGAAATAATGCTGCTAAAAGTTGGTTCTTTGAAAGAACAGAATCGACAGACCGCTGGAAAACCTAACCAAAGAGGGAACGGATTTCAATAACAAGAATGAGGGATGAAAAAATAAAAAAGAATGAGGAATGAAAGAAGGGACATTACAACAGACCCTAATGAAATCAAAAGGATAATTACACAGTACTACAAAGGATTGTACTCCAATCAATTCAACAACTTGGAAGACATGGACAAATTCGTGGAAAAACAATCCCTCTCTAGACTATCCTTGGTGGACGTCAAGAATCTCAACAGACCCATAGCAGTAAAAGAAATAGACAAGGTTATCAAGGGATTACCAACAAAAAATCCCCCGGCTCAGATGACTTCAATGGAGAATTCTACCAAACATTTAGGAAAGAACTAACACCAATCCTACACAAACTCTTCCAGGACATAGAAAAGAAGGCAAACTCCCGAACTCCTTCTATGAAGCTAGTATAACTCTGACACCAAAACCGGACAAGGATCCCACAAGAATCAAGAACTACAGACCAATATCCCTAATGAACTTTGATGCAAAAATCCTTTAAAAATATATTGGTCAATAGAATACAAAAGTATATAAAACAAATAATTAACCATGACCAAGTGGGATTCATACCAGGATACAGGGATGGTTCAACATATGAAAGACCATTAGGATCATTTGCCACATTGACATGAAAAGCTATAAGAACCACATGATAATACCAATAGATGCAGAAAAAGCATTTGACAACGTCCAACACCAATTCCTGCTTAAGACACTTGAGAAGATAGGAATGGAAGGAAAATTCCTCAAGACAATGCAAGCTATACATGAAAAACCAACAGCTAACGTGGTAGTCAATGGAGAAAAGACTAACACAATCCCACTGAAAAAGGGGACCAGACAAGGACGCCCCTTGTCCCCACTCTTATTTAATATTGTGCTGGAGGTTTTAGCTAACAGCATAAGGCAAAGAAAAGACATCAAAGGTATTCGTCTGGGGAAAGAAGATATAAAACTATCACTATTTGCAGATGATATGATTTTATATATGGAAAATCCCAAAAGCTCCACAAGGGGAGTACGGGAAGCAATAGAGGAGTCTGGCAGAGTGGCAGGATACAAGATCAACAAACAGAAGTCCATCGGACTGCTATACATATCAAATAAGACCACAGAAGAGGAGATCAAAAAAGGTGGTACTCTTCAGAATAGCCAAACACAAATGGAAATATCTAGGGATGTACCTGACTAAAAGAACAAAAGATCTATATGGGGAAAACTATAGAACACTATTACAAGAAACCAAGAGTGACCTCAACAAATGTAAGAATATCCTATGCTCATGGATTGGAAGACTCAATATACTAAAGATGTCAGTTCTGCCCAAGACACTACCTAAGTGTAATGCAATCCCGATACAATTACCTTCATCTTTCTTCAAAGAAATGGAAAAACTGATTACCAACTTCATATGGAGAGGGAAGAAGCCCAGAATTAGCAGAGAACTCCTCAAGAAGAAGGACACAGTGGGAGGGCTTTCTTTACCTGACTTTAGCCCATACAAACAACCACAGTGGTCAAACCCGTATGGTATTGGTACAATGACAGAAACCCAGACCAATGGAAAAGAACTGAAAACCCAGAAATAAAATCATCAGCATACAGACAATTGATCTTTGATAAGGGCCCAAAAAAATATCCAATGGGAAGCAGATGCACTCTTTAACAAGTGGTGCTGGAAAAAATGGATATCTACCTGCAGAAAAATGAAGCAAGACCCTTATCTCACTCCATGCATAAGAACAAACTCCAGGTGGATCACAGACCTCGAAGTTAAACTCCAAATGATTAGGGCCATCAATGGGGGAATTGGGATCAACTTGAGAACTTTGGCACAGGGAATACATAGGCTATCAGAAATAGGGAAGGACACAAACACAGAGGAGGCACAAATTTTTAAATGGGACATACTAAAGATAAAACACCTGTGTACATCAAAAGAATTCACCAAGAGAGCAATAAAAGAGTCCACGGACTGGGAAAACATCTTTAGCAATGACATATCATCAGACAAAGGCCTTATTACTAAAATCTACAATACTCTGCTAGCTTCCAAAAAGAAAAAAACTATTTGCCCACTGAGTTTTTGGGCAAAGGAGCTGAACAGCAGTTTCACAGTGGCAGAAATCCAAACGGCCAACAAACATGAGAAAATGTTCCCGATCTTTAGTCATAGAGAAGTGCAAATTAAAACAACAACGAGGTACCACCTAACACCCTCAAAGATAGCCCAATTAAAAAAATCAGAAAGCAACAAGTGTTGGAAAGGCTGTGGGGAGACAGGAACTCTCATCCACTGCTGGTGGACCTATAAGTATGTACAGCAACTGTGGAAATCGATCTGGTGATATCTAAAACAGATTGAAATCGAGTTACTATACGTCCCAGCAATCCCCCTACTGGGCATATGCCTAGAAGAGGCAAGAAACAAGCCAAGGCCAGACATCTGTTGCCAATGTTCATTGCAGCACAGTTCACAATTGCAAGAAGCTGGAAACAGCCCAAATTTCCATCAACTGATGATTAAAAAACTGTGACACATAAATACAATGGAGTACTACAAATTGCTAAAAAGCAGTTACGAACGTATGAAGCATATTGCTGCATGGGAAGAACTGGAGGAAATCATGCTTAGCGAAATAAGCCAAGCATAAAAGGACAAGTACAACATAAGTCCTCTGAGGTAACCTTTAAACAAACATACAAACAAAGAAAGCAAAGGTGGCACAAGGTAAAAGCTACTGTATACAACATTCCTGGGGTGAGGACCAGGTAGTATGGCAGGGACCAGACCAAATCCAGGCATACATATGGTAGCCAATTAAAAAGGAGGTGGCGAAAAGAAAAACATAAAATAGATGGGTAGCAGGGACACAGGGCACTAACTCATCCAACTGGAGGATAATGTTCATATCTCTACAGGCAAAGAGGGACCAGACTTCAACCCAGTGCTCCAAGATGTCAATGCAACATGCCGGCGTGGAGTAGGGAACCAGTGGAGAGGTCTGAGGGGCCAACCCCAATCCCAACTACTAAGTGGACACCTGCCCCCAGAAGAATTTATTTCAGAGGACAGCACTGATCTGCAGCTCCGGGAGAGGGACATTTCTGATCAGAGCACACGGGAGCAAATGAAGACGGAGAAAGATAGAGCAGAGCTCATCCTGGCCCACCAAGCCTTGAGGACTATACTCCTGCTCAGAGCAACCAATCCACACAGAAGAAGACATGGCTGGCCCCTCTATGAGACCCGACATCCCTGACTGACCCATAGCCCTACAAGGGACAACACTGGAGACACAGTGTGGGAATTGCTCCCAATCTGATCCTACCACACCAAGGCAAAGCACTAAGGGCATGGAACAGAACAGCAAGGGGAACAGAGCAACAAAGTCCCCAGGGAAGACCAAAAATAGACTTTGGGGCCATGGCTTGGTGTCCCAACAGACTTGACTGGAAAATGATCCTAAAGGCCAACAAACAATCCTTCTGCTAACTACAAGCTTTTCTTTCTTGTTATGTTTTGTTTTGTTTTGTTGTCATTGGCTTGTTGTTGTTTTGTTTTCATTTGTTGCTTGGTTTTGGTCTGTCTTGTTTTTGTGCATGTTAGTATCTCCACAGGTCTGTCTTCCTCCCCTTCCCAACCCTTCCCCCTATCATGATCCCAATTCTACTTTACAAATATGGCTAGACCTGAGGAAGTACACTGGTACAGATGGGAACGGCAAACACAGGGAATCCAGGGAGGATGATCCCTTCAGGACCAGTGGTGCAAGTGGCAATACCGGGAGGGTGTAGGGAGGGTGGATTGGAAAGGGGGAACCAATTACAAGGATATACATATAACCTTCTCCCTGGGGGACGGACAACAGAAAAGTGGGTAAAGGGAGACATCGGCCAGTGCAAGATATGACAAAATAATAATTTATAAATCATCAAGGGTTCATGAGGGAGGGAGCAGGGGTGAGGGAGGGGAAGAAATGAGGAGCTATGCCAGTGATTTAAGTGGAGAGGAAATGTTTTGGGAATGATGAAGGCAATGAATGTACGGATGTGTTTTTGCACAACTGATGTATTTATGGATTGTGATAAGAGTTGTACGAGCCCCTAATAAAATGATTTTTTAAAACCAATGTCAAAATTAGAAAAGCAAAAAAAAAAAGAAATTAAAGAATTCTACAATGTTAGAAAATAAGTGGAATGCATAAAGATGGAAACTGTAGGCGTCAGTAAGCTGAAATTGACTGGTAGTAACCATTTTGAATGGAAAGAATACACAGGCACTGCACCAAAAAGAATTGTTAAACACAACCGTTTCAAAGGTAGCATATGATTAAGAACATATGGTACTAACAAGAGTCCACGCTGCACTGATGACCTTATTGGAAAACAAGACCCCGGGAACTGATGGAAAAAACAGAAATGTTTCAACACGCTGATAATGCCCTGGAAGCGTTCACTCATCTGTGCCAGGAAATTAGGAAAACAACTCCTGTGCCAACCGACTATACAAGAGCCATGTAGGTGCCCGTTCAAAGGAAAGGTGACACCACAGAGCACAAAAGCATTGAACAGTCTCAATAACACACGGAAATAGCATTTTGCTGAAGATAGTTTTTTGGTTTTTTTTTTACTGTTGCAGCCCTACATAGACCAAACGCTGCCAGAAATTTAAGTCAGATTCAGTTATGTCAGCTGGATCTTCGCTGGAAGTAGAGAACAACAGAGAGACGGTTTACTTGTTTTATTGACTATGTAAAGGCATTTGTGTGGATCATAACAAATAATGGATAACATCTGGAAAAATCAGAATTCCACAATTGTTCATTGTGTTCATGCAGTACCTGTACACAAGCCAAGAAGCAACCAAAGGGAACAAGGTTTAAATTCAGGAAAGGTCTTTACCAGAGTTGCGCTCTTTTACCATATTTATTCAATGTGTATAAACAATTCAAACAACTGGAATATGTGAAGACCTCTGCAGTTCCTGGAGAGTTGGGCAGGGAACACAAGCTGAGGGAGCCTATGGCGGCCAAAGCAGTTGCATCAGAATTGGAGGAGGGCTTAATAACAACCTGAGATATGAAAATGACACAGTCTAGTTTGCCGAAATCCCAGAGGTCTTGAAGTGCTTGCTAATGAAAGTTAAAAACTTCAGCCTTCAATGTGGATTGCAACTAATTGAAAAGAAAACAGAAATCTTCACAAGTGAACCATAAACAACAACATGATAAGCGGAGAAAGACTGGAGTACTCAAGCTTTTCATTTCACTCGGATCCACAATCCATGTTCATAGAAGCAGCAGATCAGAAATCAAATGAAGTGTTGCATTAAGCAAATCTGATGCCTAACACATCTTTCAAGTGTTAAAAAGTACACATGTCATTCTGTGGATGCATCTGCCATCTAGTCAAGGCCAACTCATAGCAACCCTAGAGGACAGCATAGAACTACCCCTGTGAGTTTCTGGGACTGTAACGGCTACTGGGAGTAGTAAACCCCTTTCCCCCTCTGAAAGGCTGGTCCCAATGTATGATTTTTTTCCAGTCATCTCACGTACATATCAAGTGTGTGCACTGAATAATGAAGGTGGGAAAAGAACGGATGCATTTGAAGCATGGTGTTGAGAAAGAATACTGAAAGTACCATAGATTGTCAGAACAAATCAATCTGTCTTGTAAAAAGTACAGCCAGAATGCTCCTTAGAAGCAAGGATGGTGAGATTTCATCTCATGTAGATTTAACATGACACTAGGAGAGACCAGTCCCTAGAAAAATACATCACACTCGATAAATTAGAGAATGCGCAAATAAAGGAAAATTATCAATGAGACAGATTGACACAGTGGCTCCAACACTAGGATCAAACTTAAAAACAATTGTGACAGTGGCACAGGACCACGTAGTGTTTGTTCTGTTGCATATACAAGAGGGTATCCCCTAAAACAAAACAAAACCCTGAAATTGCAGTGGTTGGAGCAAAACTTCCGTAGTACACATTTTTCCTGGTAGGTCAGCATTGAGCGACTCGCTCTAAGTTAGTGCACCCAGTGGCATTGCTTGGGGAGGTTCTCTCCTGTCACAATGAATGTTTTCATAAAAGCAGTCTCCCTTGAACCTCATTTTTTATGATGGATGATTTAAGAGAGCAGCATACAGCTGTGAAATTTTGTTTCCTGCCCCGGAGAAATGCTGCAGAAACTGTTGTGACGTTGAACACAGCTAACAAGGACAGTGCTGGTGGGAAAAACTCAAGTGTACAAGTGGTTTTCTGGTTTCAAAAAAGGGAAACTGTCGATTGATAACAAACCTCATTCTGGATGCCCATCAACTTTCTGAATGGACGAAAATGTCCACTCGTAGTGCATTTAGAGTTCGTTCCACCAGGTCATACTGTTAATCAATCTTTCTTTTTAGGTATTCTGAAAAGATTGCATAACAGTGTGTTTCAAAAAGGACCTGATTTGTGGCAGATTGGAGACTGGTTTTTGCCTCTCCGACAATGCACCTGCTCACTCAGCCATCTCAGTGTGCCAGTTTTTGGCAAAAAATAGCATGCCTCTCTTGCCCCCATGCACCTTACTCACCTGACCTCACTCTTGTGACTTCTTTTTGTTTCCATGAATGAAGAAGGACATGAAAGGACAGCAATTTGATGACATAGAAGAGGTGAAGAAAAAAATGAGGGAGGTGTTGAAAAATGTCTCAAAAAATGGAATTTCAGATTTGACAAATGTATTCAGTGTAATGAAGAGTAAGGTTGTTTTGTAAAATTAAAATTTTTTAATAGTTTTGAAAAAAATTCTGTTTTTATGGGGTACCCCTTCATAAGGTTGTTATAAGTCAGAACCAACTCAGTGTCACCTAACAACAATTTTGATTGTCAGTTTCATGGGTTTCCACAACAAAGTACCACCGGAAGGCTTATAAGAACAGAAGTTTATTCTTTCACATTGCTGGAGGCAAGAAATTCAAGTTACTGAGGCAACTTACGGAGTCCTCTTGAAGACCTTGCAGGATAATCTGTCCCATGCCACTCTCCCAGCTGGTGAAGGCCACTACTCTTGGGCCTTCCTTGACTTGTAGATGCATCACTCCAAAGATGCCATGGCATCTTTCCTCTGCCTTCTCTTCTCCTCTTTTATAAGGACAACAGTCACATTGAATTTGGATCTATCATACTCCAGCATGACTTCATGTTAATTCACAGCATCTTCAAACAAGGTCACATTCACAAGTACAAAGGGGTATCAAAAAACAAAATGAAACTCACTGACATCAAATCAATGCTGACTCATACCCTGTAGGACAGAGTAGAACTGCCCCTGTGGGTTTCTGAGATGATAAATCTTTACAGCAGTCAAAAGCCTACTCTTCTGGGAAGTTGCTGGTGGTTTCTGAACTAATGACCTTGTGGTTAGCAGCCCAACATGGAATCCACTATGCCACCGGGGTCCTTTCAATATATCTTTTATGGGGCACAATTCAACCCATAACTATCTAACAATAGGGTATGTTTTTTCTATTACATTTTGGGATTATTTTCCCCCCCTCATTCAGGTTTTGCACATTTCTTATTAAGTCTATGCCTGGGTTATATTTAACTCTTTGGTCCAACTGGGTTTTCCTTTTCTTTCCTTTTTTGGATTTATGATGTAGACTATAATCTAAAAGCATTATCTCTTCTAAATATTAATCTACTTGTTCTAGTGTTATTTCACTGTAAACCTTTTATTATCTATAGATTGGTGATGCTTCTTTTATGTATATTAAGTTCTTATTTATTAACATGTTGGAATTTGGTGTGAGCTTTATATTCAGCTTAACTAACTTTATGCTAGAATAATGCTATTTTAAGTACTAAAAATTTATTATATATTTTATCCCTATTAGGACTTCTTCCTCTATAATTAACTGTTAACAATAATCCATAATTTTATAGCATTCCAGTGTTTATTTCAGATGAACTTTAAAATATTTTTATTCAATCTTCTCATTGAAAAGCATATAAATATATTGAGGGGAATTTATGAAATCTTCAAAATAATTTTGTAAGACTAGACATTTTTAAATATGCAGATTTTTCCATTAAGAAATAATGCAAACATCTTCATTTTAAACATTTTAAATTTCTTAATTCAGTCTTGAAGTTTTATTCATGTAACTAACATATCTCAAGCTCAAATTCTCCTATACTTTAATTTCTATTTAGAATATGATCCTCATTTTCATTTTATTTTCTAACTGGTTATTGCTGTTTAATAGAAGTGTCTATTGATTTTTGTGAGTGTGGCTATTTGGAACTTTACAGGCACAATACATAAATGGCCAAAAAGGAACAGTTTTCATTCTCTATCATTTAACTCAGTTTAGCTTTCCAGTATCTGTATATGCTGATGGCAGAAAAAAAGAATCAATATTACTATTCAGTTGAAACTCAGTTCCTAGTCAGTGTTTTAGAATTCTTTCCCCACACCCTCATTCTCCCTCTCTCCATCTCTGTGATGTATTTACCTGGGAGAGGGAGAGAGAGGGGTATTTAGTTAAGAAATGCTGTGTTCCAATATCTTGGGTGTCTGCCAGTGTCCCACCTGGAGTAATCTGCAATCCAGCCTCAGTACAGGCCACAACATGCGGGGATTTCTAGGCCAAGCTTGGGATCTCCTGTTGGCTGACTCAGCCCACAGCTCCTCTTGACCTCTAATCCCCCATCACCTCCCCTTCTCCTCTGCCAGAGTTGTATACCTCTTTCTCTTTACTTGAGTAGAAAATCTTTCTCCCTGGTTTCAGAAAGCTAACCTTGCAATCAGAAACCCAACACATAACCACTCTGCCACTGGGGTCCTGTAACTCTACAGGAGTAGATAGAAAGCCTCGTCTTTCTCCCTTGGAGAGGCTAGTGATTTCAAACTGCTGACCTCTATGATTTACCAGGAATAAAATACTCTTGCTAGCTGCAAAACAGGTGCGTGGACTGCATCTGCCCTCCTCTCCCTTCATGAGTGGGAAGGAGAATCACAATCCCTATGAGGTGTAGGTCAAACCAGGGTTTCATAAAGATTGATTGCAGTTCGCTCCTCTCCCCGCGCTGAGAAGCTGCATTATCACCCCAGATCCACGGAATCAGATTCTACATTTAGATCTTGGGTATAAGTAGGATGTATACATAGAATCCCGGGATCATTCTTCCACTCTGCAGCCATTTTAGCAATTCTGATCCCAGAAGCCTCTCCCTTAGCACTCCTTAGTTCTCTACTGGGTTTCTTGATTTGATGTAACAGGCATAGAGAACCCACAAACCATACTTGGGGTTATGTGTTTATTAGAGAAGTATTGGGGTACAGTTCTTTTGGTCGAGACAGCTTTGTGGTTACAAACTCCTTTGGATGTGCGAACAAGTGTCCGGAAGCACCCCGATCTGCCACGAAGGCTCTGTCCAAAGGTTAGTTTGTCTCCGTCTGTCTCGCTGGGCTCGGCAAGCTTTCAGTGCAGGGATTTCTTTCTTAATGATAATAAATTGTCTCCTGTGTGCTGGGTTTTGCTCCCATTTAGGCCTAGCCCCAATGCCATCGAGTTGATGTCTACGCAAAGGGTTTCCAAGACTGGAAGTCTTCCAGAAGCAGACAGTTTTATCTTTTCTGCACTTCGGTGGGTTTGAACCACTGACCTTGCTGCTAGCAGTCCAACCCCAAGCTGTAGTGCCCCAGGGATTCTTGTTAAGCCGACTGGATGGCAAAACTGACTGATCCTCTCAGAGAGCTCCATTCATATGATTTGCATAGTCCCATCCCTCCAAAAGATTTTGTGTATATTATTTGAATTATTAGCAAATAAGGCACTTGGTGGGCCACAAGAACCTCATTTGCATAATCACACCCAATCATTATAGAGGTTAGGAGGCCATGCATGGCTAAAATGGTTACTTTCAGTAATTTCATTGCACTGTCCTAGTATCTCAAAATAATACGTAACGAAACAGATTTATCTTGCTCTGTCTACTAGAGAATTCAGACAGACACCAAATAGAGAGGCCAGTGTAATGGCGCCCGTGTCCTCTGTGGCCAGCTTCGACAATTAACATCTCCGGCATCTGTCACCTGACTCCAACAACCACGCACCTTTCTCTTCCTCCTTCTGCATTTCAAAGTAAACCCTACATATCATTTCACTCTGAGAAAATTTCCAAACTTTTTCTAATAATTTTTCAGAGGATCCTTTCTTTGGTTGTGTCCCAGAGGTTTGGGGATGACGGCTTCATATTTTTTATCACTTTTGGTTTGTTATTACAACACTTTAATTATAGCCACTTGCTGATGAAGATCGAGGACCGCAGCTTTTATTATTAATATTAGAATTACTACTCAATGTAAAGAAAACAAAAACCCTCAAACTAGACTAACAGATGACCCCATGATATACAGTGAAAAGACTGAAGTCGCCGAGGAGTTCACCTTGCTTGGATCCACCATCAGTGTTCATGGAAGCAGCAGAGATCAAAAGACACACTGCATTAGGCAAATCCTACTGCCTATGATCTCTTTAAAGTGTGGAAGGGCAAGGATGTCACTTTGAGGACTAAGATGTGCCTGACCAAACCGGGATATTTTCTGTTGCCTCATACGCATGTAAAGGTTGGACACTGGAAAAGACTCAGGAACAATCAATGCATTTGAATTGTGGTTCTGGCAAAGAATGTTGAAAATACGATGGACCACCAGAACAATTAGCATTGAAAGAGGTACATCCTAAATGCCCCTTAGAAGCAAGCATGGTAAGACTTTAGCTCACGTGCTTTGGACACATGATCAGGCAAGATCAGCTTCAGGAAAAAGACAGCCTTGGAAAACTAGAAGGGCAGCAAAAAAATGAATGGCTTTCTAGGAAGTGGATTGACCCAGTGGTGAAAATAAAGGTCTCCAGCATAGCCCTTGTGAGGCTGGCATAGGGCCAGGCAGTGTTTTATTCATACGTAGGGTTGGAGTTGGAACCAACTCGATGGCACCTAACAGCACTTTATTTTTATTTGTTCTTTGACCTATTATAAGTGGTTAGGGCTTTTGTGGCTTAAATATGTGAACTACACTCACTTCATTGAATTTAACTTCTTATTGCGACCTGGTATGCAATTAATGCTAAGAGTATGCTTCAAAGAGTTCAAAAATATTGTATTATCTCTCTTTTTTAATTTAATAAATCATTCCATTGAGGGCTCTTACATATCTTATAACAATACATAACACCCATTATATCAAGTGGACATGTACAATTGTTGGCATCAACAATTTCTAAACATTATCTTTCTTCTTTTTATCTGTTATTTCTATTTGTCTCCCGAGGAAAGTTGCAAACGTGAATTCCTGAGGCTGTGTCTTATTGGTTATTGTATTAGTACCTGGGTGATGCAAATGCATAAACACTACTAACCAAAAAGTAGCAAGAAAGGCCTGACAATCTACTTCTGAAAAATCCGTCATTAAAGACTGGCGCACACTTCTACTCTGGCTCGTCTGGGTGACTATGAATTAGAATCGCTTCAACATCAATTGTTACTATCACTTGTTTTATCAGTATAGGCTGCCCCTAGATTGTAAATCAGTTCCATGCTCAGCCGGTCCTTGAGTTAATTTATTCATAAGTCAAAACAGGTACAGTTTGTATCTAACATCGGTTAGTCAAATGTTCGTCATAGTATATTGTGTGTGGGAGCTTCAAAAAGTTTCTGGGAAAAGTGGGATTAAAAGTAATTGGATTTTTCCATGAATATTTGGAGCTTCTTCATATATAATGTACCTTTTATTACACAAAAAATGAAACATTTCCAGATACATTAAAACACATTCAATGTAATAATGTTTTGATGAGCATAACAAAATAGCCCTTGCTTGTTATTATGAATCGTTGAATATGCCTCAAAATGTAAAGGTTTTATTTTTTTAATCTTTATTATGATTTGGGTAAAAGTTTACAGAGTAAATTGGTTTTCCACTCAACAATTCATACATATTTCATTTTTTGACATTAATTGCAATGTCAAACACAATGTAATAACACTCTTCCCATTTCCTCTCATTCATCCCCTTTTCCTATCTCTTCTTGCTTCCTGAGCTTTATCTCTTGGCAACTGTTGCCCTTTTGATCTCTTGGAGCTATTACTTGGCTGAAAGTTGAGACACAGGGGTGAGTTCAGCTCAGGTCTGAAGAGTGATTAAGTATCATGGCCTCAGGGGTTTTCATCAGTTTCTCTCAGATCAGTTACCATGCTTTTCAATTTTTATTGTTTTTATGATTTGGAATTTGAGTTCACAGGCTTAACTGTCCAGGACGTTCTATTTTGATCACTTTAAGAACAGTTGGTGGAGTAGCCACAGACCATCTAGTTTTCTTGTATCAGTTTTATGGAGGGAAGGGTTGTATGATGGGGTACCCAAAAAAATGGAATTTTCCCCCAAAGCTATGTATTTAATTATTTTATTTTATTTTTTACAAAACAACCTTATCACCTTCAAAGTACTCTCCATTACACTGAACACATTAGTCAAATCTGTAGTTCCATTCTTGGAAACATGTTTTAAACTCATCTGTTTGGATGGCTGACTGCACCTCCCTCATTTATTTCTTCACCTCTTCTACACCTTCAAATAGCTGTCTTTCATGGTCCTCTTCATGTACGGAAACAAAAAGAAGTCACATGAAGCGAAGTCAGGTAAGTAAGGTGAGTGGGGCAAGAGAAGCATGCTGATTTCGGCCCAAAACTGGCACACTTAGATAGCTTCATGAGCAAGTGCATTGTTTGGTGGCAAAACCAGTCACCCATGTGCCACAAATCAGGCATTTGTCGTTGTACACCGTTTCGCAGTCTTTTCAGAGCCTCTACATAGGAAGCTTGATTAACAATTTCACCTGGTAGAGCATGAACTCCAAATGAACTTTCCCCCTTTGGACTAATTGTTTCCCTGTATCATTGATTTTCTTCACCTTCTTTGGGACAGAAATAGATGGAAGTTTACAGACTTTTAAGTCTCTTGTCACTATTCACTCAAGTAGGATGTAAAACATTGTCTTTGCGGACCATGTTATGCCAATTGACCTTGTTAACTCCTGAGACTATGACCCTCAGCCAACTCATTCCCTCAAGGTATTTGGTTGTAAGTTTTCATGTTTGTCCATTGTATGCTCTATTACATTCATGGATGTATTTGCAGCACATATTGTTGTTGTTAGATGCCTTGAAGTTGTCTCCAATTTATAACGCAGAGTAAAACATTGCTCAGTCCTGTGTCATCCTCAAAATTGTTATATTAGAACCCATCGTTGTAGTCACAGTATCAATCCATTGCTTTGAGTTTTCCGTTATTTGATGGCTCTGTACTTTGCCAAGTGTGATGTCTTTAACTAGAGACTGGTCTCTCCTGACAATATGCCCAACGTATATGCTCTTTCATTCTCACTTTTAAGGAACATTCTGGATGGACTTCTTCCAAGACAGATTTGTTTGTTCTTCTCAAGTCCATGGAACTTTCAATATCTGCGGTAGTTACATAATCTTTTGTCAACTTGCAAAGGGATGTAGTTTAGCCTGTCAATCAGGTCGCAGCTTAATGACCTCATTTGGAGGCACTAAGGAGATAACTAGCTCGCTGGAGGCGGGACACAGACACTCCCTGTGAGACATTCCTGTTGACCAGCCACATGGAGATATGCTGATGGCAGCCAGAGCCTTGTAGCTGGCGGAGCCCCACCACCGCCGGAACCACAAACTTTCTACCCACTGGTCTATGACCTGTCTGCCTTCAGTGTCATTGCATGTGTTGCATGAGTCTAAAGAGTAATTTATAGATTGGTATTGGATGTATGGACTAATAGCAGACTTATGAACTTGTTCTGGACTGGGCTGAAATATTTTCTCAATATTCAATTTCTCTTATATACATAAAGCTCTTTCTTATACACATGAGTGTCCATGAATTTGTTCCTCTAATCTACCCAGATTAACACAATATCCTTTGCCAGCACCGTAATTCAAATGCATCATTTTTTTTTCTATAGTCTTCCCTAACCGTTGTCCAGCTTTCACATGCATATGGGTCAGGGACACCTTCGTCCTCAAAGTGACACCTGTGCTCTTTAACAAGTCTGTACTGTGTGGTAGATTTCTCCAGTACAATATACCATGTGACTTTTGACTGCTGCTTCCGTAAGTGCCCACTGTGGACCCCGGGAATAAGAAATTGTGGTGACTTCAGTCTTTTCTCCGTTTATCATGAAGCTTCCTACTCATTCAGTTGTGAGGGTTTTGGTTTTCTTTATATCGAGTTGCACCCACACTGAATGCTGAAACCTTTGATTTCCATCAGCAACTTTTTCAGTTCTCTTTGTTTTCTTTCATCAAGGTGTCATTTGCATATCGAAAGTTGTTAATGAGCCTGCCTCCAATCCTGTTCTTCCTGAAATAGTCCAGCTTAGTGATTTATTTGCTTAGCACATAGAAAAAATAAGTGTGGTGGAAAGATACACCCCTGACCCATACCTTTGCTGATTTTAAACCAGGCACGATTCCCTTATTCTGCTTGCATGACTACCTCACAGTTTATTTGTAGGTTCCACATAAGCACAATTAAGTGTTCTGGAATGCCCGCCATCTCATAGTTTGTGATGATTCACACAGCTAGACGTGCTTGCATAGTCAATGAAACACAAGTAAACATCTTTCTGGTGTTTTCTGCTTCTAATCATAATTCATCTCATGTCAGCAAAGATATCCCTCATTTTATGTCTTTACTTGAAGCTTGCTCATCTGGCAGCTCCCTGCAATCTTTAAAATTATTTTCAGCAAAATATTTACTTGCGTGTGATATTAATGATATTGTTTAATTATTTCTATTTTTGTTGAGTCATATTTCTTTGAAATGGGCACAAATAGGGATCCAATCTGTTGGCCAGGTAGCTATTTTCCAAATTTCTTAGTATAGGCCCATGAGTACTTTAAGTGTTGTATCTGCGTATTGAACCATTTTACAATTTTTATTCCATCAAATCTTGCAGCCTTATTTCTTTCCAATACTTTCAGTGCAGCTTGGACTTCTTCCTTTAATACCATAGATTATTGATCATATGCTATCTCTTTAAATGTTTTTAATCATTTTATTGGGGGTTCTTACCGCTCTTATAGCATTCCATACATCAACTGTATGTTGTATATTTGTACATCATTGTTTGCCATCATTGTTTTCTAAGCATTTACTTTCGATTTGAGCCCTTGATATCTTTTCCTTCCCTCCCCCCTTGTGACCCCTTGATAAATTATTATTGTTTTCATATCTTACACCTACTGCTGTCTACCTTCACCCACATTTCTGTTGTTCATCCCCCTGGTGGGGGTGGGGGGTATGCATTGATCATTGCGATCAATCAGTTCCCCCTTCCTCCCTCCTCCCCCCACGTTTCCCCTACCCTCCTGGTATCACTACTATTATTTTTGTTTGTGAGGGTTTTATCAGACCTGGGTTCCATGTATTGTGAGCTCTTATCTGTTCCAGTGTACATGCTCTGGTCTAGCCAGAACTGAAAGGCAGAACTGGGGTAATGATAGTGGGGGGTGAGGAGGCCTCAATATTCAGAGAAATATTGTGTGTTCCATTGGTGCTATACTACACCCTAGTTGACATCCCTTTCTTGTCACCCTTCTGTGAGGAGATGTCACATTGTCTACAGATGGGTTTGGGGTCTCTGCTCCAGCCCTCCTCATTCTCAACAATATGATTGTTTGTTGTTTGGGGTCTTCTGGTGCCTGTTACCTGATTCGTTGATACCTCATGATTGCACAGGCTGGTGTGATTCTTCCATGTGGGTTTGTTGATTCTCTGTTAGAGGGCTGCTTATTTAATTTCAATCCTTTAAGATCCCAGATGCTGTATCTTTTAATAGTCAGGCACCATCAGCTTTCTTCACCACATTTGCTTATGCGCCCATTTTGACTTCAGCAGTCAGCTGGGAGGATGAGCATCACAGAACAACAATTTGTTAGAACAAAGTGTTCTTGCATTGAGGAAGGGTTTGGACAGAGGCCCAAAGTTTATCCACTTCCTAAATGTATTGCCATATAAATATAGATACATAAGCCAATACTTCTATTTTTATGAATTAATATATTCACATGAGTGCACACTTATATTTATACCTCTATCCATAGCTTTGCTTTCTTTCCTCTGTTTCCTTTTACCTTCCTCCTGCCCCACCATCAGGCTGGCCCTTCTTCTGCCTCTTAGTTATTCCTCTCAGCTAGATTGCTGTTGCTCTAACATGACTAGGATCTCTCCATCCTCCTTGTGTTGCTTTTAATTCCCCGGTTACTCCCCTATTTATGGCATTGTTTGCACACCACTTCTTTTCCCCGCCTCCTCCTCCCCCAAAGTCCCTCTAGATCTCTTTAAATGGTTGAATTGACCAACTATTTCTGGTACATAACTGTATATTCACTCTATCTTTTGATGCTTCCTTCATCAATCAGCATTTTGCCTATAAAATCCCTCAACAACAAAAAAATCCCTCAACATTGAAACTTGAATTTTGACTTCAGTTCTTTCAGTGTGAGAAATGCTGTGCTCTTCCCTTTTGGATTTCTAATGTCAAGTATATTACATTATATTGTTTTTTCTTCTTGAGCTACCCTTTGATTATTCTGTTTAGGTTTTTTGCTTTATCATTCCTCCCATTTACTTAAGCTACTTTTCATTCAAGAGCAAGTTTCTGAATCTCTTCTGGCATTCACTTCAGCTTCCTTCCTTTCTTGTCTTTTTAATAACCTTTTGCTTTCTTCATGCACGGTGCTCATGATGCCATCCACACCTTAACTGGTCTTCAGTCTTTAGTGCCCAGTGTGTCAAATCTGTTCTTGAGATGTTCTTATAGTTTAGGTAATATATCCTCAAAGAGATAATTTGATTCTCCAGAACTTGCTTTCATCTTATTCAACTTCAACCTTAACTTGTATATTAATGGTCTGTTTCACAGTTGGTCTCTAACTGTTGTTTAGTTAATGATACTGAGCTTCTTTGTCATCATTTCCCACAGATGTAATTTGGTTCCTTTTTATTCTGTCTGGAAACGTCCACATGTATAGTCATATTTATGTTGTTGCAAAATCGTATTTTCAATGAAATAATTGATCTTGAAAAATTCTATTTTTCAATCTTCAGCTTCATTTCTATCACCAAGACCATAATTTCCACCTGCTGATTCCACTTTTTGTTACCAATTTACATGCTCCAATCACCAATAATTATACATGTATCTTGATAGCATGTTTCGTAGAATTCTTCAATGTTTTCATCACTGATTTTAGTGGTTGGAGTGTAAATTTGAATAGTAGCTGAATGAACTGGATTTCCTTGTAGGAGGACAGATATTATCCTGTACCACATTGTACTTCAAGATAAATCTTCAAATGTTCTTTTTGAACATAAATATGACACCATTCCTCTTCAATTTGTTATTCTTGGCATACTAAACTATCTGATTGCCCAATAAATTCAAAATAGCTAATAGCAGTCCATTTAAGTTCACTAAGGCTTAGGAAGTGGACCCTTATTCATTCCATTTAATTCTAATGACTTCCATTTTTCCTGGATTCATACATTCTATGCTCTGATTATTAATGGATATTTTCAACTGTTTCTCCTTGAGCTGTGCCCCACCAGCAAATGAAGGCCTTGGAAACGTTTCCCTAGCCATGTTACTAAGGTCAACCATCCTGAGGGAGGCAGCACTCTCCCAGGTCTATTTTGAGGGCCTTGCAACTTGAGGGACTCACCTTCCAGCACTACATCAGGCAATGTCTCATTGATATTCATAAAGTTTTAGTGGCCAACCCCTAAGAAATAGGCTTCTTATTGCCTCTTTCTAGTCTGTTTTTTGTCTTGACGCTCTGCGGTGAACCTGCTGGTATTCGAAATACTGATGGCAGCTTCCAGCATCACAGCAATATTTAAGCTACCACACACAGTAAAACAAACTGATGGATTAATGATGTTGCAGCACATGCATATATAGAAAAATTCTACCCAAACTATATACAGTAATGGGATTCAGCCAGCTGGCACTGGTCTGGTAGAACTAATGCTTGGTTGAATTCAGCGAAAAGGTTGTTAAAATGGCACTTGCAATCAAGGTCCTCTCTAAGGTGAACGGCTGGGCAGCCCTCAAAGTGGAAATCGCTAATTAACATTCCTTACTCTTTTTATCATTCATTTGCACACAGCTTATTCTAAGCACCTGTAGTAATGTTCATTCCGTCTATAGGAATAAAAATTAGAACTATGGTTTGTAATATTTATTCACTCATTTCATAAAACTCATTATAGTTTGGGTGTAACACTACATTTTTATTGCCTTATGTTTGAGAAAAACTGCCAACCAGAGGGTGACATGCAGTCATTTGTTTCAGCTTTGTTATGCCCCAAATTCCCATATTATCAATGAATTACTCAATTCGTGATAGTGTTCAAAGAGCTAAAAATATTGCCAGACCCCACTATCATGATCACAATTCTACCTTACAAATCTGGATAGACCAGAGGATGCACACTGGTACAGATAGCGAATGGAAACACAGAGAATCCAGGGTTGATGATCCCTGCAGGACCAGTAGTGAGAGTGGCGATACTGGGAGGATGGAGGGAGGGTGGGGTGGAAAGAGAAAACCAATTACAAGGACCTACATGTGACCTCCTCCCTGGGGTATGGACAACAGAAAAGTGGGTGAAGGGAGACATCAGACAGGATGAGATATGACAAAATAATAATTTATATAATAATAATAATGAATTAATAATAAAATATCAAGGGTTCATGAGGTAGGGGAGAGAGGGAAGCGGGGAGAGAGGGGGGAAATGAGGAGCTGATGCCAGGGGCTTAGGTGGAGAGCAAATGTTTTGAGAATGATGAGGGCAATGAATGTACAAATGTGCTTTACACATTTGATGTATGTATGGATTGTGATAAGAGTTGTATGAGCTCCTAATAAAATATTAAAAATATTGTGAGAACAATTGCTGTACGCAGCAGAAGTGGAAAGGGGGTTTTCAAAGATGAACACAATATGTTCAGAGAAGAGAAGTTGACCATTGTCTACTTGGCCTACCTCTAAAGGAATGGGATCCTACTCCTACAGTGAAATCACACAACTGATGATGTTCAAAATAAAGTGAAGAATATTGCGAGTGAAAATGCCAATCAAGGAGCAATATGGAAATACTTTAAATAAATTATATTTTTGTCAGGTATCATTTAATATTTTTCATTCATATTTTTAAACTCCTAACATAATCTAGTTTTGTATACCTCTTTTATTATTCTTATTTAAGTAGTAACTTATGAAATAATAAACTACTTTGGGGTATATAATTTTTTATACATTAAACATTCATTAAGATAGCAAATCAAATATTAAATTATTCGTATCCCACCACTGGATTTGGTCAAAAGTCTTTTCCTCAAAAAAAAATATTTTCCTCACTGAATGATAAAATCTTGTGGTTATTGAATTCTTGGGATTAAACCTCCTTGGTCATAATGTAATATATTGTTGGTAGGTGCCATTGAGTTGGCTGCAACCCTCTGCACAACAGAATGAAACACTTTACGATCTTGTGCCATCTTGAAAATTGTTCCTATGCTTTATCCCATTTATGTAGCCACTGTGTCAATCCATTTGGTTGAGGGTTTTCCTCTCTTTCACTGCCACTCTGCTTTACCGAGCATGGTGTCCTTCTCCAGAGACTGGTCTCTGACAATACGCCCAAAGTACATATGTGAGACAAAGTCTTACCATCCTTGCCACTAAGGAGCACCCTGGCCTTACTTCTTCTTAAACAGATAGGTTTATCCTTGTAGAAATCTATTGTACTTTAAAAAATCATTTTATTAGGGGCTCATACAACTCTTATCACAAACCATATATACATCATTGTGTAAAGCACATTTGTACCTTCATTGCCCTCATCATTCTCAAAACATTTGCTCTCCACTTAAGTGCCTAGCATCAGGTCCTCATTTTTTCCCCTCCCTCCCCTCTCTCCCCACCTTCATAAACCCTTGATAATTATAAATTATTATTTTGTCATATCTTGCCCTGTCCGACATCTCCCTTCACCCACTAACTGACCGAATATATTGTACTTTATGTTGTTCTCCAACATCACAAATTAAATGCATCAATTCTTCTTCAGTCTTCCTTATTCGATGTTCAACTTTCACATGCATATGATGCAATGGCGAATACAATGGCTTAGCTCAGGTGCACCTTAGTTCTCAAAGTAACATCCTTGCTTTTGAATACTCTAAAGAGGTCTTGTGCAGAAAATTTTACTTAATGCAACTTGTGTTTTGATCTCTTGGCTGCTGCTCCCATGAACACTGATTTCCATCCAAGTAAGACAAAATTCTTGACAACTTCAACTTTTGCTCCATTTATCATGATGTTACCTGTTAGTCTAGTTGTGAGGATTTTGGTCTTCCTTAAATTGAGTTGCAATCCATACTGAAGGCTACAATCCTTTTGTCTTCATTAGCAAGTGCTTCAATTCCTCCTCAGTGACAGAAAGCAAGGTTGTATCATCTGGATACCACAGGTTATTAAGAAGCCTTCCTCCAATCCTGTTACCGCACTCTTCTTCATATAACCCAGCTTCTCTGATGATTTGCTCAGCATTCAGACTGAGCAAGTTTAGTGAGAGGATACAACACTGATGCACACTTCCTTGATTTTAAACCATACAATATTCCCTTGTTCTGTTTGCACAACTGCCTCTTGACACATGTACAAGTTCCTCATGAACACAATGAAGTGTCCTGGAATTCCCATTCTTCTCAAGATTGTCCACAGTTTAGGAAGGTGCACACAGTTGAATGTATTTGCATAGTCAATAAAACAAACACAAGTAAACATCTTTCTGGTATTCTTTCCTTTGAGCTTAGATCAATCTGATATCAGCCATAGTAGCTCTTGTTCCACAGCCGAATTTGAATTCAGTCTGGACTTCTGGTAGTTCCATGGCAAAGTACTGCTGCAACCATGTTTGGATGATCTTCAGCAAAATTCTATTAGTGTGTGATATCAATGATATTGTTCTTAGTTTGAGCATTCTGTTCGAGTTACTCATTCTTTGGAATGGGTACAAATATGGATCTCTTCCAGTTGGCCAAGTAGCTGTCTTCTAAATGGCCTGAAAGACGAGTGAGTGCTTCTAGTGCTTTCTCAGCCTCCTGAAACATTTCAGTGGATGTTCGGTAAATTCCTGGGGCCTTGTTTTTGGCTAACGCATTCAGTGCAGCTTGAGCTTCTGCCTTGAGCACTGTCAGTTGTTGCCATAGGCTACCTCCTGAAATGGCGGGCTGCTGGCTAGCCTGGGTTCGGTTGGGTCCAGTGACTCGGAATTCTCTCCATCTTTTCTTGATGCTTCCTGCGTCATTCGGTATTTGGATCTTTCAAACTGTGATTTGAGGCTTGAATTTTTTCTCGAGCACCTTCAGTTTCAGATATGTTGTGTGGGTTCTTCCCTATTGGTTTTCTAAGTTCTTAAACATTTTGTTATATTTGGCTTTGTTTTCTTGAGCTGTCCTTTAAAATTTTCTATTCAGCTGCTTCACTTCATCCTTTCTTCCATTTGCTTTAGCTACTCTGCAATTAAGAGCAAGTTCCAGGGTCTCTTCTGATATCCACTTTGATCTTTTCTTTCCTCCTTATCGTTTTATTGACCTTTTGCTTTCTCCATGAATGGTGATCTTGAAGTCCTACCACAGCTCATCAAGTCATCTGTCATGGGTGTTCAATGCATCAAATTTGTTTTGAGTTATTCTCAAAATTCAAGTGGGATAATCTCAAGGTTGTTTTTTGACACTTGTAGATTTGTCTTAATTTTCTTCAGCTATATTCTGAGCTTCCTAATAAGCAATGAATAGTCTTGTTCCACAGTTGGCCCCTGGTCTGTTTATAGCTGCTGTAATTGAGCTTCTCCATTGTGTCTTCTCACAAAGGTAGTCAGTTAGATTTCTGTGCATTCCATCTGGGTAAGTCTGTGTGTATAGTCATCATTTGTGTTGTTGGAAAAAGGTATTTACTATGAACAAGCTGTTTATTTTGCAAAATTCTATTGTGCAATCTCCAGTTTCATTTCTATTACCATGTCCATATTTTCCAATTACTGTTCTTTGCTTCCAACTTTTTTATTCCAATCACTAGTAACTATCCATGCATCTTAACTGTGTGTTTGATAAATTTCTGACTGAAGTTGTTGGTAGAATTCTTCAATTTATTCAACACTAGCTTTTGTGGTTGGTGCATACAGTTGAATAAAAGTTGTATTGATTGGCTTTACTTGAAGGTGGATAAGATATTCTGATCACAAATAGCATTGCACTTCATGATGGATTTAGCAAGATTCTTTCTGACAATGAATGCCATGCCTCTTGATTGTGTTATTTCCAGCATTGTAAATCATATGGCTTTCTGATTCAAAATGGTTAATGCCAGTCCATTTCAGTTCACTAATGCCTAAGATATCAATCTTTGTGAGTTCTATTTCATTTTTACCATTTCCAATTTTCCTCAATTCATACTTTTCATATTCCAAGTTCTGATCATTAGCAGATTTCTGCAGCTATTTCTCCTTACCTTGAGTTGTTGCCTTCAGCAAATGAAGATCCCAAATGCTCCATTCCCACAGGCTTTATCTGACTCACATACCATGGTTGACTCCACTGAGAGAAATAAGCACCTTCTCAGCCACAGTTCGAGTACCCTCAAGCCTGGAGGTTCATCCTATTACTGTATCTCTGACAATGTTCTGCTTCCTTTGTATAGGCTTTCAGTATTTGAAAATGCTTTAAAGCTATGCATAAGGTTTCAGCAGTCTGAAGTGAGGATCAAAATGCTTTTTCATTGTCTATTCTTAGTCTAGAAGCTCCACTGAAACCTGTTCACTGTGGGTGAACCTGCTGTCATTGGAAATACTAATACATAACTTCCAGCATCATAGCAACACACTGCAACAAAATGATAGACAAGTGGTAGATAACATAATATAATAATAGTTATTATTTTTAGTATGTCATTGGATTATACTGACTAGGATTTTGCTACAATTTTTTATCTGAGTTCATGAGGAATATTGTTATATAATTTTCTTTTTCAGTGGTGTCTTTGCCTGGTTTGAGTATCAAGGTCATGCTTGCTTCACAGAGTGATTATGAGTGTATTGTATGATTTTCTATATGCTCAAATAGTTTGAGTAGAATTGCTATCAGATTCTCTCTGAATGTTTAGAAATCACTAATGAATGTATCTTGGCCTGACTTTTATTGTTGTTGTGAGTTTTTAAAAAATAACATTTCATTCCTTTTTGTGTGTTATTCAAAATTTCTACTTCAAATTGTGTTAGTTTGAGTACATTGTTTCTAAAAACTATGTCCATTTATTCTCAGTTTACTTTTTTTATTAAAAGATCATTTTATTTGGGGCTCTAACAGTACTTATAATAATCCCTACAGCAATTGTATCAAGCATATTTGTCCATATGTTGCCATCATTATTTTCTAAAATTTACTTTCTTTTTTAAAAATCATTTTATTGGGGGCTTGTACAACTCTTATCATAATCCATACATACATCTATTTTGTCAAGCACATTTGTACATTTATTGCCATCATCATTCTCAAAACATTTGCTTTCTACTTGAGCCCTTGGTATCAGCTCACTTTTTCCCTCTGTCTCCCACGCCCTACCCACCCTCACTTCTCAGTTTCTAAGTTGTTGGAGTACAGATCTTCATAGCATTCTGTTATTATCCTTTTAATTTGGTTTTGTTTTGATGTTTCATATCTTATTCATGTTACTTGCATGTTACTTGTTTCATATCTTATTCATGTTACTTGCATGTTTTCTTTGTCAATGGTTTCTCACTTTTATTAACTCTATCAAAAAACTAATTTCAAGCCACGTTGATTCTTTCTCTTATTTTTAAGTGTAGCTTCATTTATCCCCACTTGAATCTTTAATATGTCCTCTATTCTCATGACTACAAACTATGTTTGCTGTTTGTTTGTTTGTTTTAATTTTTGGAGATATTGTTTTAAGGTGTTAATTTGATTCTTTCTTCTTTTTTGATGTGTATATCTATGGCTATAAGTTATTCTCTGAGCACTACTTTTTAGTATGTTACAGAGATTTGAGTATATTGTGTTTTCAGTCTCATTTGATTCAAGGAATTTTAAATGTTCATTTTTCATTTCTCCCATTACCTGGCACTTTTTAAGTAGGTTGTTTTTTAATTTCCATGTAACTGATTTTTCCCTTGATCTTACTGGTAATTCTAATTTTATAACATTCTAATTTGAGAAGATGTAGTATTTTGGTGTTTTTCTAGTTTTTTTGATGTTTTAAAATATATTAAGGTTTGATTTGCAGTCTAACATATGGTCTATCCTGAAGGATGTTTTACCTGTATTAGAAAAAAATGTATAATATGCTGTTGTTTGGAGATGTGTTCTCTATAAATCTGTTGTGTTGGACAGGGTTCTCTAGAGAGACAAATCAGATTGCTAGTAATTATATATAAATATATTTATAAAGATAGATACATAATACAAGAAATGAACCATTAAATTATATACAGATAGATAATATAAGAAATTAACAGTTAAATTATAAAGCAGTGAGACACTAGCAGTCCTTTAAGGCTTGAGAGCCGCCAGTTGCCAGTCGCCTTCTGTAGAGAGAGCTGGGCTATATATCTCCAGGCAGCAAATAGCAAGGCAGGTCCCCAACTGTCATCAACTGTCAGTCCCCAGCTCCAGAGATGAACATTCCAATCGTGTGGGCTTAAAGGGACCTTAACTTACAGCGACACAGTCCACAGGCTAGGCATCCCACAGGTAGTGTACCCCTTTAAACTGAGGCACAGAACAAGCAAGGCGAGGCTCACCGAGCCATTTATCCCTCTGCTCTTCAGTTAATCCTACTTGTGTTTATCGGCCAGGCTGGCACAATAAACTATCGCATCTGTCAAATTGGTTGATTATGTTGTTTAGACCTTCTGTATCTTTGTTGTGTTTCTTTTTAGTTATCTGTCCTTCACTAAGTGGAGTATTAAAGTCTCCAACAATTCTTATAGTCTATTTCCAGTTTCAATTCTATAGTTATAATCAATAGTTAGATTTATGTATTTTGAGGCTCTCTCATTGGATGTGTAGATTTTTATCATATCTTACTGGATTAACCCTTTAATTACTATATCATGTCACTCCTTGCCTCTTTTGCTGTTTTTTACCTTACAGTCGATGTGTTAGTCCGGTTGACTAGAGAAACAAATTCATAGACAATAGAAAACTTTATATCAAAGAGTAATTGTATATTAAGAAATCACCCAGCCCAGTCCCAATCAAGTCCATAAGTCCAATATTAGCCCATATGTCAGATACCAGTCTATAATTTACTCCAGACTCCCACAACACATGTAATAACACCAGATGAGGAAGATCACAAGCCAGTGGGTGGAAAGTCTTGTGGATCCAGTGGTGGTGGAAGCATGTCAGTGCTGGCATGGGTCTCCACATTGATCCTCCAGTTCCAGGGCTCTAGCTGCATCAGTGGAGCTCCATGTGGCATGTCAGCAGGAAGCAGAGTCTCCTACCTCCAGGAAGGAATACAGGAGTTCCCAGAATCCTCCTAAGAAGGCCATGCCCACACCAAGGCCTTATTGGCTATAGCCTAATTGACAGGCTAGATTCCACCCCTTTACAAGTTGACAGGAGATTATGTAACTGTGACAGACCACTCCATAACAACTTGACACTTTTATACAACTCTATAAACTTCAGACCAGCCAATCCACTCTCGTTTTCTCTTCTAGTTCCTATAAACCAGGTCCACAGTGTCAATGGCCAGATTCAACCTGTCTCTCTATTGCTGCTTTTCCCCCACTTCCTCTCAACAAGTGGACCCAGGTAGTTACCTAGCAAGCATTTCAGGCTGCCACAGGCTCCCTTTAATCAGTCCAAGACAGGGGTTTTCTTCATGGTTCCAGATTTTTCCAGCCTCAAGCACAAACCACTAGTTCAAAATTCCAATATCCAAAGATTTCCATTTTTTCCTTCAATCTGTCAACAGCTCCTAGGCAAGTCTCTTCACCTTCAAATGTCCTGAACACTGAAGATACTGGGTGGGGCTTATCTTTTCAGAGCCTTCTTTGTAGGCGTGTCCTAAACCCATTTAAAGATTCAAATTTTAATGGCTGAAGGTAAGGCTTACAAAATATCTATTTTTATACTTCCCAATGATCATTGTATCGATCATTATATCAACAATAATAAGCAGAATAAATCAGTATAAACAAAGTAGAATCAGATCCTAAATTGAATTCTTAAAACAGTCAAGTTTCCTTAACTTAGTTATCTTAATCCTTATCAAAACTATTCAATTGATATGAAGTATGGCCTTATACATTTGGCTGCATTGCCTCAAGCCAGGGCCAAGCATTCTGTCAGCCATTTTGAACTTCTCAGCGGTTTTCACTAAGCAGCACGGTCTCTGAGAAATTCAAACAGCGATTTCACACCCTGTACTCAAAACATACGTTAATCAATTCATTTTCACCATTTCAAAGAGGAAAACCAAAGACAAAACCAAACAGAATAATCAAAACTTAAACTTCCCATATTCTCTCCAGAAACAACCCAAAAAGTTGCATGGCTGTATCTGACCTGTGGCTAGCCAAAGAAGAACTACCATGAGGTAGAGGTCAAACAACCATCCGCTCTCCATCTTCACAATGTTTCTCTAGTACCCAACTCCTGACACCAATGGCCTTAGGCAGAGTTCTCTAGAGAAAAAAACCAGGTCATTTATGATTACAAGCACACATACGCACACACCATATATACTTGTCTATAAGCTGAGTTTCTTTCCGCACATTTTTAATGCAGTTTTTTGTGGTAAATTAGGTGCCTCGGCTGATATTCAGATTGGCTTATATTTGAGTATATACGGTAAATAAATGGATAGGTTTATACAGCTCAAAGGAGGACAACAGCTAATTAGTCCACACAGCAGTACACAGGGCTCAGTTCAACTCACTTCTGTGGAACAGTTAATATACTATAAATTCTAGGACTCATGAGGGCTACTGGGTCCAAGGTCAAGGACGCAGACAGCTGAGTCTTCCCTCAGACAATATAGGCAGTCTGCCCACAGGCAGCAAACAGCAGGGTGGGTCACCAACAGTCAGCATCTCACGAGCTAAGTGAAGCAGGCCTGGGATATAGAACTCAAGCAATGCAAGGCGACAGATTCCACCAGCTTCAAGCTCTAGCAACAGGATCCATGGGTTTGTTTGTCCCACAGGTAGTGTAGCTCACGAGTTAAGGGAGAGAACTAGCTAAAGCAGCCACATGCTAGTGCGATCACCAGAGCGCAGGTGAGTGGGCAGGCCATGCAGAGCAGTTTATGTCTTTGCTCTCCAATCAAACTGCAACCTGATTAATACCACATGTTCCCATTGGCCAGGTTGGCATAATACATTTATCTATCACAGTCTATTTTACAGAAATTAATATTTCTGCTCCTGCTTATTTTTGTTGCTATTTGCTTAACATACTATTTACCATCCTTTGCGTTTTAGTCTACCTTTTCTGTGTGTCTAAGGTATTTCTCTTGGAGACAGTGTTTGGATAGGTCATGATTTCTTATTTAATCTGCTACTTTCTGTCTCTTGACTGGTGCTTTTAGTCCATTTACTTTCAGTGTAATTACTGATAGTTATGTCTATTGCTGTCATTTTGTGTGTTTCATATGGTGTTGACAGTTTCTTTGGTGGAGTGTCAAGCCCTGGCCCCAAAGTCTATTTTTGGAATTCCCTGGGGACTTCATTGCTCTGTTCTCCTTGCTGTTCTGTTGCATCAGTGTGGTGGGATCAGATGGGGAGCAATTCCCACACTGTTTCTCTAGTATTGTCCCCTGTAGGGCTATGGGTCAGTAAGGGATGTCATGTCTCATAGTGGGGCTGGCCATATGGTCTTCTCTGTGGATTGGCTGCTCTGAATGGAATATCATCGTCAAGGCTTGGTGGCCAGAATGTGCTCCACTCTCTTTTACTCTCCCTTAAGTTGTTTCTGTGTGCTCTGATCAGACCCTCTCCCTGAGCTGCAGCTTCAATGTTGTACTCTGAAATAAGTTCTTCTGTGCTTTTTTCCCTCAGGATGTTACACATGTCATTCCACTGTCTTCTTCACTACTTGGCTTCTTGAAGAAATTAGAGGTTAGTCTCATTAGATTCCTTTGTAGGCTACTTTTCTTTTTTTTTTCTCAGCTGTTTTCAGGATTTTCTTTATCTTTGGTTTTGGACTGTTTAATTATATCTTTGGAGTTTTCATTTGGAGCCTATCCTTTGGAGTATATGTAGGTTTCATCAAGCTTCTTGAATGTCTATCTTCTTATCTTTTATGATATTAATAGAGTTTACTTCCAATAAATCTTTGAAAATTATTTATCTTTTTCTGTTCTGGAATTTGGTTACACATTAGCAATGCATCTTGATGATATTCTACATAATTCTTAGACTTTCTGCATTTTTTACTCTTTTTTCTGATTGTTTCTCTGGCAGATTAACATTGAGATTTACCTTTGATTACATTAATTTTGTCTTCCATTACTTTGATCCTTTTTTATCCTTTCAACTTGCTATCAATTTCTGAAATGTTAATATCAAATTTCTGAATTTAAGTTTTCCATTTATTTATCAAATTGTTATTGCATTGTTTGCTTGTATGCTTCTATAGTTTTGTGTTTTCTTTGATTACCATCTCTTTCTTAAACTGTAGAAAGGGCATAAATATAAATCTTCTGAATTCTCCAACAGGAATATTTGTTGACCCTGTATTTTGTTGAGTAGTTTGGACTATCTTGGCCAGTTTAAAGCTTTGAGTTAAAGTTGTTGTCTCTGAGACATAGTGATGCTATTGTATTGATTTGTTTATAATATGTCAATTTGCTTCACCCTGACTTTGTTTTATTTTCATATATTGTAGTTACATAATCTGTTGTCAATTTAAGACTATTAAGAACGAAGTGGTACAGTTTGGTGTGTCAATCAGGTCGCAACTTGATGACCTCATTGGGAGGTACTAATGAGATAAAGTTTGCTGGAGGCAGGACACACACAACTTCCTGTGTAACAATCCTGATGACAAGACATGAAGCCACACAAGAGCCCTGGAGCTGGGGGAGCGTGAAGACCCCTGCCAAAGTTGAGATGTTTCCACTACCACTGGATCCACAAGACTTTCCACTCACTGGCCCGTGATCTTCCTGCATTCAATGTCATTGCATGTGTTGTGTGAGTCTGAAGAGGAATTTATAGATTGGTATCACACATATGGGCTAATTTTGGACTTATGGGCTTGGACTGGACTGTCTTGGGATGCTCTCATACACATATGAGTTTCTGTGGATTTGTTTCTCATTAATACACTGGTGCTTGAAGGAGTGTTGGCATTCTCTCTGGTGGGTAAGGTCTCTGCTTCCTAACTGCTCTCTGATGGCTGGTCACCAGTGTGTCTGGTGAAGTCTTGAGTGAGTGCACTGAACTATCTGGGTCCTGCTGTGACTGGAATGTTGCTAGTGATAACTCAAAATGGCTATATTGTGGCATTTGTTCCTGGTTCCATTTGTCTCCTAATTCTGTTTTTGTTTAGCCTCTTTGTCTCATCAGCATTTGATCCACTTCTTTATCCTATCCTTTGAAGTTCTTGACTCCAAAATTGCCACCTATATTCGTTCCACTTTATTTCTTGAGTATTTATTGTAGTGGGTCTGGATACTGCAACTGTCTAGTCTGTCATTTTGTGTCCTCTTTCCTGACTTGTGTTTTTAATATAGTAAGGTTTATGAGGGTTGGTTCACAACGCTAGGTTACACATAAGTTAGATGTTTATAACCTGGAGACTACCTGTATATTCTATGTTCTTAGTTTTTAATCCATTGAGTATCTGAAAGACTATGTTGTATTCAAATCTTCCACTAGCAGTATCTGTCTATTCAACTAAATGTTTTTGTTGAATATATCATTGCTATACTATTCTGCAATGGTTTCAACATTGTGTCTTTGCTATTAATTGATAAAATTATCCCAAACTCCTCTTAAACTTTAAAATGTAAATTTTTATTGTTGAGAACATAAAGGGCAAAACAATTCATCAGTTTCTACATGTACTATTCATTGATTACATTCTTCAAGTTGTACAGCCCTCCTCAAGCTCCTTTTCTGAATTATTTTTCTCTTTAATAAACTCACTGGATGACCTGATGCAGAGGACTTAAGTGGAGAGCAAATGCTTTGAGAATGATTAGGGCAAAGAATGTAGGGATGTGCTTTATACAATTGATGTATGTATATGTGTGGATTGTGATGAGTTGTATGAGCCCCTAATAATATGTAAAAAAAGAAAAGAAAATGATTAGGGAAAAGAATGTACAGATGTGCTTTATACAATTGATGTATATATATGTATGGATTGTGATGAGTTGTATGAGCCCCTAATAAAATGTTAAAAAAAATAAACTCACTGTCCCTCAAGGTTCCTATCTAATCTTATAAGTTGCTGTTATCTATTGACCTCCTATAGATAGATTTTCAAAGAGCACAATGCTCAACTTAGTATTTTAACTAAGATCAGTACCTCCCTTGTTTGGTGACCTGAATATCTGCAGTGCAAACACATATAGCATCTTGTGTTTTTTGGAATCTAATTTGTTAACATACTTGCTGTTCATAGTTTTCTCTTGTGGCCCTTTTTATTTATATAGGTTGGTTATAATGTTACCACTTTCATTTTAAATGTAGCACCTTACTTGGTAATTGCATGCACTAGCTCTGGAGTAGAATGGGTGGGTGTGATAGTTAACATTTTGTGTCAAATTGGCTTGGCAGTGAAGACCTACTAAAATAACTTATAATGAGATCTTCATGAAGGGAAGACCTACTCCCAGTATAAGTAAGCACTATGGAAAAGCTTGGTTGCTTTTGTCTGGATCTGATAATGAATTTGGCTCACTGAATTCTGGTTCTTTGAATGTGAGCCAAAGGCCTGCCATATTACCTGCCAACCATGGGAGTTGTCAGCAGCCTGAAATCTTACTTGTCAATCTTAGATGAATTTGCCTTTGCAGTCAAAAGCTTGTCATCTGACTTGCTGATCTTGGATTCACCAGCAGCTACACAAGTCTGGAGAAGCCTCCAGCCTGAAATCTGACCAGGAACTCAGAATTTACCTGCCACTACAATGGTGTAAGCCATTTGTTCAGTAAACCTTTCTCTACATATATACATATGTAAGCATCAATGGCTTTACTTCTTTACAGAACTCAGACTAAGACAATGTATTTAAATTCTGGCTTGCCACGTAGGTACTATGGAAGAACTTCAAAAAGTTTATGGAAAAATAGAATCAAAGGGTAATATTTTTCTACAAACATTTTGAATCTGCCTCATGTATGACCTTGAATGAGTACATTAAGACACCTGTGCCTCAGTTTTCACTCTTTGGATAATGAGCTAATAGTACCCATTTCCCTGACATGCTCAATGAAGACAAAATGGGTGCATAAGCAAATGTGGTGATGAGAGCAGATGGTGCCCAGCTATAAAAAGATATGGCATCTGAGGTTTTAAAGGCTTGAAGTTAAACAAGCAGCCATCTAGCAGGGAAGCAAATAAGCCCACATGGAAGAAGCACACCAGCTTGTGTGATCATGAGTGTCAACAGGATCAGTTATCAAAAGATCCAAAGCACACAACTTTTTGGTTGCAAATGAGGGAGTTGGAATAGAGACCCAAAGCCCATCTGTAGACAATTGGATATCCCCCAACAGATGGGTTAAAAGGAAGTGAGGATTCAACCAAGGTGCAGTACAGCATGAACGAAATGCACATCATTCCTCTAGTTCCTGAATGCTTTCTCCCCACCATTACCATCACCCAATTCTAACTTACAAAACTGGCTAGACTGGAGAACACACATTGGTACAGATAAGTTCTTGACACATGAAATTCAGGACAGATAAAGCCCTTGGAACGTAGTGGGAGTCGGGGTGGGGGAAGGAGGAATAAGGGTGAACCCATCACAAGGTTGGATTTATAGCTCCTCCCAAGGGGATGAATAACAGAAATGAGGGTGAAGGGAGACAACAGACAGCATGATACAAAATAGTAATAACAATATATAATTGATCAACGATTTATGAGGGTAGGAGGGAGAGGAAGGATGGGTAAAAAGAGGAGCTTATATCAAGGGCTCAAATAGAAAATGTTTTGGAAATGATGATGGCAATATATGTACAAATATGTTTGATACAATTGATGTATGGAATGTGGTAAGAACCCCCAATAGAATTATTCATAATAATAATAATACCCATTTCTATGTAAATAATATGGGAATTATATAACTTTTTGAAAATCATGCAACCCCTTTGAATGCTATTCTCCTATGCATGTTACACATATTATATGCACATTCATTAATTTACATGAGTGTACTAATTGTGAAAAATGTGTTTCTATATGACAAAATTGTTGGAGGATAAAATAAATATATTAAAACATTTTAATTGCTTAGAACAGAACTTGACCCATAGCAAATTTTGGACAACTCTGTGATCTCTTAAGAATCCCACTGTAAAGAAGGGGCGATGGGACCATTTTGCCAAGAGGAGAATGGGTTCAGAGAGCACAGGCGTGAAGTTCCCGAGAAAGGACTTTTTGCAGGTTGGATTGTATGTCAGCTTCCTCTGAAGTGGATATCAGTGTGAAGGAAGCGGTGTGTATGTGTGTGGGGACTGATCTCTGGATCAACAGATGTATAAGGGGACATAAAAAAGGAAATAGTATTGGGCTGAGGGAGAAGTTAAACTGATGGAGTCACAACAAAGCCTTAAGCTAATTTTATACGGAGCATAGTGGTGTAAAAGGTATAGTTTTAAATAAAGTAAGTCAATCACAAAAGGGAGACTATTGCATAATCTCATTCATATGAAATATCTAGAACAGGTAAATGTAAGATTATTGGTTTGGGGAGCCAAAGGCAAGGGAAAAGTGGAAATCATTATTTAAGAAGCAGTAAGTTTCTATTTATGATGATGGAAGATTTGGCAAGGGATATTGGTAATGGTTGTATAGTATGACATGTTTGATGTCTAAACATTAACTTGGCTAATGTGTTCATATATTTTTACAACAACTTTTAAAACTATGGGTTTTTTATTTAAATCATTTTATTGGGGCTGATACAACTCTTATCACAATCCATACATACATCAATTGTGTAAAGCACACTAATACATTTGTTGCCCTCATCATTCTCAAAATTAACCTTCTGCTTGGGTTCCTGGAATCAGCTCCTCATTTTCCTTTTTTTCCTCCCCCTCCCTCCCCACTCCCTCCTCCCTCATGAACCCTTAATAATTTATAAATTATTATTTTATCGTATCTTACACTGCCCAGCGTCTACCTTCACTCACTTTCCTGTTGCCCATCCCCCAGAGAGGAGGTTATATATAGATCCCAGAAATTGGTTCCCCCTATCTAACGCCTCCTTCCCTCCCTAATAACATGTTTTTATGGAATAAATTATGTCCATTTAAAATATGTGATGGCAATCACTGAAGACAAAATGTGTGCATAAGCAAATGTGGTGAATAAAGTTGATGGTGCCCGGCTATCAAAAGATATAGCGTCTGAAGTCTTAAAGGCTTGGAGATAAATAAGCGGCCGTCTAGCTGAGAAGCACCCTAGCCCATATTGAAGAAGCACACCAGCCTGTGTGTGATCACGAGGTGTTGATGGGATCAGCTATCAGCCATCAAGGACCCAGAACAAAAAATCTTATCAATGTGAATGAGAGGGAGGATGGAGTAAAGAAAGACCCAAAGCCCATTTGTGGACAACTGGACATCCTCTTACAGATGGGTCAAAAGGAAAAGACAAGCCTGCCAGGGTGCAGTAGAGCACTGATGACACATACACTTTCCTGTAATTATTTAATGCTTCCTCCACCCACTGTCATGACCCCATTCTACCTTCCAAATCTAGGTAGACTGGAGAATGTACATTGTTAGAGATAAGAGCTTGAAACACAGGGAATCTAGGGCAGATAAACTCTTCAGGTTCAGTAAAGAGAGTAATGATACCAGGAGGGTAAGTGTAAGGTGGGGGGAAGAGAAACCAATCACAACCCCCTCCCAGGGGAACAAAAACAGAAAAGTGGGAATAGGGAGACAGTGGTCGGTATAAGACATGAAAAAATAAATTATAAATTATCAAGGGTTCATGAGGGAGGAAGGGAATGGGAAAATGAGCTGATATCAAGGGTCAAGTAGAAAGCAAATGTTTTGAGAATGATGATGGCAACAATGTACAAGTGTGCTTGACACAATGGATATATGTATGGATTGTGATGAGTTGTACAAGCCAATAAAATGGATTAATAATAATGATAATAAAATAGGTGTTGGATTCCTAACCCTTATATCTGTGAGTAATCCTTTGGGACACTGGGTCTTTGTTATGTTAATTAGCTCATACCTGAGTCAGATGGATTCTAAATTTGTTCACTTATGAAAGTTTTTTAAAAAATTAGACAAGGAGATATGGAGGAAGATAGGCACTATGTGAGGACAATCTATAAACAAACTAACCAATGAAGGAACGCATAGGGCTACATCCAACTAAGAAATGTACAAGGCTGAGACCCTAATTTGGATTTTCAGCTTCCACAACTATGAGAAAACACACACACACACACACACACACACACACACATATATAAGCCACTCAAGTGCAGTATTTCTGTTACAATAGCACCATCAAACTAAGACAGATATCCATGCATTCTTGACATTTTCTTCCATGGTAAAGGAAAATTCCCTTTTTCTTGAATATGGCCTGAATCTAGTAACTCTCTTCTAACAAATAGAAGTGGCAGTGTGAGACTTCAGAGACTAGGTCATAAAAGGCATAGCAGATTTTGCCCTGTTGGATATATCTATTTAAGCCACCAATGGAGAGGACCATATGGTGTGGACCTAAAGCCACCTGAGTTAAGCCACAAAGGGAGCCCCTTGGAATGGGACTCTTTAGCCACAATCTAGTTTTCAGATGACCATAATTGTGTCCAATGTCTTTACTGCTAACACCTGAAAATTTGAGCCACAACCACCAGCAAAGGTGACTTTAAGTTCCTGACCCACAGACACAGTGAGGTAAGTAATGTTAGTTGTTTTAAACTACATAAGTTTGAGGTAATGTGTTGCGGGGGAAGCCAGCCCCCAACAACTAATCATGGGTTCAGTAAGCACAATTGTATGGTTGAGAAATATAAAGATTATAGTAAAGTCATAGAGAATAGGGAGAGACGGGAGAGAGTTTTATAAAAAAGTCAGACGCAATTCATGGTTGCATGCTCACCTCCTGGATGGCCATGATCTCAATAGCCAGGTTCGTGCACACCAGGGACAGGGAGGACAGGAGAGAGTGATTTATTGCTAACCCAGGCTTATATATCAGGTAAAGACATACATCACAGGAAGGGGTTGTACAATAGGTAATACAAGCAATAGGAGGGGGATATACAATGGACATAGATGTGACAGGAAGGGAATGAGCTAGGGGTATATGAGTAATAGGAAGGGGAGGGACTAGAGGTATACATGTGACAAGGACGGACCCTAGGCAAAATGGCAGCCTAACTTGGTCATCCTTGAATGGGCTTGACCTCCCTGGGCTCTCCTTCAGAGAAACAATCTACTATCCTTATTGGAAGGGAGTGGGACCTACTAATGATGGGAAAGACTATATACAGTCTGATTGCCCTAAATGGCTGATAACCTTTAGGGAGAATAACCTCTGACCTACTTTCGTTGACCCCCAAGTGTATAGTCATTTACTATGTGTAGCAAGCAGCTAGGTTTGGCATCTATTTGGGGGTGAAAACTTGGGAGAAATTTGTTTCCCACAAAGTGTGATGCATTATTAGGCACCTAGTACATAGAGCTTTGAAGCCATAATGGTTCTTTGGAGTTATCCTGAACTGGGATGATAAGGATGAATTTGTTTTTATATCCTAACTTGACCAGTCATTGGATATGGACTGTCTACTAGAAAGGAGCATGACCTTGATGTAAGGCAGTTTTCTTTAGTTGAGGGCAAGTTCTGTAGAGTGAAAACTGAGAGCTGTTGAGTTCAATACTCCAAGCAGCTCTGGAAACATGTCTGACAGGCCTTGCGATGCTTATGGTTTGGGGTCACTTTGGTGGTACCATGAATCCAGAGACATGAAAGTTATTAGTTATTGTATAATTATGTAATATAGTAATTTGGCATTTATGTTATAATCAACAACTTGTAATCTTACATAATGTAATCTGTCTTAAAGTAATGTCAGAATGCTCCTTATAAGTGAGGAATGGCCAGACTTCATCAAGACTCAAAAGATCAGTTAACAGAGCCAGATAATCAAACCCATTACAATTCAGTGGACTGTGACTTACAGTGACAGTATAGGATGGAGTTCTGTCCCCTAGGGTTTCCAAGAATATAAATATTTACAGAAGAGAAAGCCTTATCTTTGCCCTGAAGAGTAGATGATGGGTTTGAACTGCTAAACCAAAAGTCAACTGGGTTAGGTCAGGGTTATCAGTAGTAATCTCCCATGATGGCATCTAACATTACATAGTCAACTCCATTCTGGGGTCTAGCACACCTTAATCAATCCTGTGAGCAACCAGCAACTATGGTGGGTTTGAGTCTCCTGGATTAGGTCACAACCTTGATGCAGTTGGAAGACTCTTTAGGGTGTGGAAAGCTTCCCTTCTACTGGGTCTGGATCCTGAATATAGTTGTTGACCTCCTGCCATACTGCCACTGATCCCAGGAGCCATCTGCTGACCTTGGATTCATTCAACTTTGCATCCACCAGCTTGTAGTCTTCCTACTTCCTTATTCATCAACCCTTTCTTGGTATCTCTTCACACACTCGCTCTCTCTCGTTACTAGTTTTTCTTCTCTAGAAAACTCAGGGTACACAGAAACCATCCAATTAAGAGGTCTCAATCAGCTGATTATACTGATAAATGCTGGAATCAAAGTTCTGTGCACCCGCCAACATTCTCTAAAGATAGAATCCATCCTCCAAAGATAAGCAAAATATGGCACACCTGTTCTTGATGAGTAAGGAATGTTCTGTTGGGAAATAAATATAAAGCAAGTTTTAGCAGCAGTCTAGAATTTGGATTCATGTAGGTGTTTGTTTCCCTGTGCTGACATCAGGTTAATTTTAACCAGTTGAAAATGATGGGTGAATCTAATGGACAGGAATCTACTTCTGGAATTGCAAACAGAATGATTAAATCCCTAATGAATTGTTTCAGAATCCTTAAATTTAAGACGCCAAGAGGATATCCTAGATAGATGGAAGCCCTGAGGATTGCGAATAGCTGCAAACTGCGACCTGAATATTGGGGAACTACTGTATTTAGCATCCCTCAAAAACCACTGCAGCGACAGCACCACCACTCTCGTCTCGTCCTACTAAAAATAACAAAAAGCTTACATTTTCAAAAGGGAGGCGTTCGTGCGTGACACCAATGCATAAACATGTTTTACAGAAAATTTCTGATGTAATCCTAATCGTAGGGCACGATTTTAAAACAAGACTTTAAACAAAAACACTGCTTCACTGGACCACTTAATTAAACCTGTCACCAAAATTATGAACATTTTACCTTTCTGTTTATCAGAAAAGTCCTTGTTTAAAAGCATTTACAAGGGATTTCATTTAATTAAATATACTATGTTGCCTAAAACGACGGCCCAGCTGGACGGGAGTAGCTTTAAAAAGCCGATCTCTGTGTACCCTGTGTCTTCTTCATTCGGTGTTGCGGGGAGAAAAGGCAAGTTCTTCTCCGTTTGGGTTATCTTTCTCACGCAGTCTCGAGCCTCAAGGACTGAGTGCGGCCCCTACCCGTTTTCCAGCGCCAGGCGCACGGATATGAATATTTAACACCCGCTATCGGGACGCGCGCCTGGGGAATACCCACAACCCCCCGCGGCTCCTCGGAGCCGAGCTGGCAGGTGACCCAGCGCCGCCGCTTGAGCGGAGCGAGGTCACCCGGCACTTCCCGAGCCTCGGCCGCAGGCCCGGCTGGGGGGGGCGGGACATCCGAGCCTGGCCAATCAGCGGGCTTCGGGACGGGAATGGGCGGGGGAAGGGGGGGAGTTGGAGAGCCCTGCAGGTGACCGGAAACGCCCCCCTTGGGAAGCGCTGCAAGCGGCGGCGAAGCGAAAACAGTTTAAGGAAGTGCTGGCACCTCAGAAGCCTTGAGAAGAATTTCGAGGGGGGACGCACTCAGGGAAATGCTCGGCTCGCACTTTCCGAGTCTGGGGCCCAGGGCCTGATGGGAGTCTCGGTTTTCACGCGCAGCTTGCGCTTGAGAGATGCGGTTCCTCTCTGCCGCAGGGCAGGCCGGGAGAGGCGAGCACTCTCCGCCCCCGCCCCCGCCCGACCCTGTCCCCTGCTAGGGGTAGATGGAGATTATTTCCGGCGTGACTCTGGCCTTGTGAAAGGGGTGGAGCCGGTCTGGTCCCGCCCTCAGCCTGAGGGGGGCGGGGCGGGGAGTGGCGGCCCCTCTGTCAGCGCCAAGGCCCGCCCCTGCGCCGGAAGGAGGAAGGCGTGCGGTGCTATGGGGACCGGGGAGTCGACCCGGCGTAACGCGCGCGGTCACGTGACGTAGCTGCCAGCCGAGAAGTGGAAACGGGTGGAGGGAGGCGCGCCCTCTTCCCTTCGAGTCACGTGCCGGCAGGAAGTAGCGCCCACTGCGGAGAATCCGAGATGGGGACCTCCCTGGACATCAAGATTAAAAGAGCGAACAAGGTTTATCACGCCGGGGTAAGTGGGATGAGGGGGCGGGCCTGCAGGTTGCGGCTTCTCCGACGCCCAGCGTAATCCTCTGTTCTAGACGGTTTGGGCTGGCTCGCCTGCTGCCTGCGGACCGGTGCACCCCCCATGCTGTCCGCTGTCCTCCTTGGGCCCCTGACGGAGGCGCTACCAAGTCGGGGAGAGGTGCAAGGGCGAGAGGGCCGGTGCCCGAGCTGCAGCCCTAACTGTCTGTTGCCTTGAATATCCTGCTGCCTTGGTCCCTGATGGTGGAGACCCTCTATGAACAAATGTCCCTCCCTTCCTCTTGCAGTGACTGGACCTCCAAAGAGTGCTGAATGGACCCTTAAAAGCACAAGTATGTCTCAAAAAAAAAAGCATAAATATGCACATCAAGTGGTTGTCAGCTCAAACACCGTACACAAATCACTCAGTTTTCTGCTTTTTTCTTGGAATACTCTAGAGAAGAAATGGCATATTTAAATGAAAGCCAAAACAAGAACATTAGTTTCAGCCCCCTATGGCCTCAATTGCCTTATTTGCAAGATGATATTCTAAGATGCCTCTAATTGGGGGAAATCTCAACTTTTCTTAAACATGCCAGTCACTTAGCAGTTGTAAAACTGTGATAGACCAGGTCATGTCTGTGCTTCTAATGTACAATCTGCTTGAAATCCTAGCTAACTAACACTCCCAGGGAGATTTTGATTGCAGTGGTTTGCCACATGAATCTGAATAGACTATCTTTCCAATGCAGATGAGCTGCTAGGGTTTGGTTAGCATCCAACCACTTTAGCCACTGTATCACCAGGGCCCCTGAAACATGCAGGATTTTCTTTAAAAACGAAACAACACGAATGCCCCTGACTCATGTTAGACTCTGATCTGTGATTCAAGAAGAGGTCCCATCTCTGGTCAGTCTGAGTCAAGTGTAATTTACACCATGGCTGTGGGAAGGGTGACTCTCTAGGTATGAGCTAATGACAAAGTCTTCCATTTTCTTTGAACATCACAACATTGGTGAAAACTCTTGTTCTCAGAGGCTTGACTCCCCCCATGGAGTGATTGGCTCCATGGTCAGATTGGCTTGATGTAGTGGCCTTTTATTTTAGTATGATCCCAATTAGTAGAAATCCACTCTTGAAGTAATGAATGATTGCCATCAATCAAAGCAATGCTTGTTCCTTAGCATACACTGGTATAGAGTTTAACAACCAGACCATTTACTCTTGTTTTACTGATGAGGAAATTGAGGCCTAGAGAAGTTGAGGAATTGCCCTGGGTTACCAGACTAATAACAGGCTGGATCCTAGCTCAGGTTTGAGTGATTTCAAAGCTTGTCCACCCAACACTGTACTATTCTGCATCCCCAAGCGTGAACATTTTTTGCAAAATGGAGGAATTTATGGTCTAGAAATAATGATTATCCATGATGAAGTATACTGTAAATAGCACTCTAATATTTCATTTAAAAAAAAACTACTTTGAACATGTGCTGATTCTGTTGTGTGTTTCAACATCTCAGTGTGGAATGAGAGTAAAACCTTCAAAAACCAGAACCTGTGGGGAACCTGTGTAAGCTGGAAACCTATCAGAAGGAAAGCCCAAATATTTTCCACTAAAACAAGTAGTAGAAACGTCTTAAGCCTACATTCTATCAAAGATGGAAAACCTGTGAACCCAAAGACAGTCTTGTCAAGTCTGACTTTAACAGATTTCACTGTACAGTCAGCATCCTACCAGGGTTCAAAACTGTTGGGAGACAGGGTGGAGCTCTTAAAAAGCATTGGTAGCATACTATGCACATAACACCTTATATGGTGTTAACTGCAGCCCTTCTGAGCATTAGTTTCCTCTCTGTGTGTTGTGTATGTCTGCACAAGAAATATTAAATAATCAAAGTAGTCACTCAAAGACTAAGGGAGCATAAAGAGCTACTTGCATTGCCTTTACATTCGATGAGATATTGTAAGTAATGTGGCAGGTGGTTTAAAGAATATAGCATGCAACGAGTAAGGGACTTGAGCATCTCCAGATTTGGGTATTCTATGGCCAATGGGAGTCTTGAAGCCAATCCCTTCAGATACTATGGACAGTATCTACAGACATTTGGAAATGACTTCAATTATGCGAACACAAAATAACTTACACTTAGATTTAAAACCAACATTTGTAATTTTCTCCTAAAACAAAATGCTAATTTGAACAAAGGAAAACAGTTTAACATTTTTAAAATGTAAAAATAATTTGGCACAATTGTGAAAACTAACTATTGAGAGCCATGCAACGTGAAAAGCCATATTCTTTTACCTTCCAATTCTCTTCCCTGCCTCTGGAGATACCTGCCAGTGGTTTGTGTACAGACACTTTCTATGAATACTGAATGCATGCCTGTCTGCCCCCAAAGCCTCCACACACGCAACTTGTTCTTTGTGTAACAATTTATCTTGGATAACTTTTCATATCATTGCATCTTTGTCAGTGTCATTTTGTTTAGATTACTATTTAATCCAAATAAATTCAGCCAATGTCTGTTCATTTCAAGAAGTTCATTAAAGCGAGAGGTGAGTAAGAAACAAAAAAAACAACAACATACTCAGTGTTTATGGTATATAGCCCTGGGTGGCACATTCTGTAAATGCTCAAATACTAGCCCAAAGCTTGGGAGCTGAAACTCATCCAGAGACCTCTTGAAAGAAAAAGACTTGGAATCTTCTGAAGAATGCCATGGCCTTGAAAACCCTGTGGGCAGTTTTACTTATGTAATACTTGGAGACAGGATCAAACCAATGACAACGAGTATGGTGTAAGACTGGGGCCAAAGAGCAGGCCCAGCCATTTTAGGGGCAAGGAGAGAAGGGACACTTGGGGAGTCTGCCGGAATTGATGGTGCTGGAGCCCAGTTCTGCAACCTGTGAATGAGGCCAGGGCCTCCCTCCCCTCTTGAGTTAAACTTGTTTCCGACAAAGAATAGACAGTGGAAGCAAATAGACAACTGCAAAGAAACCTGAGTTACGTGAAAGAGCTCCTCTCTTTGCCAAGCTTTTTGTCTAATTTGACAGACATCCTAATCTCCTTTTATTTTGTGTAAGAGTCATTTAGCTTCATAGTCTTTTCAAATTTTTCTTTTTTGCTGGTCTGGGGCTTAATGCACATATTTTGCACTCAGTAATCCTTTAGTTGCAACCCACAAATTTGCTTTTAAATAACCCCTTTGTAATTTGTTACATACATAGGAAAGAAACATCCTCGTCCTACTAATAGAAAAGTCTACCAGAGATGGGAGGGAGTAGGAGAGTGACAGGCTGGAGGCTAGGTAAAGTGTTAACTTGAGGGAAGAGGAAGCTCATGACCAACAAGAAGATGGGCACAAATGACAGACATGCCAAGACGGTGGGAGGCTTGATGAATATTGGTTGTAACGCTCTTCATACGTTCTTCAATCTTCACCTGATTCACAATAAAAAGAATGTAAAAAAAGAACAAGCACCCGTAGAACCCGATCCAGGTCCTGGAGAAGGTCAGGCGAGGGAGAGGAAGTAGGGGAAAGAACAGTTGAGAAAGTGGTGTCACTGACAGAACTCTAAAGGATGATGCTTCATGAAGATGTGGGAACATCCAGCAACACACCACTGCTGTACCCCAAAATTGTGCCCCAGAAGGCTTGAGTAATAGTGTTGTCATTAATGTACAACTTCAGTATCATCTAATTTCCATTATTTTTCCCCCTTGACATACAAGAGTACTTAAAAGAAAGTTTGTAGGAAAGGGGAATTAAAAGAAAAATAATAATATAAACTATTTCTCAGTGTAAGTTCCATTGAGGTCAGATGCCTTTGTAAGAGTTGCTAGTAGCCATTTAGTCCATCCCTGAAGAATTTAAACTCATTTTCAGAAGGGACATTAAAAGTTAGTCCCCAGGGTCCTGGGAATGTAACTGGCAATGCACCTTTCCTTACATTATTGACTAAAGGTTTTTTAAAGACTGGTAAACAAAAGGAAGTCATGGAGCCAGAGATTTCCCACAGAAACTTGCAAAGTTGTCTTCGTTTGATGAAAGGAATAAGCAGGAACATTGGTGGGGAAGGAGTGCTCTCTGGTGAAGCTTTCCTGGGTGTTTCTCTGCTAAAGCTTTGGCTAACTTTCTCAAAACACTGTCATCATAAACATATCATTGTCCTTTTCCCTCCAGAAAGTCAACAAGATAATCTTGTGCATCCAAAAGCACTATTGTCGTGACCTTTGTTCTTAACTGGTCAACTTTTGCTCTGACTGGATCACTTGTCCTTCTTGGTTGCTATTGCTTGACTGTGCTTTGTCTTTAGAATCATACTGGTAAGGAAGCATTTCATTTCCTGTACAGTTCATCCAAGAGGTGCTTCGGGGTCTTGCTCCCACTTTTAAAAGATTCCGCTCATCTATATTATATGTAGGCACAGTCTTTTGCCGCCTATCAAGTGTAAAGTTTGCTCAATTTTAATTTTTCAGTCAGAATGGTGAACAATTAAAAGGCCTGTGGTTTTGAACATTGTTTCTGCTGTTAATCGTTTGTCCTTTTCAATTAGGGCACAAACAAGATTATTTCCTTGTAAGTTGATGTGGTTAGTCCGGTACCGGAGGCTTCACCTTCAACATTTTTTTAAAATCATTTTTTGGGGGAGCTCATATAAATCTTATCACAGTCCATACATACATAACTGTGTAAAGCACATTTGTACATTCGTTGCCCTCATCATTCTCAAAACATTTGCTCTCCACTTAAGCCCCTGGCATCAGTTCCTCATTTTTCCCCTGCCCTTCCCAGTCCCCCCGCCCTCATGAACCCTTGATAATTTATAAATTATTATTTTGTCATATCTTGCCCTGTCCGACATTTCCCTTCACCCACTTTTCTGTTGTCCGTCCATCAGGGAGGAGGTTATATGTAGATCCCTGTAAGCAGTTCCCCCTTTCCACCCCATCCACCTTCAACATTTTAACGCCCCTTCTGAAAAAAACAATTTCTAAGCTGCTGCAATGAGTTTGGTTTTGTTTTTTGATAGCCCTTTCTTGGATTTTTTACACAGAGTTTTACTGTCTCATGCCAGGAGTGATACTTATCCAAATCTTGGCACTCCCTTTGTATCATCAGAAAGTGTGTTTAAGGTAATCTCTCTTAAACCCAGATCATCGTCTTTGATTCATGTACCCCAATACTTGTTGACTCAGATCCAAAAATTCAGTTTAGTGACCTTGGGAGTGCAATTTTATAGCCAAGGCTTCCCAGAGGCCTTATCAGAAAGTGTCAGCCCTTAAACGTAGAAGTTGTTTGAGGTTTTGACTTTACATTCATTCTTATACTGAGTAGACTCAAAGCTGCAGCTGGAGATTTACCTGTCAAAGGCAACCACTCGGCCCACTTCTGTGTTGGTAGGTGATGGGACCATCTCCTTAATTGGGGTTAATTTTGGTAGGAGGGCAGTAGTGATTTAGTGGTAGAATTATCGCCTTTCAAAGCATTACACCCTGTGCACTGCTTGCATGTTGCTATGATACTGAACAAGTTTAATCAGTTTAAAGGCTGGCAATCTACCTCTAAAAATCAGCCAGTGAAAGCCCTGTGGATCGCCAGGGCACTATTCTCAACCAATGGGGATGGCACAGTATGTTCCATGGTACATGGCATCACCATGAGCTGGGCATCAGACTCCATGACAACTAGCAACAACACCCATTTAGATAGTGTTAGATCTGCTCTTCACCGTAATGTATCTGCACCATTGTAGCCAGTCAACTCTTGTCTGATTCTTTTCAAAATAAGCCATATTTTTATGGCAGGCTTTCTGAGAAACATACAGTTCATTCATTCTCCTTTTGTAAATGAAATGTTTCTATGTGTTTTAGAGATGGGTAGAAGTATAGCAGGAGGCATTTATGTACAGGTAAAGGTTAAGTCTTACAGTAGTATCTAAAGATTTTTAGGCCACCTTAAGTGAAAATATTTCTGAGACTAATGGATACTCAAGAAAATATAAAGCATTAACTGCTGGTATGTATCTTACTAAAGATATGTAAGTATTGGCACAGTACTCAGCTAAAAGTATGCATCAGTTTTAATCCCACCAATATGTTATGGAAAATCTATTTCCTTTTACTACCTTTCTTTAAATATGGTTACGTCAACTTTATTACCTCTCCACATTATACATAAAACACCCAGGGTCTGCTCTTTAAACTGGCATTGAAATTTTTTATGTCAAATCTGTGATTATCTTGCTAAGAAAATTGAGTGGGAAAGATTAGCCACTGAGAAGTACAATTCTGCCTCCTCATCCTCGTACTCCTCAGTTAGCTATGTTATATTACTAAACTCGCAACTGGGGCGTTCTTACGGTCGCTGAGGGGATTTGAACCTGGGCGCAGACTTGTCTGGATCAACCGAAGGCCAGGAGAGATGGCTTTAGATGTATGCTGTGATCTGCCTCCAGTCATTCTCTGAGGTTTCTCTCTGTACCAACAGCTCTTCAGGACTGTGGCCATCTTTGTGGCTGGTGGTCTCCTCTCTTGTTTCTCTGCCCTTGAAATTCACCTGCATCATCCAGTTGGCTGAGGTATGGATGATATGTGACTGGCTAGTGCTCATGCTTATTTTTCACTGACCAGAATTGTAATGCTATGGTTGCTGGGTTGTTCGTTATATAAGTACAGGCTTGCTATACGAGGCGTTTCCCTTGGCCTGCTCCCTCTGTGCCTTGGTAATTACTTGGACACGTGTGCATAACTCCCATCCTCCTATGTAATAGGAGCCCCCCTAATCATTTGGTTTGTCATCTGGAGTCTACTTGCACTTTTTGTCAGCCATTCCAAACCAACATCAAAGTTCTGAAACTTGTGTGCTATAATGTCATTGACGTCTTAAAAACGACTAACTCAATCTGTTATTATGTAGACTCTAACTTCTGGAACCACACAGCACACCATGATTAGAACTTCAAACTCCTGTGCAGAAGTCCCTTTGTTCACTCTAGTTAATTCTTCCTTTTTATGAATCATATTTATAGTCTGCACCTTTCCTCTCAACTTTAGCTCATGGCTTAAGTTCATTTCCTGCTTCCCAGGAAAGTATCAAAACCAGAAATTCCACATATCAACACTGGACAGTAGCTTTGCATTCTACTGGCCTGCTTTCTGTAGTATTTAACCCCCTATCTCTCATTTAAAATAAAATCCTGTTGTTTAATTAGATTTAGTCTCTGGGGTCTTGGTGTCTGTTCAAACACGGGAGAGGTGTTTTCCAAGTCTTTCCCACTTGCAGGGTTCTCATTGCCAGCAAGATCCTCTGGTCCAGACATGAGTTCATTGCTGCATAATTACTCCTGCCCTTCCTGAGGCTGCCTTCGCTTTCCGTCTACTATTAACTGCAAAGCCACCTGGCCTACAGGATGAGTCTAGCTTTGACACACACATACACAGCCACCAAAGAGCCATCAAACCACCTAGGGCCAGCGTTGAATTGACCCTGAATCCTGCTCTTTCCCTTGTCTTTCAGTTACATGGATTCTGTTATATGGCCTTTGTCTCTTCTTATCCTCTCCAGGCCTTCAGGGAAGCCCTCAAGCTACTGATGTAAGGTAGTCAATGGGATTCATACTTTTGGATTATGTCTTTTAAATTAGATCAAGAAGTGAACACCTGGCACCAAGCTGCAACTTCCCCTCAAGGCTGTTTTGAAAGGGAGGCTCTGCCAATCCTGGCCTACTCTAGGTCTCTGCATCTCCTTCCTTTTCTCTCCTTTTGGTGCCCATTCTTGATTTTAATTAGTAATAATGAACATTCGTGGAGATTTTACTAAATGCCAGCACACCACGGTAAGTGTTCTTCACAGGTGATCTAATTTAATGTTAACGATTTAAAGATTTTTAGTATCATTAAAAAATACTGCCATTCATTCCTTGATGCTCACCTACCCTACACGATCACTGAAGACAAAGCAGGTGCATAAGCAAATGTGAAGAAAGCTGATGCTGCCCGGTTATCAAAAGATAACAGCGTCTGGGGTCTTAAAGGCTTGAAGATATAAACAAGCGGCCATCTAGCTGAGAAGCAGCAAAGCCCACATAGAAGAAGCACTTTAGTCTGTGTGGTCATGAGGTGTTGATGGGATCAGGCATCAAAGAACAAAAAATCGTATCTGTAGGCAACTGGACATCTGCTTACAGAAGGGTTATGAGGAAGAGAGAAACCAGTCAGGGTGCAATGTAGCTATGATGAAACATACAACTTTCCTCAAATTTTTAAATACTTTCTCCCCCAACTATCATGATCCCAATTGTACCTTACAAATCTGGCTGGACTGGAGGATGAACACTGGTACAGGTAGGAACTGGAAACGGAATCCAAGGACAGATGACCCCCTCAGGGCCAGTGGTGAGAGTGGCAATACTGGGAGGGTAGAGAGAAGGTTGGGTAGAAAGGGGGAACTGATTACTAGGATCTACATATAACCCCCTCCCTGGGGGATGGACAACAGAAAAGAGGGTGAAGGGAGATGTCGGACAGTGTAAGACATGACAAAATTTATAAATTATCATGAGTTCATAAGGGAAGGAGGGCGGGGAGGGAGGGGAAAAATGGGAGGACACCAAGGACTCAAGTAGAAAATGTTTTGAGAATGATGATGGCAACAAATGTTTAAATGTGCTTGACACAGTGGTTGTGTGGATTGTGAGTTGCACAAGCCCCCCAAAAAATGATCTTAAAAAAAAGTCTGCCGTTGAGTTGATACCTAGTCAATATGACCCTGTGTAGAGTTTCTGAGGTTTTGAAGTCTACAAACAGCCTCATCTTTCTGCCCAGGAATGACTGGTGAACTTAAGCTGTAGACCTTGCTGGGCAAAGCTTACTCAACAGCATGCTTCTCTAATGAGGCCTAGGCAAGTTCCAATTCTCTGAAAGCTGGTGCTCAAAAGTGTGGGTGCATTGTGGCTTGGGTATCAACATCTGCAGGCCACGCTTGCTCTTTCTTTTCATCTGTGTAAGCCAGCTCCAGGAGGGAGGGTAAATCAGTTCTGTATACATCACTCTGAACTCCACATTGGAGAATCAATCTTAGGTGGGATTAATTGGAAAACCTTACGGATTGTATGGTAAAGATGGCTTCATATCTTCACTCCGGGTGGGCATAATGTTAGAGACTAAAGGATGTGAGGTGACTGGTGATTTGTTAAAGAGTATTTTATACACCAACAGGCACTTTAAGGAAAAACTCATTTTGAGCTACAAATCTGAATATCACAATGATTTTCATTTCTCATTACTTAGAAAAAGGTAATTCAAGACACAACGAATCAAGTTACGGAAAAAGTAATTGGACAAGAAGTTACACAGATAATCATGCTTGTGAGGGGGTCTCTGCAGAGAGAGAAGCTAAGAACCATGTGCTTCATATGGTAGAGGAGGCCCCAGCCCGAGAGCCACAAGGAAAAAGAGACCAAGAAGCACAATGTGTCACAGAGAGAGGAACGCCAACGACTGGTTAAGAACCATTGGGAAGGAAGGCCAAGGAGCATGAGAGCCATGTAATGTGAAAAGCGTAGGAGCACAGAAGGGCCAGATATAGCAGTAATCAGGCCATCTTGTAAATGGATCCTCTGGTCCCCATCAGCCACCCCAGCCGATGCCACGTGGATCGGAGACAAACTGCCCACCCCCGCATTCCTGAATTTCTGAACGACAAAAATCTCTGATGTACAGAACAATAGAGTGGTTGTTTTTATCCAGTAAATCAGGGTGGTTATACCATAGATTCCCTGTAGGCTGAGAGTTTGAATGTTAAAGCCGGAAGGATCCTTGTAGGGGCCACCTGGCTCAGACACCTATGAAGGTAGGGCTCACCATTATTATTTGCCTGTTGGTGACAGAGTTCTAGCTGGATCCCAAGTGCCCAAGGTCTATTTGTACAGGAGGCACGGAGTTGTTTGGCAAGGACACTGTAGAGCAAAAACCATTGTCCTTTCTAGTACTGAGTTCTTTGTGACTGTAACTCCCTTCCCAAGATACAGAGCAACCTGCCGCCCCAGATTGCCATGTTCATCTTTGTGCTCAGCCTCTCCTCCTCAGCTCCTGTAAACACTGGTCTATTTTCAGTCTACTTAGTTTGCCTTTTCCCAGATGTCATGTCAAATGGCATAACTCTGTACAATCAGTAACATTTTGAATCTGACGTTATCACTTGGCTTTATGCATTTATGATGTATCCATGCTCTGTCAATAGTCCCTTTTGCGGAATCATCTCTTGTGTGGATGTATCACCATTTGTTTTGCCATTCACCTGCTGAAGGACATTCAGTGATTTTGAAAGAAGCTGCTGCGAACAGTGTTTGTTGGATGTAAGCTTTCATTTCACTTGGGTAAAGTTTAGGGATAAGATGCGAAGAGCATTATCACAATTTTGAGATGATGCATTCTCTTCAGAATTTTCTCCTTCTGGGCTCCAGTAAGCACCACATACTATTGGCCATTACGAGGTGGAGAAAATCTTGGTTGTGGTTAGTTGCCATCAAGTCAGTTCCAACTCATGTTGACCCGATGTACAGCAGAACAAAATGTTATCAACTCTGCAACATCCTTACAGTAGTTCTGTGTGAGCTCATTGTCGTAGCCACTGTAGCAATTCTGGTTGAGGGGCTTCCTCTTTCACTGCCCTTGTACTTTTTCAACCATGCCCTTTTCTAGGGACTGCATTCTCCTGGCAACATTTCCAAAGTACATGAGATGAAGTCTTGTCCATCTTTGCTAGAGAAGCATTCTGGCTATACTTCTTTCAAGACAGATTAGTTTGTTCTCATAGTCTCTGCTGTTTTCAGTATTTTTAGCCAGCACCATAACTCAGATGTGCAGTTCTTTAATCTAATTGAATGTCCAGCTTTCACAGGCATGTGAGGCAATTGAAAATGCCATGGCGTGGATCAAGCACTTCTTAATGCTCAAAGTGACATCCTTGCTCTTCAACACTTTTTAAAAAATCATTTTATTGGAAGCTCTTAAAGCTCATATCACAATCCATACATACATCCATTGTGTCAAGCGCATTTGTACATATGTTGCCATCATTTTCAAAACATTTTCTTTCTACTTGAACCCTTGGTATCAGCTCATTTTTCCCCTCCACTGCTCACCCTCCCTTGTGAGCCTTTGATAATTTATAATTTTTCATATCTTATACTGACCCACTGTCTCCCTTTGCCCACTTTTCTGTTGTTCGTCCCCCTGGGAGGGGGTTATATGTAGATCATTGTGATCGGTTCCCTCTTTGTCCCCTCACCTTCCCCTTATACCAGTAGTTCTCAACCTGTGGGTTTTGACCCCTTTGGGAGTCAAACGACCCTTTAACAGGTTGCTTAAGAGACCATTGAGACCATCGGAAAAGACATTTCCGATGTTCTTAGCAACCGAGACACTGCTCCTCGGTGGTCTCCAGGCAGGTCCACCCACATGCAGATACGCCCACATAGGGGTACCCAATATGAAAACTGTTACCCATGCTTCAAGATAAATTTCATCTATTTGTAATTAGAAATAAATATTTCACAAAGTATAATTACATATTTTGTGATTAATCACTATGCTTTGTGTTCATTTATAACAACAAAAATACACCCTTCCCCAAAAATACATCCTGCATATCAGACATTTACATTATACATTCATAACAGTGGCAAAATAACAGTTATGAAGTAGCACCGAAAATAATTTTCTGGTTGGGAGTCACCACAACATGAGGAACTATATTAAAGGGTCGTGGGAGTAGGAAAGTCGAAAACCACTGCCTCACACCCTCCTGGTATCACTATCATTGGTCTTTAGGGGTTTATCTGTCCTGGATTCCCTGTATCTTGAGGTGTTATCTCTACCAGTGTACATGCTCTGGTATAGCCGGATTTGTAAGGTAGAAGTCGAGTCATGATAATGGGGGGGAAGAAGCATTAAAGAACTAGAGGAAAGTTGTATGCTTCATCGTGCCATACTGCACATTGTTACTCTTCTGCAAGGGGTTGTTCAGTTGCCTACAGATGGGCTGTGGGTCTCTACTCAGCAATCCCCCTCATTCACAGTGACAAGATTTTTTGTTCTGGGTCTTTGATGCCCAGTACCTGATCCCATCAATACTTCATGATCACACAGGCTGGTGTACTTCTTCCATGTGGGCTTGGTTGCTTCTCAGCTAGATGACCACTTGTTTATCTTCAAGCCTTTAAGACCCCAAATGCTTTATCTTTTGATAGCCAGGCACCATCAGCTTTCTTCACCACATTTGCTTATGTACCCATTTTGTCTTTCAAGATCATTTCAGGAAGGTGAACATCACAGAATGCCGGGTTATTAGAACAAAGTGTTCTTGAATAGAAGCCCAATGTTTGTCTGCTGCCTTAATACTTAACATATATGTACATCGATCTATTTCCCTGTTATATATAAATATATTTACATTTGTACATGCCTGCATTTAGGCCTGTATAAATGTCTTTTGCCACCTAGATCTTTATTCGATTTCCTTTTACTTTCCTCTTGTCCCACTATCATGTTCAGCCTTCATTTGGGTTTCAGTAATTCTTCTTGGTTAGTGTCCTTGATAAGGCCCCACCTATGCCCTCCTTGTCACCAATTTTAGATACCTGTTGTTCCCTTGCCCCTGGGTTTGTTGACACCCATTTCCTTTCCCCCATCTCCCCCTCTCCTGTGTCCCCCAGAAGTGTTGGTTCATTTGCTTTCCCCTCCCGGTATCGCCGCTCACATCACTGGTCTTGAAGGGATCATCCATCCTGGATTCCCTGTGTTTCCAGTTCCTATCTGTACCAGTGTACATCTTGTGGTCTAGTGGGATTTGTAAGGAACACTTGGGATCATGATAGTGGGGAGGGGGGGTCGTAAGCATTTAAGAATTAGAGGAAAGTTGTATGTTTCATTGTTGCTAGACTGTACGCTGACTGGCTCATCTCCATTTCTGACAGCTCCCTGTCAGTGTACTGCTACAACCATTATTAAATTATCTTCAGGCAAACTTTACTTGCATGTGATATTAGTGATATTGTTTGATGATTTTGGCATTCTTTGGGGTTCCCTTTGCAATGGGCACAGAGAGGGATCTCTTGTATCAGTTGGCAGGTGGAGAAATCTAGTGATTGTTCTATTTTCCATGGAAAATTGGAAAACAATTTTATTATCTAGGGTAGCAGAAATGAAAATACCTAAGAAGTTGAATTCTCTTTAATGTGCCTGATTTCAGTTTTCCAACCAAGATGAGTCTCTTAGTGCTAGTAAAAAGGGTGTTTCAACAAGCAATTACTTGTTAGCCTGATGTTTTCCCATCCCACTCACTTTGTGATTTTTTTCCCTCATTAGTTATTACTTAGTGCATTTAATTCCTTGCTGATAAATAGAAGGGCAGCTCACAATTGGTGAACAAGTGCTGTAGACCAAATGTGGTTTAAGAATCCAGGATGTTTTAAGGGCATTAATTACTGAAATTTTAGAAAGGAAGGACTGTTTGAAACCCACAGTGGCCTCTTGGTAACATGACCTGGGGTGGCCCATGCTGGTGCCAGCCCACCAGAGAGAAGACAGCAGTGAACTGGGAGGCATTTAAGAGGCTTTTACTTCCCTGCAGTTGTGTTTAAGTAAAAAAATAAATATTTCAAAGATGTGTGGCTTTTTTGTTTTTGTTTCTTAGCATACACTGTTAGGGAAGGTAACTGCCCTTGGGTAATCAAAATTTGAAAGCTTAGAATCTTACATGTTTATGTCTAGGGACCACCATGTTGAGATTTCATCCTATTTAAAAATTGACATTGTGTTAGTAGGTAACTGCTTCGCGTGATTCAGCACTTACTGTTTTACTGTGGATAACATCCACCTGCTGCCTCTGTCGCCTGTACACAAGCCGTCCAGTTCTTCTCTTCTAGGGCAACTAAAAGAGTCTTGTGATTCCTTCCACTGATACTTTGTGCACATAGCCTCCCTTTATACAGATGTGAATGATTTCTAGGAAAATAATGCTTTTGTTTTTTTAATCACCAGGTTCCTACTATGGGAATTTAGGTTGTTTACAATCGTTTGTTACAATTGTCCTACAAGTGGGATTGCTGAGTACGTGTGCTTGAAAAGTGTTTGTGGTATTTCCGAGTGGTCTTATGACTTTGCAGTATTTTAGACTCCCAAACCCCACTCAACAGTGCACGAGAGGGCCTTGCTTCTCCCCCGGCCGACGCCCCCCACCCTTCAGCACATAATAAAAACTTTATCTTTTTTAGTCTTGTAAGTAGAAAGTGAAGCAGTATTTTTAATTTTAAAAAAGTTAATTTTCATTGAGAATTAGCATCTTCTCATGGGTTTAGGAGAAATTTGTACCATAGCCTTTGCCCAGACTTTCATTTTTGGGTTGAGTTATCATTTTCATTGTTTTTAAAAACAGTTCTTATAATATTAGGGAAATTGGCCCTTTGCCTATTATATCAATGCAAATATTTGCCTACCTTATTTATATGGCGATAATTGTACCTAGTCACTCCTTTTTTCTCAGACATTGCATTAGTCATGTTTATTTAGGATTTTGGGGTCTTTCCTAAAAAGCTTTTCCATTGTTGTGGGTTAGGTGTGGATCTGCTAACCACAGGGTCAGCAATTTAGACCTACTAACTGCTCTTGGGGAGAAAAATGAGGCCATTGGGCCCCCCAGAGTTACAGTTTCAGAAGCCATGCATAGTATTGCTATGAGTCAGAATCTGTTCATTGCTAGTGGGTTTGGTTTTTTGGTTTGGGCATCTGAGAAAAATCATTCTCAGTGGTTCCCTCTGAGAAACTTTTAGTGTTTTAGTTTATTGATTTAAGTTTTTAATTAAGAATTTTCATGCACACAAAAGTAAAGTATAAACCCCATTTAAGTTTTTTTTTTCTTTCAGTTGTCTAGCCATTTGTCCCCGTGTCATTCAATCTTTATGGATTTAAAATGCCACTTCTATCATATATTACATTCCCATACAATTTGGGTCTAGTTCTGACTTCCAATTATCTTCTGTGGATGTTTCAATTTATACACATGCGTCTTGTTCAACACTTTGTAAATTACATATAATCACCCATAGGGCTACTTCCCCCCTCTTTGTTTGTCTCTCCCAGAATTAATTATTATTGCATATGAACACTTAGATCAGTGTATCTAGTCTAAAAGAAGCATTTTCCTGTTTCTAGGGAAATAGATATATTAAGGATGTTGAATCTTCCTACCCAGAAACAATGTTTGTTTCCCATTTGCTTAAGTTTTCTTTTGTGGCTTTTAGGCATGTTTTAGCTCTTCAAATGGGAGTTTTAGACACTTCTTTTAAGTTGATTTATGAATATTTAAGCTGTTTGCTGCTTTTGTAATTTGGGCCTTTTCTTCCAGTGTGTCTTCTGTGTCTTAATGTTGACACAACTATCTGTGGAATTCTCTGCTATTTTTTAAATATATGATCCACATATCCTACAATTCAGTAGTTCAGTCACAACCAGAACAGTTGCTGTCATCACCACAATCAGATTTAGGCCATTGTCTTCATCATTATTAGCTCCCCATAGCCCTAACGTCGCCTGACGTGCCCTCAAGGAACCCTTAATCCAGGTATAGTCTCTAGATTTACCTGTCCTGGAGTGAAATTTTCTTAATATTGTAGTTACTCAGTGGCTTCTCTTTGGATTGCAACTGGATCAGCTGCAAATAATCATCAGTGGCTGCCTCTTTTCCAATTTTCATACTTAATTCCTCTTATACTTCTTTCTCTCATTTCATGGAATTAACTTGTACCTACAGTACAATAATAGTAGCAATATCAACATCTTTTATTCCTGACGTGAAGGTACCTAATATTTCCATTACTTTCAGTGGTGGCTTTTGCAAATAATTTTTCAGTTGAGGATGTATCTTTCTATTCTTATTTTACTATGAATATCAAGGATGGTATTAAATATAACCATTAAAATTATTTATCAAGTACCTTTTAGCACGTAAGGTAATGAATATACTGCTTTTCTCTTGTGAGCTCGCATAAAGTGGGCATGGTTATGTGGGAATATTAGTGGTGGTTTTCAGGTGCCATCAAGTCAGCTCTCACAGTGACCCTGTGTACAACAAGACGAAGCACTGCTGGGTCTTGGGGCGACCTCACACTTGTTCTTGTGGGTCAGCCCATCGCTGTAGCCGCAGAGTCAGTATTGAACTATCCTACTGTTTACAGTTTGATATTCCTTAATTTGCTATTGGAAGGTAATTTCTAGCATTTTATTTAGGAGTGTGAGTTAGTATTTATAAATGAGATTAAACATACAGTTTAATACATGTATGTGTGCAGTTTTGCCTTTGCTATCATTGTTAAATGTGCTATATATTTTTTTAATAATCTTTTTCTATTAACTAGAATCTCTTAGGTTTGGAATTCCTGTTTACACATTTAGAACAGTCCTTCATGAAACTTTCTGGGTTTAGTGTTGTTTGGAGGCCTTATTTCTAACTGTAAGTTATCTAAATAATAAATTGTAATTATTTAAGAACTTCTTTCTCTAGTGATTAATAAGATTTGATATTCCCTTTGGAGTTATTTTGGATAAATTGGATTTTCCTAGAAAAATCATAAATTAAAAAATTGATGTATTTATTTATAGTTGAAAACATCTTGTGTGTCTGGTTATTTCCCTTGTATTTCTTATTTTGAGTATTTTTGTATTTTTGTCCTCTTAGTTTCTTGGTTAGATTAGTTAATAATTTACTTTTTTTCCCTAAAGAGAACTTTTGGAATTATTTACTAGTTTCCTTTGTTGGCTCATGGAGTCCTTTTTTTGTTCATGAACAATAAAAAAGAGTGTATTTTCTGCTTCAAGGTCTAGAGTTCAATATATACCAATTAGTTATGCTTTATTGATGTCATTTAGTCCTTCTATATACTTGTTCCATTTTTATATGTTATCTATTTTGATTTGAGAGAGGTGAAATAACATCTCCTCTAACTAATGTATTTTACTCAATCTCTCCATGTCCTCTTTGTAGTTTTTGTTTTGTGAGTATTGATGCTTTGTTATTTGATCTACAGAGTACAATACGTCCCTACTGTGAATTACACCCTTTAGGAATTGTAAGGTACCATTCTTTGTCTTGTTTAATGCTTCATGCTTTGAATTTAACCTTGTCTGATATTATTATAACCATGACGTACTTCCTTTCATTTGCTTCATATACCGTACTTGGTTATCCTTTATTCTTCATCCCTTCCAGATCTGCCCCACATGCCTGCCATTTTTAGGTGCTTTTCTCTCATGCAATATAAAATTGAGTTTTGCTTTGTGATCTAATCTAGATGTCTGGGTTTGGTTTTGTTCGTATTTTAATTTACATTTCTGTAACGCATTTATTGATACGATACATGTTTGGTATTGTTTCCTTGAACATTTCTGTGGTTATCACTCTAGTTTCATTTGGAATTATATTTTGCTATAATACTTTATTATACCTTGGAGAGGTCTGATTTTTCCTCCCTCTTATTCAATGCTGAGCAAATAATCCTAGTAGCTCGACTATATGAAGCAGAGTATGACATCAGGATTGGAAGGAGGCCCATTACAACCTGTGATATTCAGATGACACAACCTTGCTTGCTAAAAGTGAGGAGGACTTGAAACACTTGTTGATGAAGGTGAAAGACTGCTGTCTTTAGTACTGATTGTAGCTCAATGTAATGAAAACCAAAATCCTGACAACTGAACCAATAGGTAATATCATAATAAATGTAGAAAAGATGGGAATTGTCAAGGATTTCATCTTGCTTTAACATACAATCAATGCTCACGGAAGCAGCAGTCAAGAAATCAAAGGATGCATTGCATTGGGCAAGTCTTCTCCAAAAGACCTTGTAAAGTGTTGAAGAGCAAGGATTTCGCTTTGAGGATTAACATATGTCCTAGCCCAAGCCATGTTATTGACAGTCACCTCATATGGATGTTAAAGTTAGACAGTGAATAGGGAAGACCAAAGAAGAATTGATGCATTTGAATTATGGTATTGATGGAAAATATCGAAAATACCAGGAGCTGCCAGAAGAACAAGCACATCTGTCTTGGGAGAAGTGCAGCCAGAATGTGCCTTACAAGTAAGGATGTTGAGACTTTATCTCATGTACTTTGGACATGTTGTCAGGAGAGACCAGCCCCTAGAGAAGGACATTATGCATAGTAAAGTGGAAAGGCAGTGAAAAAGAGGAAGACCTTCAAGGAGATGGATTCGCACAATGGCTACAACAGTAGACTTAAGCACAACAGCTGTGAGAATGTTGTAGGACTGGGGAGTGTTGGTGGTGTGCATGGAGTCTCTCTGAGTTGGAACCAACTCATTGATCCCTAACAAGAACATAAGGAACTTGATATGTTTGCCTGATTGCTTAAGCAATTTTTTTATTCCGAAAAACATTTTATTGTGCTTTAGGTGAAAGTTTACATAGCACAGCAGTTCTTCAATTAGTAATTTATATGCACAGTGTTCTGTGGCATTGATTCCAGTTCCTGCAATGTGTCTAGGCTCTCCCCTTCCCTTTCTGGAATCTCCATTTCTATTGCTCCAGTTTCCATGTACCTTCTACCCTTCCAGTCTTTGGCTTGCAGCTAACATCTTTTGGGTTTTGTATAGTTGATTGTTCTAAGAAGCAAATTCTTCCCAGGTGTTGTAATTTATTTTATAGGCCCATCTGTTATTTAGCTGACAGATGACCTCTGGAGTATCCTCAGCTTCACATTTTAAGAAATTTCTTAGGGCATTAATCTGGGAGTGGGGCTGGAGAGGGAGGGTCCCTTATTTTCTTTCAGACCAGCAAGTATGGCCTTTTTGTTATGGTTAATTCGATTCTACTTTTCATCCATTCTAATTGTGACCATCTATATGTTCCTGGTTAGTGTCAGATAGTAGTAGTCAGGCACCATCTAGTTCTTGTCTTAGAGTAGAGGTGGTTCAATGGAGTAATGTGGTTCAATGGAGTAATTGCTTTCCTTCCTCTTTAATTTTCTACACTGTCTTTTGCTCGAGGTGTACAGAGACCAATAGGTGTTCTCCTAAATGATCACTCACAAGCTTTTTTAAAAATCGTTTTATTAGGAGCTCATACAACTCATCACAATCAATACATACCTCAGTTGTATAAAGCACATTTGTACATTCATTGCCCTCATCATTCTCAAAACATTTGCTCTCCACTTAAGCCCCTAACATCAGGTCCTCATTTTGTCCCCTTCCTCTCCGCTCCCCCCTCCCTCATGAACCCTTGATAATTTATAAATTATTATTTTAGCGGGGTGGGGAGAAACCGAGTGGATGGTATGGGGGGGAACAGGGCACTAATCCACCCGGGGGAGAGTATTGATTGTGTCCCCACAGAACTGTAACGTGCATACAGACCCCACCCCACCATGACACACCAACGTAAAGTACAGAGGGCAACGTAAAGTACGGAGCATTACACAAAGAGACGACCATATGCCAGCTTTGTCCAGAACTAGCCCGACCCCCACAATCGAAGGAAGCTCCACAGAAAATGAAAATAGATCGTCTGGTGTGGGAAAGGAACTGACCTACCACACCACACACAGAAGGAAGCTAAAGCAAAGGAGGGAGGAACGGAGTGGAGTACACCTGGACCCACCAAGCTCAGAGGACGATAGCCCGGCTCAAGGGCCCATCGTACAGAGAGGACCATACAGCTGGCCCCACGGCCAGATGTGACATCCGGCACTGACCCATGGCCCTACATGGGACAGCACTTGAGACACAGTGGGGGATGTGCGACTGAGCTGACCCCACCACACTGAGGCAAACACTGGGGGCATGCAATGGAGCAGCGGGGGAAGCAGAGCAAGGAGGTCCTTAGGGAGTATAAAGGATGGACTCTGGGGCCAGGACGAGGCACCCCACCAGACTCATCTGGAAAACACTCCTAAAGGCCAACAGACCTCGAACTACTAACAGAATCTTTTTTTTTTCTGCTGTTTGTTTTTTCTCTTTTAAATTTTGTATGTCAGTGGCTTTTTTGTCTGTCAGCATGTTGGTGTACTGTCAATGCCATGTTCTTATGTGCCACTTGGGTGTTGTCAAAGCCATCTGCATTTTTATGCACATATTACTATATCTGCAGGTCTACCTAGGTAAGATAGGCTGGACAAACATGTGAGAAGAAAATAACGGGACCAGTGGTCCCAGAGGGACATGAGAGTGTGGGAGGTAGGGGAAGGGAGGAGGTGTTGGCCAACACAGGGACAAGGGAAAAATGAGTGGTTCAAAACCAGTGCCAGGGAGGGAATGGGAGGACTAATAGGGAGGAACCAAGGGCAAGGTAACTGCAAGGAAATACTGAAACCAGAATGAAGGCTGAACATGGTAGTGGGACAGGAGGAAAGCATAAGGAAATAGAGGAAAGGAGTAGGAGGCAAAGGGCATACATAGAAGCCTAAATACAAACATGTACATATGTAAATATATTTATGATTATGGGGGAAATAGAACTATGTGCATATATTATAGGTTGAGTAGTAGGGTAGCAGGTGGACATTGGGCCTCCTTGCACGCACTCCTTCAATACAATAGCACCTTGCTCAGCTAAACTGTCATTCCATGATACCCACCCTTCCCGACATGATCACTGAAGACAGACGTGTGCATAAGCAAACATGGTGAAGAAAACTGATGGTGCCCAGCTATCAAAAAGATATAGCATCTGGGGTCTTAAAGGCTTGAAGGCAAACAAGCGGCCATCTAGCTCGGAAGCAACAAAGCCCACAGAGAAGAAGCACACAGCCTAAGTGAATATAAGGTGTTGAACGGACCAGGTAGCAGACACCAAGTAACAAAAACCATCATTGTGTGACCACCTTCCTCACATAAACGCTGAAGACGAATGTGTGCATAAGCAAGTGTGGTGAAGAAGGCTGATGGTGCCCGGCAATTGAGAGCTACAGCGTCTGGGGACTTAAAGGCTTGAAAGTAAACAAGCAGCCATCTAGCCCAGAAGCAACAAAACCCACATGGAAGCAGTACACCAACATGTGTGATCATGAAGGATCGAGGGGACCAGGTTTCAAACAACAAAGGCGGGGGGGGGGGTGCGGATTCACATTACCGTGAATGAGGGGAGTGTGTGATGGGGACCCAATGCCCATCTGTAGATAGCTGGACATCCCTTGCAGAGGGGTAGTGGGAAGGAGACGAGTCACTCAAGATTCAGTGTAGCAACAATGAAATTCAAAATCTTCCTCTAGTTCTTGAACGCTTCCTCCCCCGCCAATTATCATGATCCCAATTCTACCTTGCCGACCTGGTTAGACCAGAGGATGCACAGTGGTGCAGTAGAGATCTGGAAACACGGGGAATCTAAGACGGATAAACCCCTCAGGACCAGCGGTGAGAGTGGCAACACTGGGAGGGAAGGGGGTGTAGAAAGGGAGAACCAATCTCAGGGATCTACATGTAACCTCCTCTCTGGGGGATGGGCAACAGGGAGGGGGGTGAGGGGAGATGCCGGGCAGTGTAAGATAAGATAAAATAATTTATAAATTATTAAGGGTTCATGGGGGAGCGGGGAGGGAGGGGGAGAGGAAAAAAGGATAATGAGCTGATTCCAGGAACCCAAGTGGAAGGCAAATTTTGAGAATGATGAGGACAATGAATGTATAAGGGTGCTTTACTCCATTGATGTGTATATGGGGTGTGGTAAGAGTTGTATAAGCCCCAATAAAATGATTTATTTTTTTAAAAAAAGGAAAGCTAAAAAAGTTATTATTTTGTCATATCTTGCCCTGTCCGACGTCTCCCTCCACCCACTTTTCTGTTGTCCGTCCCCCAAGGAGGTCACATGTAGATCCTTGTAATCAGTTCCCCTTCTCCAACCCACCCACCCTCTACACTCCCAGTATTGCCACTTATACCACTGGTCTTGAAGGGATCCTCCGCCATGGATTCCCTGTGTTTCCAGTTCCTATCTGTACCAGTGTACATCCTCTGGTCTAGCCAGACTTGCAAGGTAGAACTGGGATCATGATTGTGGGGGTAGGGGGCGAGGAGGAAGCATTTAGGAACTAGAGGAAAGTTATATTTTTCATCATTGCTACATCGCACCCTGACTGGCTCATCTACTCCCCGAAACACTTGTGTAAGAGGCTATCTCCAGTGGCCTACAAATGGGCTTTGGGTCTCCACTCCGCACTACCCCCCCACTCATTCACTATGGTAAGATTTTTTGTTCTGATGATGGCTGATACCTGATCCCTTTGACATCTCGTGATCACACAGGCTGGTATGCTTCCTCCTTGTGGGCTTTGTTGCTTCTGAACTAGATAGCGGCTTGTTTACCTTCAAGCCTTTAAGACCCCAGACGCTATATCTTTTGATAGCCATATAGCCAGGCACCATCAGATTTCTTCACCAGATTTAATTATTCACCCGCTTTGTTGTGAGCGGTTGTGTTGGGAAGGTGAGCATCATATAATGCCCATTTAATAGAAGAAAGTGGTCTTGCATTGAGGGATTACTTGAGTGGAGGCCCAATGTCCTTCGGCTACCTTAATACTAAACCTATAATATATGCACATAGATCTATTTCCCCATCCTCGTATATAAATATGTTTGCATATGTACATGTCTTTATCTAGACCTCTATAAATGTCCTTTGCCTCCCAGCTCTTTCCTCTATTTCCCTTGACTTTCATCATGCTCAGTCCCCACCACTGTTTCAGCAATTTCTCTTGGTTACATTACCCTTGATCATACCCTACCAGGCCTCCTACACCCTCCTCACCACCGATTTGGATCACTTGTTCCCTTGTCCCTAGGTTTGTTAACACTACTACCTTACCCCCCACCTTCCCCTTCCATGTTCCCCGGAACTGTAGGTCCCATTGTTTTCTCCTCCAGATCGTTCATCCAGCTTATCTTATTTAGACAGACCTGCGGAGATAATAACATGCACAAAAACAAGACAAAACCAAGCAACAATATACAAAAAACAATGACAAAAAACAAAACACAAGAAAGAAAAGCTTGTAGTTCAAGGATTGTTTCTTGGCCTTTAAGAGTGTTTTCCAGTCCAGTCTGTTGGGGTACCATGCCCTGACCCTAAAGTCTACCTTCAGCATTCCCTGGGACCTCACCGCTAAATTCCCTTGCTGTTCTGTTGCACCCCCTTAGTGTTTTGCCTCGGTGTGGCGGGATCAGATCGGACTCAATCCCCACACTGTGTCCGGTATTGTCCCCTGTTAGGCTATGTCTCACAGTGGTGTCATGTCTCATAGTGGTGCCAGTCATGTGATCCTCTCTGTGGACTGGCTGCTATAATTGTGAACATCGTCCTCAAGGTCTGGTGGGCCAGGATGTGCTCCACTCTCTCCTCTCCCCCATCATATGCTCCCATGTCCTCTGATCAAATACACTCAGAAGCTTTTAAGCTCCAAAATTCTACTCACGTGACTAGGATATAAAACATTTTATTTATAAATCGTATTCTATAAATACAGTTGACTTAGATGTCCCTCAAGACTAGGGACCTTGGCCTTCAAGTCCTGATGTCTAAATAGTTTCTATACCTGAACCCCTTGTGTGCTCTATTATATATTGGCGCATACATACAGTGTTTACAAATATGCATGTAGAAATGTCTACAACCCGATGCAAACAAGGGTTGTCGGAGTGGAGACCCAAAGCCCATCTGTAGACATTTGGACATCCCCTCACAGAAGGATCACAGGAAGGAATGAGCCAGCCAGGGTGCAGTATAACACCGAAGAAACACACAACATTCTTGTAGTTCTTTAATGCGACCCCACCCCCAGCCCGCCCGCCTGCCCCAATCATGACCCCAGTTCTAGTTTACAAATCCGACTAGACCAGAGCATATACACAGGTAGTAAGAGCTCTTGACACAGAATCCAGGACAGATAAACCCCTCAGGACCAATAATGAGAATAATGACACCAGGAGGGTGGGGGGGGGGGGGAGAAAGGGGAACCAATCTCAATAATCTACATACAACACACATTTACACCCCTTACCTCCCAGGGGGACGAACAACAGAAATGTGAAGGGAGACAGCGGATGGTGTAAAATATGAAAATAAAAATAATTGATAAATTACCAAGGGTCCACAACAGTGGGTGAGGGAGGGGACGAAAGAGCTGATTATTAAGGGCTCAAGTGAAAGAAAATGTCTTGGAAAATGATGATGGCAACATATGTACAAATGTGTTTGATGCAATTGATGTATGGATTGTAATAAGAGCTGTAACAGCTCCTCTAAAATGATTCATTAAAAAAGAAATACCCACGACCATACCTATATATGGATGTGGGTGTACTTCCTTATAGCCTCATTTAGCATACATATTTATGCTATCTACACGCAAATTATTATTTGTTACTGTTGTTGCAGGATTGTAAGTTCTGGTATTTAGTCTTTTCCTCTGTCTTGGTCATGATATGCTGAATTCCCCCTTATTGTATATCACTTTCCATTTACCATAACTAGTACATGAACTCTCTAAGTAGTGACTTACCCTCCCTTCCTTTAATGAATGTAACCATTTCTGAATCTTTCTGTGTGTAAACCTGTTCTTGACTCCTTACAATAGTGATCCCATACAGCAGTTGTCTTTGTGACTGACTCATTTTACTCACCATAATGCTCCCTAGATTAATCAATCTTGTAAGATGTTTCATAGCTTTATTATTCATCTTTCTTTATTACAGCATATTTCATTGTATGGATGTTCCTTAGTTTGCTCATCCATTCACCTGTTGATGACAGGCAGACTATTTCATCTTTTTGCATCATAAATGGGATGAACATGAGAGTGCATATCTCTATTTGCATCACACCTCTTATTTCTTAGGGCATATACTAGGAATTAGATTACCTGATCGTATGGTATTTCTATTTTAGCTTTTTAAGGAAATACTTGTTTTCCATAGTGGCTGTACCATTTTGCAGCCCCACCAGCAGTGAATAAGAGATCTCCCCACAACATCCCTAGCATTTATTGTTTTATGTTTTGTTTTCTTCAGTGGGGTTCTTTTTTTTTATTAACTTTTATTGGGGACTCTTACATCTCATCACAATCCATGCATTCATCCATTGTGTGTAGCACATTTGTATATATCTTGCCATCATCATTTTCAAAGCATTTTCTTTCTGCTTGAGCCCTTGATATCAGCTTCTCATTTTTCCCACACCCTCCCTCCCTCATGAATCCTTGATAAGTTAGAGATTATAATTTTCATATCTTACATCATCCTCTGTCACCCTTTACCCACTTTTCTGTTCATCCCCCTGGGAGGGGGTTATATGTTGATCCTTGTGATTGATTCCCCTTCCCCCCCCCCACCTTTCCCTTATCCTCCTGGTATCTCTGGTTTCATTGTTGGTCCTGAGGGGTTTATCTACCCTGGATTCCCTGTGTTGTGGGCCCTTAACCTATAGCAGTGTACCTTCTGGTCTAACCTGATTTGTAAGTAGAATTGAGGTCATGACACTGGGAGGAGAGGACACATTCAAGAACTAGAGGAAAGTTGTATGTTTCCTGTGTTTCGTCGGTGCTACACTGCGCCCTGACTGGCTCGTCTCTTCCTGAGACCCTTCTGTAAGAGGATGTCCAGTTGTCTGCAGATGGGCTTTGAGTCTCCACTCCTTGCCCCCTGGGGTTCCTGATTTTTAAGTAAAACAATTTTACTAGCATCTGTCTTCTCATTGACTGTTCTTAATTTATTTTCCCTTTCAGTAGTTTTGAATCAATTATAACTATTCTGCTAACTTCAGTTTTCTTGGGGATTTCGTTGTGTCTATGTTGAGAAGTCCTTACTTTCCTCTGTCTTTATCATTTTCAGGTTCTTCTCAATTCATTCTTGAATTTTTGATTAATCTGTTTAAATTTTTTCATTTTTTGTCCTTTATATATTTTGTACTCTTTCTAACGTTACCTCTTTTTTCCTTTTAAGAAGTTATTGTAAATTGAGTGAAGGTTTACAGAGAAAGTTAGTTTTCCATTCCACAATTTACACATATTTTGACTCTTCTTTTTTCCTGTAATGTTTTGCTTTTTTCCATCTACTTCTTTTCTGAGCTCATCTTCATTTTTCAATCTTCCTGTTGTCTCACCATTACATCTTTGGGGGCTAAATTGATCTATTATGTGTTCACCCCTTATAGGGGCAATTGTTTCAGTACATTTATACAATGTATAGCAAAATGCATATTCACAACTCTCATGTTTGATCGCACTGTTCCTGGTGAATGATCATTTCACTCAGTGAATGCTTATAATGATCAATTACTCTACCCTTGTAGAGTTTACATCCCAGTGGGTGGGGACAGATAATAAAACAAATGAGTAGATTAGATGTAGATGATTAATGCTACAGAGGAAGGTAAGGAAGGCAGAGAGTGAGTGTGCAGTCAAGGAGGCCTCACAAAGCGATGCCATCTAAGCAGTGATGTGGGGGAGGGGAGGGAGCAAGTCCAGTGGTTCTCTAAGAGGTGTGCTTCCTTCCAGTGAAGGAGCAGCTGAACCATAGTAGGCCAGTAGGTTAAAGGAGTAGCAAGGAGAACAGTGCAGTGGAAACCTAGTGAGGTTAGACAGGGGACACACACACACACACACACACACACACACACACACACACACCCTTTTGTGGATCATTGTCTTGAGGATGGTTTTCACCATGAGTAAGGTAGAGAGCAACTCAAAAAACCAAAGTCGCTGACATCAAGTCAATGCTGACTCATAATAACCCTATAGGACAGGGTAGAACTGCCCCTGTGAGTTTCTGAGACTAACTCTTTACAGGAGTAGAAAGCCCTGTAGCCCAACACATAACCACTACACCAACAGGGTTCCTATTTAGATCCTATTTAGCATAGCGTTTTTCCAAGTTAAAATAGTGACATGATCTTTATTTTGTTTGTTCCCTACCAGCCATTTGAGATCTTCTTAGCTTTCTCTTTATTTTTTAATTTCTGTGTCCTATGTACCTCTGCTGGTCCTATTTAGTTTCTCCTTGTAAGAGGATGGCTGAGAGTTCTTTTAATGTCTTAAGATTTTATGTGTGAGTATCGTAAGCCTTGAACAACTTTCTCTTCAGCCACTGAGCTGCATTGGTTCTCACAAGGCAGGGGAGCCTATTTCCTCCAGTGCCCGAAGTGAAGGCTTCTTACAGTGTGTTCATGATCTCCCTCATTTCCCTCCTCTGCTTCTTAGAGCCCAGCCATCACCAGCAGAGCTTCAGTGGCCAGCCAGAGCAATGCACCCATGTGCCGAGCCACTTCTAAGTTCCTTTGCTAGACCTTTCTGACCTCCACAGCCATATGGCCTCTTCTTCCAACTTTTTGCTGCAGGCACCCTTGCTGGGCCACCCCTTCTTTTGGCAGATCTTCCACCTCTGTCATGGTGTTCACGGTCTTCTTGCTTCACCGAAAACGGAGTTCGTGCTTTCATTTTTGCCCTTTGGGATGATTTCTAAGCTAAAGGGGAATGCTGACCCGATGCCATCATCTTCAAACCCAGAACCCCAATTATGGTCTTGGTATTTTATTCCAGAGAACAAAAAAGGGGGTTAAAAAAAAAAAGCAAATACAGAGAAACAGAAAGTACTATTGTATATATTTGAGTATAAGCCGACGCACCTAATTTTACCACAAAAACTGCATTAAAAATGTGTCCCAAAAACTCAGCTTATATATGAATATATACTGTGTAGATTAGAGGTTACCAGGGGCTGGAGGGAGAGGAGAGATAATGGGCTTACTGCTTATTTGGTATAGATTTTCTGTTTGGGGAGTTGAAGACGCTTTGGAAACATACTACTAATGGTTACATGAAATTGGGAATATGATTGACAATAAATTGTCCTCTTAAAATAAGTTACAATAGGCATTTTATGTCATATATTTTACCACAATACATTATTTAAAGAGAAAGAAAATGTATGGATTTGGTAGTAGCTTTTTATATTTAGAGAAGACCAGGTTGGAAAACATCCCTTTTTTTTTAAAGCACTCTGGATGGAGGGGTGGGGAGGTGGGTAGGGGTGGGGTCCTTGGGTAGTGAAAATAGTTAACACATTTATCCATTAACTGCAAGGTTAGATAGAGATTCACATCTACCCAGAAGCACCCTGGGAAAAAGGTCTGGTTATCCGTTTCTGAAACATCCGCTATTGAAAACCCTGTGGAGGGTACACAGTTCCACTCTGATACACACATATAGGATTGCCATGAATTGGAATCAACTCGGTGGCATCAGGTGCTGGTGAACAAATGCAGTTTGTGGTTTCTTCCTGGGAAGCAGGCATGACTGAGAAGACCAGAGTGTGCCCAGTAGCTTCTTTTCTGCTTTATTTTCAACCCTCTCATTTGGGCTATGGTTGAAGATGGGACAGTTGGGTCTTTCTCTTAGATTAGCATCTCCAGGCCAAGGACTTGAACTTGCTTACAAGAGCTGCTCTCCTGGAAACACATCACCTCACTCTGAAGTGAGTTGTCCATGATGCTGTTGGGATCTGAGGCAGCTGTGCTGCTGACTTGGCTGTCCACGAGAGGGCAAGATCTGCCATCTCCAACACAGCCTCATTACCCCTGTGTTTTCTATGCACATTCAAGTGGAGGACCTGCATCTCTCCCCAGACTCTGTCTTAATCTTTTTAAGGTCATGGGCCTCCTTGATGATAGGATTCGTCTCACTGAGAAAGAAGCACTGTGGTCTTGTTCCTAAAACAATAGCTCACATGCCTATTTGTAGATCGTTCCTGAATCTCTTGTCATCCTGAAGCCCCTCTTTAGTCATGATTTCCAAATAACAGTCCTTTCTACTACGTTAGAGAGTGGAGGGTTGAGATAGGCACCATTTAGAATCATAAACCTTATTTGCTCCTTGTTGAGATTCCATACAAAAGTCTGAGGGGGAGTTTCTAGCCAGGTCTGTAGTTTTCCTTCTTTAATTCCTGTTACTCAACTTTCTTTTGTCTTCCTTTACCAGAAATAATCATTGTTTTCTCACTGCTCTTGGTCGTAGTCTTTATTAAATCACCTTGTTTCTAAAATCTTTGACTTCTTGGGCTGATTCTCCAGTGACCCCATGTATCATAGAACAAAACCCTCACCATTGCTCTGCATCATCCTCACAACCCTCCATGTCGGAGCCACTGTGTCAGCCCATCTCGTTGTGAGCCTTCTTGTTTTTGTTGACACCTACTCTACTCTAAGCATGATGGCTTTCTTCAGGGATTGGTTCCTCCTGGGAGACAAATTGAATGGAACTGTCAGTAGTTTTCTGCCATATATATATATAATCTCCATGGGTGTAATTTGTCTATAATTTTTATTTTGTATTTTCTTTACTATATTGTTCAGTAATTAAAATTTTTAAATGACAAAAAGACCTTGATTCATGAGATATTTACTCTTTTTACTTCCAAGGTTCTTCACTGCATTTTCTTTGTTATGCCACAGAGTGTCTAATGCTGTGATTATAACAGGCCAGTTGGTGATCAACAGAGATCCTGGGCCCATGAAGTTAACAAAAGGGGTTATAGTTAAACAGGAACCAAGCCACCCACAAACATTTGCTCAGTGGATAAGATTTATAAAATTATTTGGTCGCATTTTATCTTGGGGAAATTCTAGTCAAGTATATCTTTTAAAATATACTAGTGAATGGAAATGTTTCAAAATTGAATTTCAATTTTATTTCAATTGTACACAAATATTAATTATCTCAGAGGAATTTTCATTTAAATCTGTTTATGAGCTTTATGTATTAAGAAGGTTTGCTAAAAGCAAAATGATTTCTACTCTTAAGATTCTTCTGGGAATGGAGATGATAGTGTATATTTTAATGTAGACATCTGAGCTCTGAGAAAAGAAAACAAACAGTTTGCACATTTTTAAAAACCAGTTGCTGTCGAGGTGACTGGCTCACAGCGACCCTGTGTGCATGTGAGTAGATCTGTGCCCCTGGGGTTGTCAGTGGCTGATTGGAAATAAATTCTCAGACTTTTCCTCTGAGGCTTTCTAATGGCTTAGTGGGCAACTTGTTGGGCTTCTAACCTCAGGGCTACCAGCCGTTCCTCAGGAGAAAAAAATGAGGCTTTCTATATCCGTATCGAGTTAAGAGTGACAGTCTTGGAAAAGCACAGGGGTAGTTTTCTACCTGTCCTGTAGGGTCACTATGAGTCAGCATCGACTCAATGGCAGTAAAGGGCATAAGGGGGACTTCTGCGTAGACTTGAGCCAAGTACATTAACCTTTTGCCCTACCCAGGGACCACTTAGCACATTTAGAGATGTAGGCAATTTCTGCTCTGAAATTCTGTATAATGTAAGAACTTGGTGACCGTCATTTCACTGAATGACGAGAGGAAGTACTGTATGTACTCGTGTATAAGCCAGGTTTTGCAGCACATTTTGAATGCAGTTTTTGTGGTAAAATTAGGTGCCTCGGGCTGATATTCGGGTCGGCTTATACTCGACTACACACAGTAAAGTTTTAGAAAGTAGTAGGGCAGATCTTTTTTATTTAAATATTTTGATTTGCAAGCCATTGTTCTTGGTGGTTTGGGTTTAGTTTTGTTGAACTTTCAGCAGTTTCGACCATCATGATTCTTGTGATAGTAGGTGTGCTACATACCTGAAGTTCATTTCAGAAACATACTGTTTTGTATTTATTGCAGATTTGCTTTATGCTTTAGTCTATGCTATTTAATCTTCTCAATATCTTTTTCCACTCAAATCCCCATAACAAATTCAAACTGTCATGTTCTCTGTGGACCGGAAGAAACTGCTGCGCAGTAAAGAATGTCGTTAATGTGCATATTCTATTACTCAGTCATTATCTCCAGATACACGAATAGAAGACTTATTGTAAAGCTTTTCCAAAGTGATTTATGAACCAGGAACCGTAGGCTGAAATGACCCAGAACATGAGGAGCTGGGGAGGCCTTGCAGGAAAGGGGAGTGTCGCCTACATGTATTGTAGCGATAGTAACCTCCAGCCCTTGGGGTTTCTGGGCAGCTGGACACTAGGCCGTCTTGGTAGACTATGCAGGCATCTGGGTTGCCATTGCAGTCAGGATAACCAAGGAAGACCCCAACGGCAAGAGTGCTACTGTGTTGCATCCCATCTGAAGCAATCATTCTCTGTGAGCCTGTGTGAGCTAGCCAGGAATCTCCATTAGCTCCAGACACTCCTCTTTGCCTTTTAAAAATCAGTGTCTGAAGCATTCCCCTAGCCTGTGAAGGAAGATAGTTTAGAAAGGCAGGTGGAGTGAGGTTGCTTGCTCCCTCCTCTGGGCCACTTCCCTGTGTGCATACACAGCCCCCCTTGTGATTGTCCATGGGTCTCCAACTCCCAGAGTTATACCTTCTCCATCTTGCTTGCTGGAGTCTCCTGGTACCGTAATGTGTTAGTCTGGGTGCACTAGAGAAACCAATCCAGGAAGACTTACACTTGTATGAGAGGTTTGTATACACAAGCCACTGAACATTGAGAAACCAGCCCAGTCTAGATCAAGGCCATAAGTCTGATATTAGACCATATGTCCAATACCAATTTATAAAGTCCTCTTCAGACTCATGAAACACGTGCAATGATGCCAAATGCAGGAAGATCACAGGCCAGTGGGTGAGGAGTCTTGTGGATCCAATGGCATTATAAGCATCTCAGCATTGGCAGGGGTCTTCACATGGCTTCTCCAGCTCTAGGTGTCTGACTTCATCAGTCTCCATGTGCCTTGTCCACAGGGAATCAAAACTTTAAATTCCCACATTCTTTACAGAAAACAGTCAAGTAAACAGTGTGGCTTTATCTGACCTCCAGCTAGCCAAAGAAGAAAAATTACTCTGAGGGAGAGGTCAAACAACATCCACTCTCCACCTTGTGATTTGTTTCTCTAGTACCCCACTCCCAGGGTACCATACTATGTTAGTCTGGGTAGAGAAACAAATTCATAGAGACATATGTGTATAAGAAAGAGCAATAGAATATCGAGAAAACCTCCCAGCCCAGTCCAGATCAAGTTCAAAACCCTGATTTAACCCCTATGTCCGATACCAATCCATAAAGTCCTCTTCAGAATCGGCAAACACATGCAGTGATGCTGATGCATGAAGATCATAGGTCTGTGGGTTGGAAGTCTTGTGGATCCAGTGGTGTTGTAAGCATCTCAGTGCTGACAGGGTTCTCCACATGGTTCCTTCAGCTCCAAAATTCTGCCTCAGGGTAGCTTCATGTGGCTTCTCCTCAGAAATGTCTCTCAGGGAGTGAGCATGTGTCTCACCTTCAGCAAACTATATATCTCCTTAGTGCCTCCAAATGATTAACAGGCCAGACTCCACTCCTTCACTCTTAATCCTCAAATTGATGCCACTTTATGTAACTATCACAGACCCATAATAACTACCAGTGAGTACTCAGTGGATGAGTGTTTTTAAAAATTGGTTGTAGCACCCTGGTGTGGTAAACCAGGTGAGTGAAAGCTGGGTGCTCACTTCCCTGGTGGCTGTCTTCTCTCCCGTAGGAGCTGCTCTCTGGCGTGGTGGTCATCACTAGTAAGGATTCCGTCCAACACCAAGGAGTTTCTTTGACGATGGAAGGGTCTGTAAACCTCCAGCTCAGTGCCAAAAGTGTGGGTGTGTTTGAAGCTTTTTATAACTCTGTCAAGGTAAGAATGCTTCAATTTCATGTGGTACGGCCTATATTCAGATGTCTATAGTGGTCTCTTAGGGTCGCTTTGAGTTGGAATTGACTTTATGGCACGGAGTTTGGTTTGTTTGTTTTTAATGGTGGCGTTCATGTACTGTCTGTCTTCGTTGTAATAACTCATTGTTCTGTGAGAGATGATGGTGGTCATGCTTTTAATAATGAAGGTTCAGCCCAGTAAGAGAACACAGCTTGCGCTTTTTTTTTCCTGATTTTTTAAGTGAATTTTTTTTCCTTTTTAAAATCATATTATTGGGGGCTCGTCCAACTCTTATCACAATCCATACATACATCTATTGGGTCAAGCACATTTGTACATTTGTTGCCATCATCATTCTCAAAACATTTACTTTCTACTTGAGCCCTTGGTATCAGCTCATTTTCCCCCTCCCTTCCTGCCCCCTCCCTCATGAACCCTTGATAATTTAGAAATTATTATTATTTTGTCATGTCTTACACTGTCTGACATCTCCCTTCACCAACTTTTCTGTTGTCCACAGGGAGGAGGTTCTATGTAAACCCTTGTAATCGGTTCCCCCTTTCTACCCTATCTTCCCCTTACTCTCCTGGTATCACTACTCTCATAATTGGTCCTAAGGGGGTGATCTGTCCTGGATTCCCTGTGTTTCTAGTTCTTATCTGTACCAGTGTACATCCTCTGGTTTAGCCGAATTTGTAAGGTAGAATTGGGATCATGATAGTGGGGTGGGAGCAGGGGGGAAGCATTTAAGACCTAGAAGAAAGTTATATGTTTCATCGTTGCTGTACTGCTCCCTGACTGGCTCGTCTCCTCCTGACTCTTCTGTAAGGGGATGTCCAGTTGCCTACAGATAGGATTTGGGTCTCCACTCCACACACCCCCTATCCTCTCGTTCATAAGGATGTAAATTTTTTTTTTGATACCTGATCCCATTGGCACCTCATGATCACACAGGCTGGTGTGCTTCTTCCATGTGGGCTTTGATGGCCACTTGTTTATCTTCATGCCTTTAAGACTCCAGATGCTGTATCTTTTGATAGTGGGCACCATCAGCTTTCTTCACCACATTCGCTTATGCACCCATTTTGTCTTCAGCGATGTCGGGAAGGTGAGCATCATGGAATGCCAGTTTAATAGAACAAAGTGTTCTTACGTTGAGGAAGTACTTGAGTAGAGGCCCAATGTCCATCTGGTACCTTAATACTAAGCCTATAAACATATGCACATAGATCTATTTCCTTATCATATATAAATATACTTACATATGTACATGTCTGTATTTAGACCTCTATCTATGCCTTTTGCCTCCTAGAAGAACACAGCTCTTGTTTTCCTCAAACAAAAATGTTATTTTATCTGTATGTTGCTGTCAGAGTTGACATTGAGGTAAGATGCAGCAAGAGCAAGTAACCCCTCTGTTCTTTTAGTATTTTAAAGTAGAGTTATGTATTTTTAAAAGTAAGCTCTTTCTCTGTGCCTACAGTCTCCTTTTCCTGTGGATGTATTCTATGTTTTGAGGGAAAAGAGTTAAGAAGAAAACTCCCAAAATTTACTGCCCTTGAGTCAATTCCAACCCATAGTGATCCTATAGGACAGGAGAGAATCACTCCTATGGAGTTCCAAGACTGAAACTCTTTATGAGAGTAGAAAGCTTCATTCTTTCTCCCTCAAAGCAACCAGTGGTTTTGAACTGACCTTGTGTTGGCAGTTTAGTGAGTAACCTGCTGCACCACCAAGTCTCTTGTTAAGAAGAAAAATGGTTGTATATTGTGTTAACAACATTCAGGGCCTTCCTGTGTTTTTCTACAATTTTCTTATTTTAACCCCTTAGTACCTGGAGGTTTACTTCATACTTTATGGACTTTTTCAGACTATTGATTAGCCAGAATTTCAAAAACTTTAATACTTCTTGTTCCTGGCAGGGGACTCCCTGATGGTGTGGTGGTTATAAATTAGGCTGGTAACTGCAAGGTCAACAGTTCAAAGCCATCAGCTGCTCCTTGGGCGAAAGATGAGGCCTTCTACTATCATAAAGAGTCTGTCTTGGAAAACCCCAGGGCAGTACTACCCTATGCTTTGTGGGGTTGCTATGAGTAGGAATCTGCTTGATGGTAGTGAGTTCGTTTAGTCCCTGGTAAGCACACAAGCCAGTGGTAGAGTGGAAACTCAGACAGGGATGTTTACAGTCTTGAGGCAAAAGTCATCTCACTTCAGAAACCTTGGACTTCTGATGGCCTTCAACTGATGGGTGAGACCTACTCACATTACAAAGGATAATCTGCTTTGCTTAGGGTCACCTGATTGTAAATGTTACTTACAAGCATATACTTTTACCAACATCTAGACGAGTATTGAATCAGATTGAAGTAGGTACCCAAGCCTAGCCAACCACACCTGCCTTGGAGAATTATTGTGACAGTTAAGTGAGATACTTGGTGAGGCGAGAGGGAAAATATTGATCCAGCTCTTACTGTGGTCAGGCACCTAAGTGTTCATGCTGTAAAGAGCCATCATTTCCCAGAGACATAGAGAACGGACATACACTCTGTGCGCCAGCAGACCTAGCACTATGTGGCCAAACACACAAGGTGGTAGTATGTGAGAGGTTTTTGTGTTTTATCTTTAAGGAGATTGTTAATGGACACTATCATTTGAAAGCACCTCTAACTATGCATGTTGATGGACTATTTGATTTTCATTTACAGCCTATCCAGATTATCACCAGCACCATAGAAATGGTGAAGCCAGGAAAATTCCCCAGTGGCAAGACAGAAATTCCTTTTGAATTTCCACTCCACGTGAAGGGTAATAAAGTTCTGTATGAGACCTACCATGGTGTGTTTGTCAACATCCAGGTGAGCACTTGCTAGTCTGAGTAGTTGGCTTCCTTGTTTCACCTCAGAAGCACATCTTGGTCTTTCCTTTGAGAATCCATAGAGGGACCTAAGAATTTAATACTGTGCCAAAACTCAAAACAAAGCTCACTCCACTGAGTCGACACTGACTTTTAGTGACTCTAGGACAGGGTAGAAGTGCCGCTGAGGGTGCCCAAGACTCTTTATGGGAGTAGAAAGCTCCGTCTTTTCTCCCAAGGAGCAGCTGGTGGTTTCAAACTGTGAGCCTTGTGGATGACAGACCAACATGTAGCCACTACACCACCAGGGCTCCTGAATACTGTACAAGGGAACAGCAAAAAGTGCAGGGGCGGGGGGACGCTTTATGTTTGGAAACGTTTGGAAGGTCCCTTGTGTTAAGGAGCCCTCTCTTGTACTCACTTACATACGCTAATGTTTTCTCACTTTTCCCTCCTGGATGCATTTCACACAAAAATTAAACTAGTTGTTCCCTCGCAGTTAATTCTAGAGTATCATTCTGATTCTCAGCGTGTCAGAGTACAATTGGGCTCCATAGGGTTTTCACTGGCTGATATTTCGGAAGTAAATCACCAGGCCTTTCTCTAAAGCACCTCTGGGTAGATTCGAACTACCAGCTGCTACCTGAAGCCTTAAGTGTTTGTGCCACAATACATTTCCAATGTCACCGTTATTTATTTTTTAATCGGAATCTTAGAGGAGCCCTGCTATAACTTTAAACATTCTTTTGTTTCCTTGGGCTCTTTGTACAAGCCAAGTTGACAGTGGCAGGGGATGCTCTTACTGTTTGGTAATAGATATGCCCCAGCTTCTTTCTGGCTCCACCACTGACCGTCTTGTCTATTTCATACTTATAAGCATCTCCTTGTTTAATGCCCAAAGGCTACGCATTTAACATTGGCTTGCATTCTTTATTGAACAAACCTTGTAAATGAGAGGAAGTGAATTTATGACTTCCTGTCAACTTTGCTGGTTAAGGATGTCTTTCACAGCTGCTATTGTTGTCTCAGGAGGCATGACTCAGAGTGAGAGAAAGAGCCTTTCCTTTATCCAGAGGAAAGAAAGGTACTTTTGTGACATTTTGGGCAGCACTTCCCCTGCTGGAGGAGACAGAACTGTTTTGTCTTGCAAATGTTCAAAGAGCTGAAAGTTAAGCATTTGGAAGATGAAATTAATTTTTTGTCAATAATTTGGCATCGCCGCCTACATATGGTACCTCTAAAATACGAGTCTCCAAAACACTTAATGGCATCCAGCCAAAGCTTGTCTGTGTGTGTTTTATGAACTGCTTGAGAGCTCTGTCCTGAAGGGTGCCATAATCCAGTAGGATGGATTCTACTGCAGTAAATCGTTTTCTGTGCAGAAAAAGGTGGGGTTTTAGTCCCTTAATATTAGAAGTACCTCTTTCAGGCCATAGACTTATCAAAGGCTTTGGACCTAGACAGCCGCTAGGAGTATCAGTAATGAATGATTGTGCTGGCATACACCGACATTCAGATAACAAGGAGACTTGCAAAAGTTCATGGATTAAGACTTTCATCATTTGCTAATTTATAGGCCAGGTTTGAACTGCTCCGTGAGTTTCTTTCTTCCTTTTTTTTTTTAATAAAGCATTTTGTTGGGGGCTCTAACAGCTCTTACCACAATCCATACATCAATTGTATCAAGCACATTTGTACATAAGTTGCCATCATTATTTTCAAAACCTTTTCTTTCTCCTTGAGCCCTGGGTATCAGCTCCTCTTTTCCCCCCTCCCTCCAGTGAGCTTCTACGACTGTACCTATTTATGGGAATAGAAAGCCCCATCTTTCTCCCATAGAACTGCTGATCTTGTGGATCAGAGACCAAAGCATAACCACTGTGACACCAGAGCTCCTCCGCTATGTATAAAGCAATGGTGGCTACATGATAGAATTCTTGCCTTCCATGCAGGAGACCTGGGCTCGATTCTTAGCTGCTGCGCTTTGGACACAGCCACCACCCAGTAGTCAGTGGAGGTTCATTTTTTGGTGTGATGCTAAGCAGGTGTCAGACTACGGCGGACTAGGAAGAAAGTGCTGGTGAAAGTGTCTACTTCCACAAGTCAGCCGATGGCAATCGTGCAGGTTCCTGATGGTACAGTCCAGTTGTGCCTGGAGTCACTATGAATTTGAAACACCTGGAGGGCACCTGACTCAACAGCAGGCATTTGCATTTCTTCTGTAGAATACATCAGCTGGACACAGTTTCTCTCAGCTATTTCGAATCACTTCGTTTTTGCTCTGGTTCTAAGGTGAGAGCAAATGCACTGGAATGACATTTTCTTCTCCACCTCTCCCTCCAGTACACACTGCGCTGTGACATGAGGCGATCTCTGCTGGCCAAGGACCTAACCAAGACCTGTGAATTCATCGTTCACTCTGCTGTAAGCTCTGCTTGGGACTCCGGGGCTGAGTAGTAGGAATCCTCCATGGCGTCTGGGACGCTCCTTCAAGCTATTCAGTCAGTCTCCGTAGTAGATGTTGGTAGAAGCCACGAGGCTCCCAGGTCAGAGTTGAAGGACTTTGTTTCCCACTCACCACAGGCAGCCCAAGCATCGGCCATTGTTCTCAGGCCTGGTGTCCCACTTCGGTGGTGCCGGGACCCCAGGAGCACACTGCACCTGTTGTGTGTTTATGTTGCAGCCGCGTTTTTAGCGAGTAGAAAGCAAACCTGTTCCTTGTCCGGGAAGGATACCACCTCATCCTTCAAGTTTGCTTCTGGAAAATGCAGCTGAGAAGACTACATTTAGGATGAATTTTCCTTAAAACATTGTTGGGAAAAGTAGTAAACTTTAGCAAATTGGTCAGCACCCATCCCCCTCTGTAGCTCACTGGTCATGGGTTTTGGTGGGCTTTTGAGGGTCCTGCCCAAGTAGATGCTTGGCAGGCACTAATGAAACTTGCCTGTAAAGACAGATTCTGCAGTTACGTAAATTAGGAATAAAATGCAGACCAAACTCAATGCTATTGAATCATTTCCATATCATAGCAACCCTTTTAGACAATACAGAACCTTTGGGTTTCCGAGGCTGTAAATTATTATGGGAATGAGACTCACCTTTCTCCCAAGGAGTAGCTGGTAGGTTTGAACCACCAACCTTGCACTTTATAGTCCAGTACTTCCCTGACGGTACCACCAGAGCTCCAATTTGGGTATGATCAATGCTAATTATTGATGGAAAGACTAAAATGTTATAGGTAGGCAGTTATATAGCTCGGTGGCTAACAGCACAGGCATTGGAGGCCAGCCACTTCTGAGTTTGAATCCCAGCCCTGCCACTTACTTGCTCACATCCTTTAACCTCTCTGTGCCTGACCTTCTTCATCTGGAAAGTGGGGCTATTGGTGGTCATAGTGCCCCGTAGGGTCATTGCACTAGGACACAAGGTAGACACACAAGTGTTAGCTCTTCTCCTAAAAGAGAAGCAGAAAATAACTTTTTCCTCAAATGATACTGTTCTGTTTCTTGGGTCTGATCTTCAAATTCCGGACCTGAAAGGGACCTTAGAGACTAAGACATCTATCCTCTTGTTTTGTACAAGAGGAAACAGAGTCACAGGGGAATGAGAAAACTTGGCAAAAGGGCACACCGTTGGTTTTTGGCAGAAGGGATAAGCAGCCAAGTATCCTGCCTCCTGGTGCCTTTTGTTTTTTAAAGGGAGAAAGAGGAGTGTGACTTGCAGAGCTCTTGGTCTTGCACCAGCTGATTTTGATCTTCTTTCCCATTTCAGCCTCAGAAGGGGAAATTGACACCAACCCCTGTGGACTTCACTATCACCCCTGAAACCTTGCAGAATGTCAAAGAGGTAACTGCTTCTTATCCCTACTGTTGTGGGTGCTCTTAGAAACTAGATCCCACAGATGCACTGTTACTTTGTTTGGCGTTCAAGTCATCAGCAAGAGGAAATTCCTGATATTTGTCCCTATCCAAATTAGTCTCTATTTCCAATTTTGATAGCCTTTTGTTTTTGCCATGATATCTCTGTGCTTTGCATTTGCCAATTCAGCGTTTTTTAAATGTGTAACTTAGGGGTATCAACTACATCGATCAAGTTGTCATCGTCGACAGTATCCAATGCCAAATTTTCCATCACATCCATTGATGTCTTTTGAAACTCAAATTATTTAAAATAATGTTTTTTTAGGAAGGTATGTGTTTTTATTGTTTGTATTCTTTTAGGTACTTTTTTGGGGTGATGCACATAGATATTATGGCAAAAACAAAAAGCTATCAAAATTGGAAATAGTCTTTATATTTTTCACTGACCTTGTACCAAGCCTAATGTCTTTCCAGGGATTGGTCTTTCTTGCTTTCATGTCCAAAATCCAATAAGACAAAGTCTCTCTATCTTCTCATCTTCTGAGCCTCCTACTTCTTCCTCCTAGCTGTACTTCCTCTAAGACAGGTTTGTGCTGGCAGTCCATGGTACTTTAAATACTCTTTGTTAAAATGCATCCAGTCTTCTCCAGTCTTCTTTGTTCATTGTCACACTATCACATGTATATGAGGTGATGGAAAATACCTTGGCTTCAGTTTGGTACACTTTAGTCCTCGGTGTAACCTCCTTGCTTTTCAACACTTTAAAGGTGTCTTGTGCGGCAAATGTGCCCAGTGCAATGTGTCCTTTGATTTCTTGACTGCTGCTTCCATAAGCACTGATTGGGGACCAAGCAAGACAAAATCTTGACAACTTCATTCTTCTCTCCCTTCATCCTGTGAGGATTTTGGTTTTGTTTACTTGGGTTGAATTCCATACTCAATTTTAAACTTTCCCTAGCAAATGCTTCAAGTCCTCATCGCTTTCAGCAACAAGTTTGTGCCATCTGCGTATCTCAGGTTATTAATAAGCTTTCCTCCATCTTCATGCCACATTCTTCTTCCTATAGTTAAGCCTCTCAAAGTATTTGCCAAGCATACAAATTGAGTAAGTATGGTGATAGGATTCAGCCCTGATGCACACCTTTCCTGATTTGAAACCACACAGTATTCCCTTGTTCTGTTTGAATGTTTGAATTAATGTTTCTTGATCCAGGTACTCATTAAGTTTCCACTGGTGCAGATAGGAGCTGGAGGCACAGGGAATTCAGGGCGGATGATACTTTCAGGACCAGGGGTGTGAGGGGTGATACTGGGAGGGTAAGAGGGTGAGTGGGTTGGAAAGAGGGAACCGATTACAAGGATCTACATGTGACTTCCTCCCTGGGGGACAGACAACAGAAAAGGGGGTGAAGGAAGACGCCGGACAGGGAAAGATATGACAAAATAATAATTTATAAATTATCAAGGGCTCATGAGGGAGGGGAAAGCGGGGAGGAAGGGGAAAAAAAGAGGACTTGATGCAAAGGGCTTAAGTGGAAAGCAAATGCTATGAAAATGATGAGGGCAAAGAATGTACAGATGTGCTTTATATAACTGATGTATGTATGGATTGTGATAAGAGTTGTATGAGGCCCTAATAAAATGTTAAAAAAAAAAAAGTTTCACATGAGTCCAATAGAGTGTTCTAGAATTCCCATTTTCATAATGTTATTCGTGGTACATTAAGAGCTACAAGTGGAATGCCTTTGCATGGTAATAAAACACAAACATCTTTCTGGTATTCTCTGCTTTCAGCCATGATCTATTTGACATCAGCAATGATATCAACACTTTAAACACTCTATGCCATTTCTGAATCCAGCTTAATTTCTGGCGGCTCCCTAACCATGTTCTGCTGCAATTGTTTAATTATCTTAAGTAAAAGTTTACTAACGTGATATTAATTATATTGTTCGATAATTTCAACATTCTGTTGACTCACCTTTGGAATGGATACAAACAAATGTAGATCTCTTGCTGTCAGTTGGTTGGGTAGTTTTCTTAGAAATTTCTTGGTATGGGGAGGGAGGGGAAAAAGTGAGAAGCTGATACTAAGGACTCAAGTAGAACGAAAATGTTTTGAAAATGATGATGGCAATAAATGTACAAATGTGCTTGACACGGATGGATGGATGGATGGATGGATGGATGGATGGATGGATGGATGGATGGATTATGATAGTGTTGTATGAGCCCCCAATAAGATTTTTTAAAGGAAAAAAATTGTGATAATGATTGTACAATTCTTGATATGATTGAACTATTGAATTGCATGATATATGAAGTGTCAATAATATTATTAAAAAATCAAAACAAAACAAAAAATGTCTTGGCATGGACTTAGTGAGTACTTCTTCAGGTTACTGAAACATTTAAGTTGGTATTCCCTTAAGTCCTAGAGTTTTATTTTTTGCTAATGTCTTCAGTACAACTTAGATTTCTTCCTTCACGTTCCGGGTTTTTTATAATATACCTCTTAAATTCGTTGAATATTGACATTTTTGGTACAATATTTCCATTGTCTTTTGATGTTCAAAAAACTCACTGCCATTGAGTCAGTTCCGACTCAAAGCAACCCTATAGAACTGGGTTGGACAGCCTCTATGGGTCTAAGGCTGCGAATCTTTATAGCAGAAGATCGCTTCCTCTTTCTCCCTTGGAGTGGCTGGTAGTTTCAAACTATTGACCTTGCAGTTAGCAGCCCAACGTCTAGCCCACTATGCCACCATGGCTCTTGCTCATAGAATCCTTCAATATTATAACTTGGGGCTTGAATTTTTTCTTCAGTTCTTCTGTTTGAGATTGACTTAATACTCTAACTTCAGGTCTTTGCACAGTTCATTATAATTTTTTTCTCAAGCTTTGAAATTTTCTGTTCATTTATTTTACTGAATCATTTCCTTAATTTTCTTAACTATTGTACAAGAATAGCCTTGTGTAGTATAGTCATGACAACGTCTTCTGGCATCCACTTTAGGTTTCACTTTCTTTTTTGACTTTCTAATGACTTGTTTTTATTGTAAGACGTTCTTGACTCCATTCCATAACTTACCAATTCTTTGATAATTATTTCATGTGTCAAATCTGTTATTGACATATTCTTTAAATTCAGGTAGAATATGTTGAAAGTCATATTTTGGCTCTTGTGGACTTGTTTAATTTTCTTCAGCTTGAACCTGAACTTGAAAATGAGCAATTGATTACTTGTTCCACAGTCAGCCCCTGACAGTATTTGTTTTCTCTGTTATTTCTTCCCACAGATGTAGTCAGTTGGATTCTGGCGAATTTCATTTGTACAGTCTCCATTATGTTACTGAAAAACTTAATTTGCAATTAAGAGTTCATTGGTGTAGCAAAAGTCCGTTATGGGCTCTCCAGCCTTCTTTCTATCATCAAGGCCATATTTTCAAACTCCTGATCTTTCCTTTCTGTTTCCAATTTTAACCTTCCAATCACCAGTAATTATCAATGCATCTTGATTACTTGTTTGATCCATTTCAGATCAAAGAAGTTGGTAGAATTATTCAAATTTTCCATCACTCTTTTTAGTGATTGATGCCTAATTTTGAATAATTGTATTAATTGAACTTTCTTGTAGGCATGTAGATACTATCCTATAACAGCCAGCCTTGTACTTTAAGATAGATGTTGAAATTTCTTTAGTGACAATTAATATGATGTCATTTCTCTTGAGAATTTGTCATTCCCAGTATGATAAACCATATGGTTGTCTGACTCAAAATAGCCAATACCAGCCATTTCAGCTCACTAATGTCTGCGACGTCATTCTTTATGCATTCTATTTCATTTTTGATACCTTCCAATTATCCTAGAGTCAGACTTTGTACATGCCACATTTGGATTATGAATGGATGTCTACATCATTTTCAGTACGTAAAGTTCCTGAAGGCTTTACTCCCAAAGCCTTCGCTCCATATATGTCATTAAGGTCAACTCTACTTTGAGAAGGCAGGCCTTCCTCAGTCACATTCTGAGTGCCTCTGACCTGAGGGACTCAATTTCTGGCACTATTTCTGACAATCTGCCGCTGTTATGCATGAGGATTTTTGGTTTCATTTTGTAACCATTTAGTGAACAATTTAGAATTTGTGCTAGAGTTTGTGGTTTAAAAATTTTAAGTTTTAAGGGGAAATTGATCGACACACAACCAACACACACCCCTCTAGGGGAAAGGACAATGGAAACCATGGGAGAAGGGAGACAGTGGTCGGTGTGAGACATGGAAATAATAATTTATAATCTATCAAGGAGCCACGAGGGTAGGGGGGAGAAAGGGGTAAAAAAAGGAACAGATACCAAGGGCTCAATAGAAAGTAACTATCTAGAAAGTAACTATCAAATGATAGCAACATATGTATAAATATGCCTGATACAATAAATATGCCCGATACAATTGATGTATGCATCATAATAAGCACTGTAAGAGCTCTCAATAAAATTTTTTTAAAAATTTTTTGGCATTTAAGTCATGTACCATACAATTCAGTGGTTTGAATATATTACAAAAAAATTGTACAAGCATCACCACAGTCAATTTTAGAACATTTTCTTAATTTCCCTCCAACCATGACCTAGCTAGTTACTATCTCTAAATATCTATATATCCTGGATTTCATATAAAGAAAATCATACAAAAACAACAGTAAAACATAGAAAAACCTCAATCCAAAAGAAAGCAGAAAAGAATAAAAACTAGAACAAGTTAAAAATGAGTGAGAAGGGAAAACAATGGTAAGATGTTTAATTTTAACCTAACTACCTGCAGCAATCCGCATGGTCTGGGATAAATGCTACTCACACTCCTGGTCAGTAGACAAAGGGGATTCAATGGAGACTTAAATCCATATTGCGGATCTGCAGTTGGATTTTGGGTTTTCACTGTCATCCATAGCTTTCTGCAAAGTGGGTCTTATACAGTCCTCCTCCCCATGGATTTTATTATTAATAATCCTTTGATTACACTGGCTGGTGTGCTTCCTCTGTGAAGACTTAGCTGACTTCTCGCTTAGATGTCTGCATTTTTAAGATGAGCCCTTCAACATAGGGCATGAAGTATGATGATCCCCTCCCCAAAAGATTGCACTACAGAGGACAACACTGAAGAGAGTGGCGGGTCTTCCCAGACCACACGGGAGCAAATGAAGAGCGAAAGAGAGAGAGTAGATCACAGACTGGCCCACCAAGCCGAGGATGACACTCCTGCTCAGAGCAGCCAAAGCACAGAGAGGACCATAGGGCCAGCCCCATCATGAGACACGGCATCGTCTCACTGACCCATAGCAGAGCAGGGGACGGCACAGGAGACACAGTACAGGAATTGTACCTGGTCTGTCCCCCACACAACTGGGGCAAAACACAAAGGGAGTGCAACAGAGCAGCAAGGGGAGCAAAGCAGTGAAGTCCTGAAAATAGACTTCAGACTCAGAGGGAAGTCCTTGGCACCTCATCAGACTCGATAGGAAAACATGCATAAGGGTCAGCAGACACACCTGGAACTATTTATAGGCCCCTTTTTTCTTCTTCTTTAAAAAATTTCATGTCTATATAAGATAGGTAATACTTACCTACAGGGGGATACCATGATCACGAAGGTGATTTTCCCAGGGCTTATCCATTGCACTCCGAATGTGCAGACCCCTGCGATTTCCCCAAACTCAACTACAAAATTTGTGGTAGTGGGGGACTTTGTCCGCATTCTCCCCTAGAAAAAGAAAGATAGGCAAGATCAACAATCCTGAGGGGAAAACAACAGGACTGACAGTTCCGGGGGAATGGAGGAGAGGGGGAGGAGGGCAGTGGGGGAAAGGGAGGGAAGAGCCACCAAACACAGGGACGAGGGAACAACAAGAGATCTAAAATTGATGGTGAGGAGGGCAGAGAATGCCTGGTGGGGTTATCAAGGGAAATGTAGCAGATAGGAATTACTGAGTCGAATGAAGGTCGTATGTGATAGTGGGACAGGAGGAAAGTAAAAAGAAATACAAAGAACTAGGAGGCAAAGCCATTTATAGAGGTATAAAGACAGGCATGTACATAAATATATTAATATATAATGAAAAGGATATAGGCCTATGTACATAAATTTATAGGTTAAGTATTAAGGAAGGAGAAGTAAATTGGGCCTCTACTCAAGTCCTCCCTCAACACAAGATTACTTTGTTGAGATAAACTGGCATTCCATGATGCTCACCTCCCGGTTATGATTGCTGAAAACTAATGGGTGTACAAGCAAATGGTGAAGAAAGCTGATAAGCCCTGGCTATCAAAAGAACAGTGTCAGGGGTCTTAAAGGCTTGAAGGCAAACAAGCAGCCATCTAGCTGAAAAGCAACAAAGCCACATGGAGGACGCACACCAGCCTGTGGGACCACGAGCTGTCGACAGGATCAGGTATTAGGTATCAGAAGACCCAAAACAACCATATCAATGCAAACAAGGGGTGTCCGAGTGGAGACCCAAAGCCTATCTCTAGACGATTGGACATCCCCTCCCAGAACGGTCACAAGGAAGGGAGCAGTCAGCCAGGGTGCAGTACAGCACCAAGGAAACACAGCATTCCTCTAATTCTTTAAGCTTCTCCCCTACCCACCCCGCCCAACATCACCCTATTTCTACCTTGCAAACCTGGCTAGAATGGAGCATGTACACTGGTACAGATAGCGCTATCAACACATGGAATCCAGAACGGATACCCCCCCACCCCTTCCCCAGGAACAGTAATGGGAGTAACCGTATTGTGAGGGAAGTGGAGGCAGAAAGGGAACTGATCAAAATGCTAGATGTAACACCCACCCCTGAGGGGTGAACAACAGAAACATGGGTGAAGGGAGACATGGCCGGTATAATAAGACATGAAAACAATAATTTATAATATATCAAGGGTTCACGAGGGGAGGGAGGGAATAAAGAGCTGATACCAAAGGCTCAAGTTAAATGAAAATGTTTTGGAAATGATGGCAACGTGTACAAATGTGCTTGATAAATTTGATGTGTTTATTGTTGTAAGACCCCCCAACAAAACTATTTTTTAAAAAAAGATGAGCCCTTAAGACTCAGATGTTACTCTTTCTGATAGCCATGTGCCATCTGACGTTTTCACCCTACTTTTTGCTGTAGATCTAAAATGATCTCCTCGGGAGGACACATACCAAGCAGGACCACATCATAAGAACTAATTGTGCTTGGATTGAGGCTTATGATTCAGCACGACCTCAAAATCATTCATACATCTATGGGGTGGGTGGGTATCTGGTCTACTTTAAAGGCAGCATTATTAGTTTCTTGAGAATTAATATAAATAACTTACACAGGACATTTGGATTTTTTCCCCCGTTTTTGGAAATTCTAATATCAAAATCCCAGTGGAAGTAAAACATAGGAATCATTTCTTATTAGTTGCCTCAAGTGTAAAAACTCCATTATTTGGACATAGCTCTAAGTTTTATTTATTCTTTCCTCTCCAGTGTTTCTACTTGTGGTTTTGGGTTTTCTGTGTTGCTGTTTTTCTTTCCAGTTTATTTTTTTTGCTAGAATAGATCCTAGAATCATTCTTTCAGAAAGGGTGAGGAATGGACTTCCATCCAGATCAGTACTTTTAACTTTGTCCTCACATTTGAATTTTAGTTGTCTCGAAGAGAGGATGGTGGCACTTCATCTTGGGACATGTTTTCAGGAGACTAATCCCTGCAGAATGATAGGAGATGGATTGATACAGTGGCTACAGCAATGGGCTCAAGCATAGGCACAGTTGTGAGGCTGGTGCAGGACCAAGCAGTGTTTCATTCTGTTGTGCATAAGGCTGCTATGGGTCAGAACTGAACTGATGGCACCTAACAACAGGTAGAAAATGCTAACTCTAGTTTCATTAGCCCTCAGACATTTGAAAAACAGCTCCTTGGTCTTCTAATATCTCACACACATAGACACACTCACTCACTGCAACAGAGTCAATTCTGACTCATAACGACCCTATAGGGCAGAGTGGAACTGCCCCTTTGGGTTTCTAAAACTGTTTGAGAAGTAGAAAGCGTCATGTGTCTCCTACTACCTTTCATCTAATACCTAGGATACAAATTCTCAAATTTGTGTGTACTTAGCTGTTTCTTCTCCCCTCTTCCTCTCCCTTACCCTTCCTTCCAAGGTCTCCCCATCATTGGGGTTCTAGAATTTCATAAGGACCTCCGTGGTGTGAATCTTTGTTTAGTCAGTGTGCCTGGCACTTGATCTCTATTAGTCCGGAGGCTTGAAGAACCTTCGTTCAGTTCTAGGGACCTTTCTTCTGTTCTTTCTTATAAGCTTCATAGGAGAAGCTCTTGAGCCAATCTCTCAGCTCAGTATTTGCTCTTTATTTATTTAGCATGTCTGTTGGGATCTTACCTATAACAATGCAATTCATTTCTATATATTATTTTTTCAAGATAGCCTCTTACAGCTTAGCACTCTTTTATTTCTTCTGCTTCTTAGTGATTGATCCTTTGGTTTGATTGTGTGCTACTTTTTCTTTTCCTCAAATGTGTATTGGCTTTTGGTAGTCCATTCATGTTTATAGATGAGGATCTAATTGTGTGGTATTGTTAACCAGACTACCTGTGGATCCTTAATCCACAGGAGAATCTGTTCTGCACATGAACTGAGGCTCAGACTAGAGGTGCTCTTGCCTTGAGCAGTACGCAGGAGGGGGGGCATTTGCTCTGTGTTTTCCAGTAGGTCTTGGGCCTTGCTGTCCTGCACTGTGGCCTTAAATGACTGGACCAGCCTTGGAGGGCTTGAGTAGAAGGTCCCCCTTGCAAAAAGCAGATCCTAACTCCAAAGTCTAGAGCTGCAATGATTTCACTCCTTTTAATGAAGTATACTGAGCTATCCCAGACTGCCCCCAACTGCCCCTCTCCTAACTCCCCACTGCCTCTGAACTCACTCCTAGAATCCTCTCTCAGAACCAAAGAACTGTGCTCTGGTGAATACTGCTCCGCTTCTATTGAAAGTATCAATTGAAAGTGTTTCCTTTTTCTTCAGTCCCTTGAGTCTTTAAGGTGATACAAAGTCTCAGTAGCAGAAGGTTCCACCCTCAGCTGCTAGCCAGAAGGTATATGTTTCCGACCCCGGACCCCCAGCAGCTCTGTGGAAGACACAACCTGCCCAGCTGCTTCCCTAAGGTGGCAGCCTAGGAAAGCGTCATTGTGGATCAGCTCTACCCTGGCTCAGGGTGCTCAGACCTGGAATTTATTCAACAGTCCCTAACAGCAACCCAAAAAAGCAAAAGCAAACCCACTGCCATCCACTTGATTCATGGCAACTGCACCAAAGTTTCTGAGACGCGCTCTTTATGGGAGCAGATAGACTGCTGGATTAGTACTACTGACCCTGTGCTTGGCAGCCTGACATCTAGCCCACAGCACTACGAGAGCTCATTCGGCTAAAGATGAGGTGTTCTGCTCCTGTAGATTGATAGCCTCAGAAACCCTAAGAGGTTTACGCCATAGGGCTTCATGAAAGGACTCACCTGCCTTTGCAGGTAAGGGTTCTAAACCTGCCTTTCCAGTAGGGCCACCTGCTACACCTGACTGTCATGGTGAGTCCAGAGATGGGTTGCCAGGGTCTAGTAATGTCCAGTTTCAAAGACTTGATATGACAAAGAGAATGTAAAATCTATTGTTAAATTGTTTTATATTGATTGTATGCAGAGATAATATTTTTGCCCACTCAGCTGCTATCCAGTTGATTCCGATTCATAGTGCCCCAGTCGGGCAGAGAACTGCCCCGTGGAGTTTCTGAGACTGTAACTCTACAGGAGCAGAAAGCCTCCTCTTTCTGTTGCAGAACGCCTGGTGATTTCAGACTGCTGACCTTGAGGTTAGCAGCCCAGTGCGTGACCACCATGCCTCCTATAGTTTTACTGTGTTGGTAAATTTCACACTTCTTTTGACTCTCTTTAACATAGCTCCTAGAGAATTTTTAATTACACGCGTGGTACACGGTTGTAGCTCACATTGTGTTGCTGTTGGACAGTGGTGTTCTAAGCTCTGCATCAACTTTAGAACCTGGGAAACAGCCAGGGGTTAAGACAGCTCGAACAGTTGTTGCCCAGTCTTTAGATCTGTTTCTCCCATAACATCAATCACCATGGACCAATTTCCTAAGCCCAGTGCAAAGGCCCTTAGGCTTTTAGTCCGGCATGCAAGAAAAGGGCTCCCTGTACATGTCCTTGTCATAAAATATTTTTCTTGACTTTTAATAATTGGGTTAAAAACTTTTAATCTCCTTAAACACCATTTTAGTGACTGGCTGTCCTTAACCTTCACAACTCCCCTAAGACATTTGTTATCTTCGTGTTTGATAGTTTTCCAGGCCTGAGTGCTGCCAGTCAGGGTGATGTCTGCTCAGTGAGGTGGTACCAGTAAGGTGCCCTGTAGACAGATGCAATTGTAGTGGTTTTTGTTGCCATCAAGTTGGCTTCCTGTGTCTCGTGGAACCCAAGTCCGGCAGAAGGAAACGTTCCCCAGTCTGGCACTGTCTCCACAGTATTGGTATGCTGGTGCCCATTGTTGCAGCTGCAGTGCATTTTGGGTGATTTCTGCCCTAGAGATTCAGCTTCCAACATCATATTGGACAGTGTTCTGCTGACTAATCTTGGGGTATAGAGTGCCAGCTCTCTCTTAAACTAGTCTCTCTCCGACTGGACGCTCTGGTGACACCTGCTCACTACGGGGGACTGCTGGTATTTGAAATATTGATGAGTTTCCCGCCTCAGAACAACCCACAGGGCTGGCTCTCTGTGTGACCCGCTGAAAGAGGAGTGGTGGTCCGTATATGAGGGAGCTTCAGAGACTTCATGAAAAAGCCCCATGAACTTTTGGTTCCATTTGTACACAAACTACTTAACGCCCATCCTATATAAAGCTGACTAATTCTGTTCAATGACGGCCACACCTTCTGTTGAAAGAAGATGTAAATAACACTGTCCCTTTTTTTGTCATTCTGTAAAACAGAATTCCAGTGTGTTTTATTACAATTACTAACTTTAAGTTTTGATATGTACCAAAATAATGTTGAAGTAATTTTTCATTCTTGGTTATTTATTTTTAATTTGGTTTTATTTTAGAGAGCCTTGCTGCCCAAATTTCTTATTAGAGGACATCTCAACTCAACTAACTGTGCTATCACAGAGCCACTGACAGGAGAGCTGATTGTGGAGCATTCGGATGCAGCTATCAGGAGCATAGAGCTGCAGCTGGTCCGAGTGGAGACCTGTGGTAAGCCTACTCCCCCCCATTCCTCAGCTCTCCAAGTGGATACCTGTGGTGGGGGTCCTTTGTTAACAGGTTCATCTTCTAGTTTCTGCCTTTGGCCATTCATTGTGTATTCAGCAGTTAAAATGATGCCCGGAGAAGCAAAAATAAAGAGCGCATCTCTTGGCTCCAATAAATACGAGTTTCAAAAAGTTTGGATAAAAATTCTGTTCCCTTTTCATTCCCTTTTCCCAGTGTACATCCTCCTGTGTGTGTGGGAAAAGTGCAGTGGGAAAGGCCCGGAGTGTCCTGGAATCTCGCAGAGCAGGCTTGCAGACCCGGGGTTGCTGCTGCTGCCACTCCTGCTGATTCTCACGGGAGGTCTCATTCAGCTGGTGCTGGCGTGTGACCTCGTGCCATTCTCTCCCTTTCCCAGGCTGCGCGGAAGGGTATGCGCGAGATGCCACGGAGATTCAGAATATCCAGATCGTTGATGGGGATGTGTGCCGGAGCCTCTCTGTTCCCATCCACATGGTTTTTCCCAGGCTCTTCACCTGCCCTACTCTGGAGACCACCAACTTCAAAGTGGGTAAGCTCAGGGGTAGGGCCAGCGGAAGACAGACAACCCACAGTCTGCTGGGGTCACTGCAGCTCAAGTCTCTTTGCTGATTGCCAGGCTGGCTGGGAAGCCCTTGGACAGTGCGGAGGGCATAGCAGAGGATCAGCCCTGCTCCTGTGGAGCTCAGGCTGCCCAGCACAGAGACACTCCCCATGTGCAGCTGTACAATACATCAGGGCACAGGGAGAGTTGTGCAGAAACTAGTGACAGTGAGGCGCTTGAGAGCAGAGAGGAGTGGTTTGGCGGGAGGCCATTTTGATTAGGGACATCTGAGAAGAAATATCCAAACAAGTGAAAAGCTCACTGTGGCTGTTCCTCCAGATAAAAGCTTTGGGCTTCTCCAATTTAGATTATCACTGCTAATCAGTAGGTCAAAACAACCACTCACACCTCAGGAGAAAGATGAGGCTTTCTACTCCTATTAACGATGTCCAGCCAGGTCGACTCAATGGGAGGGAGTGGTCATTTTTCACAGATAAATGCATATACATCTAATGACCACAAAGGCTTGAATCAGGATACAGTGTTGTGTCCTGCTTTTTCCCCTTAACATTATTTCACGTTAAATGAAACCACATTAAAGGACTTTTACATCTTCTCATCAACTGTTTTAATGGTAGAGCGACCCTAGTTAAGAGTAGTGTTTGTAGAGTTGAGTTGAGAAACAGCCCCATGAAGAAGTGGAACAGAGACACAGTGGGGAGGGACTACACATGGCTCGGGCTCTGAAAAGAGTTTTCTGTACACTGACTACAAAGTGTCCCCAGTCATCTTGGGCCAGGCCTGAGGTGCACTGTTACAGATATGGGATGCAGAACTTCAGGGAGAACAAATTCCCTTGTGTCAAACCTTTTCCGAGTAGACCTGTGCTCCGTGGGGGTCTTAATGGGAGCAGACTCAGGCCTGCCTTCTAGAATGCCAGCCTTGTGGTCAACAGCAAGCACAGAACCAGGGAATCCTGATGGGCTGGCCTTCCTGTTTGATCAAAGAAGGGCCCCGCATCTTTATTAATGTCCCAGTGCCCCTCAGTCTTTTAACTTGCATAACTCATCCACCAAGAGGCCCCCTTTTAGTCCGTAGCACTGTGATTCTACTTGAAAGAGTCTGAATAATGTAAGTTAAAACTTACATTATAGACTCATTGCCATCAAGTCATTTGACTCACAGCCACCCCATAGGGCAGAGTAGAACTGCCCCTGTGGGTTCCCCAGACAAAGTCTTTAGGAGGGTAGAAAGCTATGTCCTTCTGCAGAGGGCAGCTGGGGCTAGAACTGCTGACCTGCAGGTAGAGGCTGGACGTGTACTCCACTGTGCCACCAGAGATCCTTAAATTTAAATTTTAAGTTCAATGCAACTTTGTTGTCACAGCTGACCTGTGCTGTCTAGGTTGAGAGAGGAGAGTATGTTGGGTCTGGCTGTCGGGTCACCCAAGGGGACAGTGACCTCCCTGTGAGTGCTTCAGGCAGCTCGCCCAGTGCGGCCAGAGCCCCTGGTAGCCTTTGGAGTCTCCCCAGTCCTGTGTGTGAGATGCTAAGTTGTAGTGTGGGATCAAGAGGCTCAGTTGTTCACCAAACACATTTGCAAAAGAGCGTCACTTGCCAAAAGACGTTTGAGAGTCAAACCTGAAACTCATGGGGTTGCCATGAACTCGAATGAGAACAGGTGAAATATGCTCGTCTTGTAAAATCCCAGGGCATGGAGTGAAGGGTAAATTCCTTCACCTGCAGCTGCTCTGGGTCCACATCCGGAGCGGCCAGCCCACCTCGACATGCTCCACCTCGACCAGGTGGATCACTCTGTGTATCCTCGGTACCACACTACACAGGTGACCCAGAAGGTGGGGACGTTTTTTGTTGGGTTTTTTTTTGGCGGCACTTGGAGGAAGGTCTCCGCTGTTGCTTTCCCAACTTGGTTACCCTCCATAGACTGCAGAAAAGTGCAGGAAGGTGTGGTTTCCTGCTGTGCTGTCAGTGAAGCTCAGCTGTATGAGAATTGTGCCCTCAGTCCCTCATCCAAGACAACCACACACTCGTGTCCTCACGCTGAAGGTCAAGCTTTACACATGGCAGATGTCTTTCCCAGAACGTTGATGACATTTAGTGGTTGGAGCTGCCCTGCACTGCTGTTCCCATTGGCGGTGGAGGGGAAACTGAAGGAAATGGTTCCCACCGGTGGAGGGCGAGTGTGGCCCGTGGGGCGGGGACCAGAGAGGCTGTGGTTCACAGAGGACGACTGTAGCCCAGAGGTGGGCTTGAACACAGAGCCCCGTGGTAAGAGTGACCTCCTTGTGCTCTGACCATTCGCCTCAGCTGTGCTGACTTACAGTGGCTTCACACACATGGTAAGCGCAAGCCATCTTGCAGCCTCAGTCCCTGGCTAGAACAACAGCAGGAGTGTGGGACATCAGAGTGTGGGGTGCTTGGCCCAGTGCATTCTTTGTGCTGGTGGGTCCCCTCTGCTCCACACAGGTCCCCTCAGTGCCTCCTGGGGAAAAAACAGCTAGGAGGGTGGGGGAACAGAGGAAGGGATAGTGGCTGGAATTGCTCAGAGGAAGCATCCAGTTTTGTGATGATTATCAGAGACAGGGAGCCAACCAAACAGATGCTGTTGGGGCACCTGTCACAGTTGATGCTTGTGTTAAGACAACACCCACATTCAGGACATTTGTTGACAGGTCTCCAGCCTCGGGCACCATTGGCTGAGGTGACCCCAAAGCCCCTTCAGAAGCTGAACTCTGCAGCACCGGGCATTCACCCTCTCCCAACTGCTGCTCGGCTCACAAAGAGCACCTCTCTCTACCTCCCTTCTCAGGGGAGCAGGACTTTTCTACAGGGAAGACACACACCCTTTACCTTGTGATCAACAAGGGAACCCACTTCAGCTAAAGAGATGGTGGAGAGAGAATCCTTTTGGTTGAAAGTTCAGGGAACCCCCTGGAGCAGGTGTGTCCGGTCAGCTAGCTGAAAGGCAGAGGCTTGCCACGTCCACTGTGCGTAATCCTGAACATGTTTCCTCCCTGGCGCTGTGCAACGTGGACACTGACAGCTGTGGGTCCGTGTGCTGGCCGCGCTCCATCAGTTGTAAATCACAGCCACACGGTACAAATGGGTTGCAAGGTTTCTGGAAGTGTCTGTAGTAAAGACAAAGGACAAGGAAAGTCATTCGGGGAGCCTGGTGTGGCCTGCTGTCCAAGACAGAGGAGAGATGGTCAGATGTCAGTGTACTCATCTTCACTGGCTTTCCTGGAAGCGTGCGGTGCTACAGTTACACACTCTCTAAAGGGCACCGGGGTGTGCCCATGACTTTCTAGAGCTGCGTTCTCAAACTGTGCGTCGCGACCCCTTCACAGGGATCGGCCGATTCATAACAGTAGTAACATTACAGTTTAGAAGTAGCAACAAAAATAATGTTATGGTTGGGGGTCACCACAACATGAGGACCTGTATTAGGAAGGTTGAGAACCACTGTTTCTAGAGCCTTCCACTCACTCCTGTAGTTGACTCATGGGACAGTGTATGGTGCTGTGACCTGAGAGGACAGAACAGAACTGTCCTTAGAGAGCCCTGGTGACACAGCAGTTACGCATCAACTGCTGACACAGCAGTCAGCAAGAGAAAAGATGATCTTCCCGGAAGCCAGGAGGGCAGCTGCGCTGAGTCACACGGCGTCACTGTGAGCCGGAATCCGCTCACCGGCAGGCACAACCACCACCGTTGCTGCAGAGCCACTGGAAGGGGCAAAACCGCGAGCTTCCGGTTGGCAGCCAAGTGCTGACCTGCCCCTATTTCCCCATTGTCGCTGTGAGGGTGAGGGGACGGCCCGGGGACAGGGTTTAGTCCCACTGGAGTGTGGTGCGAGTGAACATCAAGGCTCTCTCTCCTTTTCAGAATTCGAAGTCAACATCGTGGTGCTGCTGCATGCTGATCACCTCATCACAGAGAATTTCCCACTGAAGCTCTGCAGGACGTAGCCCACGAGGCATGTGGGAGACGCGTGCCTTCGTGGAAATCCAGCTGGTTGCCAGACTGTTGGGGAGAGACACAGCTGCGACACATACTTGTTGTCTTGATTATTCTGTGTCAGAACTGAATCTGACTCCACAAAGTCTAATCACCCTCATCCTCATTCCCTGAAGGCTCCTGCTTCCAGTGGGCGGGACGCCTTGTAATCAGACTTTGAAATGAAGCAGGATTTCTAAATGCCCTTTGCAAGCTCGTTGTGCAGGAAGCATTTCCTATGACTCCTGACGTCCCTGATCCGTTTGCCATAGAGCAAAGCCTCCCCCCCGCCCTCAGAGCTTTGCCGGGATGTGAGTACGTGGGACAAAGGGGAGCCTCCCCACAAGGTGCCAGTGGCTGCAGCAGGGAATGTGTGGATGAGGAAGTGTGCAGACACCCTGCAGGGAGAAGTGCAGAGTGCACTGAAGACACATGGCACGCGCGTGCTTCACCCCGATCGGGCGGAAGTCTCCCTAGCGCTCCCGCAGCTAAGGCTGGGCAATGATGGCCTGTGTAGCGGAGTGCTTCTGAGGTCTCAGCACCAGGTGTCAGATTTCATGCTGCCACATTCCCAGAAGACATGTAAGCACAAGGCTCTGTAGGAACCCCAAGGCCCATGTCTGCTGCTGGCTCTGTTAGGGGCTGCTGAAGGAGACACCCCACCCCCAGCACAGCAGGTAGAGTCCTCTCCACAGGGGACACCCATTATGTCATGAGCCTGCTGGGCTCCAGCCAGCCTTAGGGATCTGTGCTGTGAGCCAGGGGCTTGTGGCCTCTTTTCCTTAGCCTCCCATTGTGGGGCTTGGTCTTGGCGAGTCTTTGGTAACACCTTCCTTGTTGGTTCACAAAGAACAAGAGCACTGAAACCAGCACACTACCGACCTGCCGCGCGTGTGTGTGTGTGTGTGTGTGTGTGTGTGAGAGAGAGAGAGAGAGAGAGAGAGAGAGAGAGAGAGAGAGAGAGAGAGAGAGAGAGAGAGAGAGAGAGATATGGGTGGGTGTGCGTGCTGAAGACAAGCCTGACTCGGCCCTGCTTCATCCTCGGCTGTTCCCAGTGAAGTTGATAGCACTTAGCCACTGGGTCATTTACTGATGGTTCCCAGAGAATCCATTTCTGGTGTAGAACTCTGCTTCAGTGCTCACATGGCAATGATGATACTTAAAGTAGCAGAACTGAAGAGGGCACACTTCTGGGGAAATTTTAGGGTAGAATTTTTAATAAAGCTAACACCCCTCCCACCCATCCCTTTGTCATTCCAGTCAAACCTGAGTGGTCCCGGTGAGCACAAAGCTTCCGCCAGGCCGTCAATATGACTAGAAGGCACACCTAGGTGTTTAGCTAGTGCAGACAGACCTTAGTCCCAAACTGCTGGGGCTGGCTGCAGCAGGGGCGCCTGCGGTTGGCAGATTCGATGCCCCATAGGTTTAGCACATGCTAGGCAGGAGCACGTTCTGGCTGTGTAATTATCCCAGCGGAAACAGCCCAAAGTATGCACTTTGTGGCGCTCAGGTCAAGAGCATGGCCTCTGGATCCAGACTGCCTGGGTGCAAGCCCGTCAGGCCCTTGAGTAAACTACTTAACCACAGTGCCTCACTTTCCTCGAGTCTAAACTATGGTTAAGGGTTGGGATTGGCTCCAAGTCCCCCCCCCCCCCAGTGGTTGGTCCCAGGCTAACGGGTGGCCGTCAGAAAATGCTGTGGGAAGAGCTGAAGTATCGTTCATGGACGGGGAATGGGCTCTAAAGCCGTGTCTTCCTTCACTGCTGTTACTGTTAGGTGCTGTCAGGCTTGTTCCGACCTAGTGACCCCGTCACGTCAGTGTCACAGTCCTCCCCATGCTCTGTTTGCATCCATTGTGTCAGTCCATGTCTCCAGGATCTTCCTCGTTCTCGCTGCCCCTTGATGGTGCCAAGCATCATGTCCTCCAGGGACTGCAGCTGCATAATTCCTGTCCCAGTCCAAATTGCCCTTCCAAAAGTTATTGGGCTAAGATTGAATCCACTAGCTTGAAGATGTAGCAAATTGCCAATGTTCTCCAAAGCCCTACCTATTCTAACCCTTGTTTTTTTTTTCCAGAAAATTCAAAAGTTCCTGGAAGAAAACTTAGTTGGCCCCTGGCTATCAAACTAGGGACTTATTTCCCAGACTCCTTTGCAACTCCGCTGGTCATGTGCCTACGTATATATGGCCAGGCCCAAGACCAACGTGGTCGGTGTATAATGGTAGGTCCACATTCCCACAACCAAACATCATTGCTCCTAATTCTGCACAGAGCACGCATGGGAGGACAGCTGCCTAGGGGTGGCAAAGGAAGATCAGGGAAACGCAAGTCTCCCTGAGTGTGTGAGCTGAACAGTTTGCTTCCCAGCCCTATATAGTTACACATGCCCACTCGCTCAGGGGCAGCCCTGGTAGAGAAATGGGGCAGGCATTGAGTAGCCAGTCAGCAGTCCAAACCTATGAGTTGCAGGAACTATCCCGATAGACCTTGTGGTTAACAGGCTGATGCTTCACCTACTGTGCTTGTGTAATCGCAAGAGGAAAACAGGAAACCTAATGCTACTGCACTGGAAGATTTCTTGGTTCCAGCAGCCCAGCCTTTACCCCAGTAGGTGTGGGGAGTAGCTCCCATTCAGCACCCATGGGCCCCTGCTCTGTATTCAAAGGTACCCACAAAATGTAAGATAACTAACTCCTTTCATGACCATCCCCATGCACCAAGACAGGCTTCAGAATGTTCTCAGAGGTTCAGACACCAACCCCCCCAACCCTCTAGTTGGTCCTTTCCAGGGAAGGATGACACACCCACCCACCAGCACTCCTTGGCACCTTGCTGCTCCAGTGACGCGGGGAGCCTGTACCAGAACCCTCTACTCAGGACAATTTCAGGTCCACAGTAGGCAGGCCGGTTCCACTGCTAGTCACTATCTGATGATCAGAGAGTAAGGGTTTCCCAGAGAAGCCAATACCAAGAATAAATTGTGCTGACTAACATCCCTTCCTCGCCACCATTTGGGAAGGAGCACTTCCACAGGCTGAGGAGGGTGTGAACCACTGCAACTGTGCTGCTATCTAGTGCCAGTTGCCAAAACACCCTTGACACTTCCTTGGAAAACAGCGCTCTAAGTGAGGCCAAAGCCTCAGTTCTGGAGGAATGTGATGGCATGCCTTTCCCGGGGAGCTTAACTTTAAGTTGCTTGGGGCATTAGTACATACCCAGTGTGGGCTTGGGGCTAATGATGGATCTCTGTGTTACTCCTGGTTCTTAACCTATGGGTCCCAACCCCTTTGGGGGTCGAACGACCCTTTCACAGGGGTCTCGATTCATAACTAGCAAAGTATCAGTGATGAAGTAGCAACAAAAATAATGTTATGGTTGGGAGTCGCCACCACATGAGGAACTGTATGAAAGGGTCACGGCATTAGGAAGGTTGAGAACCACTGCTCTAGGTCTGGGCAGGTAGGTATTTGTCATGGCAATCCTCTGACAAGAATAGTTCCATCCATTCCCGTTCCTGGCGACCCCACGCCTGCCAGTTTGTTTTTTAAACAGCCATTAGGACTGTGTTTACAGGTGCCACCAGGTGGCTGTGAGACGCCAACTTCCCATTAGTGGCCACGTGCCCCACGCCCCCTGGGAACCAGCTGTCGTGTATGTAGCTAGTGACACACATGTATACATATATAGAAGATGCATAAGGGATGACAGGAACCCAGAGAGGAAGTGATTGGCTGCACTGAAGAGATCACAGTTAATGTCATGAAACAAAATGTGGGTAAATCATTGAATAAACTTTAAGCCAAACCACAGAAAGCAAAACCGTATGTATAGAGTCGCTATGAGTCACCATCAACTTGGTGGCAGTGAGTTTTTTTTAGTACATAAGTAGATATAAATGTATATAAAAATAAAATAGTTTTAAAGCCTACGATATAGAAGTATTAAAATTCTAAACAAAAAGCCAGCACAATTCATCCTGAGTTGTACTTGTCTGAAAGCAGAAGGTTCAGAGAATACCTAAAACAGAAAGCTAGGGCAGTGGTTCTCAACCTTCCTAATGCCACAACCCTTTAAGACAGAGTTGCTTATGTTGTAGTGACCCCCCCAACCATAAAATTATTTTTGTTGCTACTTCATAACTGTAATTTTGCTAGTTATGAATCATCATGTAAATATCTGATATGCAGGATGTATTGTCATTGCTACAAATTGAACATAAAGCATAGTGATGAATCACAAAACAATATGTAATGAAATATTGTGAAAAATGTGTTTTCTGATGGTCTTAGGTGGCCCCTGTGAAAGGGTCGTTCAACCCACAAAGGGGTGGCAACCCACAGCTGGAGACCCGCTGAGCTAGAAGCATGAGCAAGGCCTGTGGGCAGAGCAGCTGATTAAACTTGGAAGACTCCAGGAAGGCAGGCCTTGCGGGATGAACCTGGCCGTCACACCTCAGAGGGGCCCTGATGGCTCAGTGGGTGAAGCAGTTGAGCAGGCTGGCTGCTGCTGCCGGAAGGGCAGGCTCACTGAAGGAGCAGTTCGACTACCCTGTAGGGTGGCTGCGAGCGGGACGATCCAGCTAGATCGGGTTCTCACCGCAAAGGCGATGGACGTTGGTCCCTTCCACCCGGCGCAGAAATACATGTCCAAGTGGCTCCTGTGCGGCTGGTAGAGAAAGGGCGGAAGGAAACCTGCCATTTGTTGTGCTGCGAAGTCTCCGGAGCCAGGAGAGGCAGGAGCTCTGGGGTCTGGCATGTTTACAATACTGAACTGGCAGCTGCCTGCTGCGCCCCTGGGAGCCCGTGATTCCTAGAGCTTATTAACATGTAGGTTCTGATGCAGTGTACCTGGGAGCCCTGGTGGCATAATGGGTTCCACGTTGGACAGCTAGACTTAAGGTCAGTATCGGAAACCACCACTTGTTCACTGGAGACAGAAGAGGCTTTCTACCCCTGTAAACTGAGTCTCCGAAACCCACAGGGCCAGTTCTACCTGCCCTACAGGGATGTCACAAGTTGGAATCCAAGAGTTGTAAATGCAAATCATCTGGGGGGGGGGGGTGTCAACCAGAATAAACCCGCGAAAACCCTAGTTATAAACTGTCTGAAGGATAGGGTCCAAGTGTGGGTAGTATCAACCCTTTCCTAAGCGATTGCAATGTGCAGCCTGGTGGGGCACCCCTCCCACGGTGTATTGGACAGGGTTCTCTAGAGAGACAAACCAGATTGCTAGTAATTATATATAAATATATTTATAAAGATAGATATATAATTCAAGAAATCATTAAATAATATACAGATAGATAATACAATAAATTAACAGTTAAATTATAAAACAGTGAGACACTAGCAGTCCTTCAAGTTTTGAGAGATGCCAGGTGCCAGTCCCCTTCTGTAGAGAGCTGGGCTATATATACCCAGGCAGCAAACAGCAAGGCAGGTCCCCAACTGTCATCAACTGTCAGCCCCCAGCTCCAGAGATGAACATTCTAATCGTGTGGGCTTAAAGGGACCTCAACTTACAGCAACACAGTCCACAGGCTAGGCACCCCACAGGTAGTATACCCCTTTAAACTGAGGCACAGAACAAGCAAGGCGAGGCTCACCGAGCCATTTATCCCTCTGCCCTTCAGTTAATCCTACTTGTGTTTATCGGCCAGGCTGGCACAATAAACTATAGCAATCCACCCCTTGCGAGCCTGGCACCTGTACACAATTCTTTACCAATATATACTTATATAATTTCCAGATATTAATGAAATAACACTTATACTTATCAATCATCTATCATACATGTAAATGAAAACACAGAGTCAAATGATATCTGATATAACATACTTGAAAAAGGAAAGATACGCAATAATCACATACAATGAAAATACATTGACAATAACAAGCCTTGCTTTTGCAATTGGTCACATGGTCGTAATTGATAGGTAGAACTAACTTCTACTGCTACCCATTCTGTATTACCTTTGCCCTCAGCAAGCACCTCAGCTGGCTGTGGTTTTTGGCCTGGCGGGGTGACCCAGACCTTCATTCCTGAGGGGTCTGGGCCATTATAAGTCTTGTTAGGATTGGGTTGCTGTAACTTACCATTTACTTTAAAAACAGGGCATGGTAACACTAAGAATCGGCCTATGGGATCTCCTGGATTCCAGACATATTCTTCTTTACCTCCATTATGTAGTACCAGTCCAGTTTCTCCTTGGTAATCAGGATCAATCACACCACTTAGTACGGTGACACTCTTCCTGACCTGTTGATCCAAAGGCATAAGAAGTCCAAAGTGCCCAGGGGGCATTCTCAGCTGCCAGTTCAGTGGAATCTGTGCTGTGTTTCCAGGTGGGAGAGTTCCTTTCTTTGGGACCAGGACCTCCAGGCCTGAGGAACACAGGGTTGCTGGGACAGGAAGCAAAAATGCTGCAAGGGGATCACTAGGAGTAATAGTGAGGGGTGCCATTCCAGCTTCCACCCCTTGGTTCCTGGACCCATGAATCCTGGCTATTGGAGACACAGCGCCATATATTGGCCGCTGGTTTAGAGTATATATAGCTTCCTGGAGAACATTGCCCCAGCCTGGCAAGTTGTTGCCACCTAGTTGGTGCCATAATTGTGTCCTTAGGAGTCCATTCCATCGTTCTATCAAGCCGGCAGCTTCAGGATGATGAGGAACATGATACGACCAGTGGATTCCATGGGAATGGGCCCATTGCCGCACTGTATTTGCTGTAAAGTGAGTTCCATGATCTGAAGCAATGCCATGTGGGAGGCCATGCCGGTGGGTGAGGCATTCTGTAAGTCCACGAATAGTAGTTTTGGCAGAAGCATCACGTGCAGGGAAGGCAAATCCATATCCAGAGTAGGTGTCTATTCCAGTAAGAACAAAACGCTGTCCCCTCCATGATGGAAGTGGTCCTATGTAATCAAACTGCCACCAAGTTGCTGGTTGATCTCCCCGAGGAATTGTCCCATATCTTGGACATAAATTTGGTTTCTGTTGCTGGCAAATGGGACACTCAGCAGTGGCAGTGGCCAAGTCAGCCTTGTGAGTGGAAGTCCATGTTGCTGTGCCCATGCATAACCTCCATCCCTGCCACCATGTCCACTTTGTTCATGTGCCCATTGGGCGATAACAGGTGGCAGAGGAAAGAGGAGGACCAGTCTCCACAGCGCGTGTCATCTTATCCACTTGATTATTAAAGTCCTCCTCTTCAGAGGTAATCCTTTGGTGAGTGTTCACATGAGATACAATTTACTTTCTTGGCCCATTCAGAGAGGTCTATCACATACCTCTTCCCCACACCTCCTTGTCACCAATTTTCTAATCATGGTCTTTCCAATTCCCTGACCATCCAGCCAAGCCATTAGCCACAGCCCATGAATCAGCATATAATCTCACATCTGGCCATTTTTCCTTATATGCAAACTGAACGGCCAGGTGTACTGCTCGAAGTTCTGCCCATTGGGAAGATTTCCCTTCATCACTGTCCTTTAGGGAGATCCCAGAAAGGGGCTGTAGTGCTGCTGCTGTCCACTTACGAGTGGCACCTGCATATCGTGTAGAGCCTTCCGTAAACCAAGCATGACTTTTTTGGTCTTCACTTAAAGTATGGTAAGGAACTCCCCAGGAGGCCACAGGTGTAGACTGGGAGAAAGAAGGTAATGTGACAGGGGTGGAGACTGTTGGCATTTGGGCCACTTCTCCATGCAGCTTACTTGTTCCTTCAGGTCCTGCTTTGGCCCGATCTCGTATATACCACTTCCATTTAACAATGGAGTGTTGCTGCGCACGTCCAACTTTATGATTACATGGGTCAGACAATACCCAGTTCATGATAGGTAATTCAGGCCTCATGGTGACTTGGCCCATGGTGAGGCGTTCAGTCTCCACCAAGGCCCAGTAACAGGCCAACAGCTGTTTTTCAAAGGGGGAGTAGTTGTTTGCAGAGGATGGCAAGACTTTACTCCAAAATCCCAATGGTCTACGCTGTGATTCACCAATAGGGGTCTGCCAAAGACTCCACACTGCATCTTTATCTACAACTGACACCTCTAGCACCATTGGGTCAGCTGGATCATATGGTCCCAGTGGCAAAGCAGCTTGCACGGCAGCCTGAACTTGTTGAAGAGCCTTTTCTTGTTCTGGGCCCCACTCAAAAATGGAGGCTTTTCATGTCACTTGATAAATAGGTCGAAGTAGAACACCCAAGTGAGGAATATGTTGCCTCCAAAATCCGAAGAGGCCCACTAGGCGTTGTGCCTCTTTTTTAGTCATTGGGGGAGCTAAATGTAATAGCTTATCCTTCACTTTAGTAGGAATATCTCGACATGCCCCACACCACTGGACCCCTAGAAAATTTACTGATGTTGAGGGTACCTGAATCTTTGTTGGGTTAATTTCCCAACCCCTTGTACGCAGATATTGTACCAATGAATCTAGAGTCTTTGATACATCCTCCTTAGTGGGTCCAATCAGCATAATGTCATCAATATAATGGACCAGTGTGACATTTTGTGGGACAGGTGGTCAAGGTCCCTTCGGACTAAATTATGGCACAGGGCAGAAGAGTTGATGTACCCCTGGGGGAGAGTTGTGAACGTATATTGTTGCCCCTGCCAGGTGAAGGCAAACTGCTTCTGGTGGTCCTTTGAGATTGGTATGGAGAAGAAGGCATTAGCCAGATCAATAGCTGCATACCATGTACCAGAAGTATTAATTTGCTCAAGCAATGTAATCACATCTGGGACAGCAGCTGCAATTGGAGTCACCACCTGGTTAAGTTTATGATAATCCACTGTCATTCTCCAGGATCCATCTGTCTTCTTTACAGGCCAAGTTGGTGAATTAAATGGGGATGTAGTAGGAATCACCACCCCTGCATCTTTAAGTCTTTGATGGTGGCACTGATCTCTGCAATCCCTCCAGGAATGTGGTATTGCTTTTGGTTTACTATTTTCCTAGGTAATGTCAATTCTAATGGTGTCCACTTGGCCTTTCCTACCATGATAGCCCTTATTCCACATTTTAGGGATCTGATATGGGGGTTCTGCCAGTTACTAAGTATGTCTATTCCAATGATGCATTCTGGAACTGGGGAAATAACCACAGGATGGGTCCGGGGGCCCACTTGGACCCACAGTGAGGCGTACTTGAGCTAAAACTCCATTGATAACTTGACCTCCATAAGCCTCCACTCTGATTGGTGGGCCTTCGAAACACTTTGGGTCTCCTGGAATTAGTGTCAGTTCTGAGCCGGTGTCTAGTAATCCCCGAAAAGTTTGATTATTTCCTTTGCCCCAGTGACCAGTCACTCTTGTGAAAGGCCGCAGGTCCCTTTGGGGAAAGCTAGAAGAAAGACTAACAGTATAAACCTTCAGTGATGTAGCAGTATCCTCCTTACAAGGGACCTGGCCTCCCCTTCATTCAAGGGGTTGTGGGTCCGTAAACTGGCTCAGGTCTGGGAATTGATTGAGCGATCGTGACTGTCTATTCTGCTGTTCACCTGATCTACCATGCTTTTGCCTGTACAGATCACGTAAATATTTAGTAGGCTTCCCATCTATTTCACTCCTAGGGACACCGTGGCTAAGTAGCCAATACCATAATTCCACACGAGACAGGTTGCTTTGATTACTATTGAAAACTTGTTGTCTATTATAACCATGCCCAACCTGTCTTTGTTGATTCAGTGCTGACACCTGCCCTCTACCATCACGGGGACCAATCAGCCCCCACAAATGTCAGAGTTCACTTAGGGAAGTGCCCACTGTTAATCCTGGTGCACATAGAATAGCAATTACAGGATTCTTAAGAGATGCTGGGGCCCACTTCACAAACTTGTTCCTTATGGTTGTGGTAAAGGGTATGTCTTCAGGACATCCCCTTTTTGGATCTATGGGAATATCTTGATAGATCCATTATAACATACCAATTCCTCTAAGCTTTTGGATGCCTTCCTCTACAGTGTACCAAGGTAGGTCAGGTACTTCAAGTTGGTCTAATCTAGGCCATTTGGCAGTCCATGCTTCATTGAACCAACCAAATAAAGACTTAGATGCTTTTTTAGCCTGTCTCACAGAGACATTGAAAGAAGAGTCTGTGCTTAGGGGTCCCGTATCCAGAAACTCAGACCGATCTAATATTATATTTCATGCACCAGTATCCCACACCCTTAGTAACCATTCCCAGGGATATTCTCCAGGCTTTTGCTTGTATGTATTTGAGAACTCAAGCAGTCTTTGTATGTGTAGCGGGCTTCTTCTTGGGTAATCATCTCAACCTCACCTTTAGGAGCTTTCTGAGACTTCATTTTAGTGACAGGTCTAGCGGAAATAATGGATGGTGAGGGTGTTTCCTGGGTGCTCTCAGCAATGTTTTGCGGCGAGGCATCTTCCTCAGGTAATGCTACTGATGCAGCCCCACCTGGCATATCAACTTGAATAGTTTGGCTAATCTGCTCAGGTGTTTCTAAGGGCTCAATATCCTCTTCTTCTGGATCATCAGCCCATATGTTCCCATCCCATGTTTCAGGGTCCCACCTTTTCCCAATTAATGCCCTTACTTCAGTTTCAGACACTGCTCTAGATCCGCAATTCAGCTGCCGTTGTAATTCAGCCACTCATATGAGACTCTGGACCTGGTTCTCAGCAATGTCAGCTCTTTTACTAGAGGAGAGAAGGCTCTCCTTTGTAGCACAGATGGAAGTTTTCAAATCTGTCTGCACGTGAGGCGTGCTTTTGAGGCTCTGAGATCATCCCTCTCCTTAATAACACTTTCCATTGTACGAAGGACCAGCCAACCAGCTTTCCTATACTTTTCATCACAAAACTCCTGGAAAATATCAAATATACGATTGCCTAGAACATCTCCTTTATCCAGCACGTCATCTACTTTAGGTATTATCTTTGCTATTTCACACCATGGATTAGTATGGGTAGTAGACGTATCCCTGTCAAGACTAAATAGGTTGGAAAACCAATTTAAGAAATCCATATTTATAGTTTATTTCTCTAGAAGCACTCCTGGTACCAAAGTGTATTGGACAGGGTTCTCTAGAGAGACAAACCAGATTGCTAGTAATTATATATAAATATATTTATAAAGATAGATATATAATTCAATAAATAAACCATTAAATAATATACAGACAGATAATACAATAAATTAACAGTTAAATTATAAAGCAGTGAGACACTAGCAGTCCTTCAAGTTTTGAGAGCTGTCAGGTGCCAGTCCCCTTCTGTAGAGAGCTGGGCTATATATACCCAGGCAGCAAACAGCAAGGCAGGTCCCCAACTGTCATCAACTGTCAGCCCCCAGCTCCAGAGATGAACATTCCAATCGTGTGGGCTTAAAGGGACCTCAACTTACAGCAACACAGTCCACAGGCTAGGCATCCCACAGGTAGTGTACCCCTTTAAACTGAGGCACAGAACAAGCAAGGTGAGGCTCACCGAGCCATTTATCCCTCTGCCCTTCAGTTAATCCTACTTGTGTTTATCGGCTAGGCTGGCACAATAAACTATAGCACACGGTGAGCCAACTGTGTGACTTACCCTTCAAAATGATGCTTCTGTGTCTGAGGGTCAAACTTCCCTACCCCTGGGCCCACACACAGGACGGAGCCTGAGTGGCTTCCCGCAAAGGACAAAGCAGACAGTCCACAAATGCTCACTTGACAAGGAGACTGAGGGGAGGGAGGGGAAAAAGAAAGAGGATCTGATGCAAAGGGCTTAAGTGGAGAGCAAATGCTTTGAAAATGATGAGGGCAAAGAATGTACAGATGTGCTTTATACAATTGATGTATGTATATGTATGGATTGATGTATATGTGTGGATTGTGATAAGAGTTGTATGAGCCCCTAATAAAATGTATAAAAAAATGAAAATGAAAGAAAAACAAGGAGACTGAAAAGCAAGGCCTGAAGCGCACACTGCAAGGTCATCAGCCTGGGATAAGTCCAGCTGAATTGGTGGTGGCTTTGAGAAAACAAAAAACAGATGAGGTGATGGTCTAAATAGTTCAACCTGTATTTAGCAAACGAGCCCACCGATCAGCGGTTCAAATCCACACTACTCCGTGTATTGGGGTGATCACTCTAGCTGGCAGATGCTGGCCCCTCTGACTTATCGCAAAAAGGATGGCATGGTGGCAGAGAGTGAAGCACGAACAGGTGGGAGGAGGGCGGTTTAGTAAGCAATACAGTCAGGAGACGCTGTGCACAGGCCCCAGAGAGTGAGAGTACCGCAGTGAGACCCTGCCCAGAGCGCGCAGGGTTTTCTATGTCTGGCAGGGGGCTGCGCACGTGCGTGCATACACACACACATTGTCTTACAGCTTTCCTTCTACTTAATCAGGTGAAGAAAAGTTTTTCTGCTCCAGAAAAATGGGACAGCCTCGGAACCCCCACGGAGCAGTTCTGCTCTGCCCTAGACAGGGTCTGTGTGAGTGGGAATCGACCCCACGACCATGGGAGTCTGTCTACTTGTCATTGTGTGTAAATGCTCAGACTGGCTTATGTGGTGAGGAGAGAGATAAATCTTCCTTCCTCTGTAAAATATGGACAATAATTCCGGCCTTGAAAGGCTGAGACAAGGATTAAGATGCCCTGCACTTGGTCCATGGAAAGTGCCAGGTAACATGTAGCCATCATTATTCCTCTATGAAAGCAAGGGTCAGGTACAAATAAAACCAAAACCAAACGTACTGCCATGATGTCAATTCTAACTCAGCGACCCTGGATGACAGGGTAGATGTACCCCTGTGAGTTTCCCATTAAGGAAGCAGGAAGCCCCAGCTTACTCCCCAGTTACACAGAACAGTGTAATCACAAATCAATCTTGTTCACTGCCATGGGGGCAGGAGCCATGCTAGGCAATGGGAACATGCGGCTCACCAGCCTCTTTTACATGGGTGACCCACTTTAGGAGTTGTGGATAGACTGTCTCCAAACCAGGAAATGACAGGAGCCAGGAGAAATGGCAAAGGGCCTGAGAATCCCTGGATTTATGTACATAATATCCCCCCAAAATAAAAATTCACTTTTTCGCTAGTGGTTACTAGGTCCACACTCACAAATGGTTTCCTTTTATTTTTATTACTATGAGAAAAAAACAATAAATCCTGTAAAGTGTATTGTTGCATGACAAGAGACTTAGCGATGTCATTGCATAATGTACTTCGGCTCTTCAGATAAATCACTCTGCTTTCAAGGATCAGGAAGGAACTTTTCAACTGAGGAAACTCCTAAGATGTGGTAGATGTAATTATGTCAAGACCAGGAAATGAATTCCAAGATGGGAAGATGAAAGGAGGTCCTGGATATTTTTAAGTAAATATTTGGTTTATAAGGGGCCCGTGGGATGGGAGCAGGAATGGCATTTTACAAAAACAGCTCATGTGTTAGGAAATATATTCTGGGAAGGGCTTTACCTTGTGAAATAGTCTTAAGCCGTTCTTCTATTTCTTGCAGGGAAGTCTTCAAATAAAAACGCAGATAAAGAAAATTATCTGTTTCTGTCTTTCCAACACTACCATATTCAGAGTCGCATGGGTCAACTGAAGTTCTGGTCTGTGTTCAGCTTCCCGAGAGGAAGAAACAGGGACGTAAAGCAGGCCCCTGCCCTTGGTTAATGACCTCTGGGGGTTTTCCTCTCCCTCTACCACTGGAACCCAGTGTCCCTTTTTACAATAATAACCTCTTAGGGAATTTATATATAAACCATCTACACACCGAATTTAAAGCTATGGCAAAGAAGAAATAGAAATGTTAGTTGCTAACGAGCCCATTTTAACTCATGGTGACCCCTTGTGTTGCAGTGTAGAAGAGAACTTTCAGAAGCAGATTATCAGGGCCATTTTCCAGGACCCCTCTGTGGGGGGTTTGAACCACCAATCTTTTGTCTACCAGTTGAACATTTAGCTACCTGCATTGCCCAAGGACTCCTAAAAAGAATGTATTCTAAAATTATATCGTGTCTATAAGCTGGTACTCAGACATAGATAAATCGAAAGCTATCACAACGTAATATTGAAGTGCTCAATGCTCATCCTTCGGGTCTGGAAATGAGCTCACCCGCATAGCTCAATGTTCTGCTGAGCAATAGAGAAGTCTACAAGAGGAACAATGACACTAGGGAGGTGTGCGCACCTAATGAGCATTGGAGGTCAAAAGGCAGCCTTTACCCAAGGACAAAGTTCCCAAGGGTTAGAAAAGGAGGAGGAATGGAAATAGGAAACATGAGGAGGAACTGAGATGAGTGAGGCTACATTGTGGGCATTGCAATCAATGACATGAAACAACATATGTATGAATTGCTTAATAGAAAGCTGATCTGCCTATAAGCCTGCACCCAATTCACAATTTATATATACATATATATATATCTATACATATATACACACACACATATATATCCATACATATACCCTTAAGCACTATTTTTTAAAAGAAAGAAAATAGCATTTGTAATTGCATTAAAATACTTATGGATATATCTAATAAAATATTTAAAAGATCAGCTCAAAATCTACAAAATATTGGAAAAATTTTTTAATTATTCAAATAAATGGAGAGCTATATTTTGTGTATAAATCAGAAGAATCATATTTTGAGAGTTGTTTTTCCAAAATTGATACATAGATTCAATATAATCTCAACATTACCACAAGGCTTTGCATAGAAAATTATAATCTGACACTAAATTATATTTAGCAATACAAAAGGCCCAAAATACCCAAAGCAACTTGAAAAACAAAATATGCTGAAGCATGGATCTCACCCCCATAGTAGTGGGTCTCACACCTGTGAATGAGCTGGACTCATGCAGGATTTCCTGGTTCCTGAAAACTCTGACTGATGAATGATACCAGCGGCACATCCTGCAGGATACTCTCCTCTATAGGTGCCTGATAGGAAGGGAGTTCTATTTCAGATGCTTCCGCCACGCTTGCGAGGTCCTGGGATCACCTTTGTAGTATGTGCGGCCCAACGCCAGCTCGCAGGGGCGCTCACTACATATAAGCCATTGTTGTAAGGCGTCCTCCAGTGGTTCTGACTCACAGAGGCCCTGCAAGCAACAGGCCCCCCTGTGCCATCCTCGCACCGCTATGTTTGAGGCCCTTGTTGCCGCCACCGTGCCCATCCATCTTCGTGAGGGTTTTTCCAGGGACTGCTTCCTCCTGGTGCCATGGCCGTATTGTGCCATAACAGCTTCTAAGGTGCGTTCTCAAGACGGATTGTTTGGCAATCTTCCGGCACTGAGCGGTATGCTCAATGCTCCCCATCAGCACCAACAGTCAAAGGTAGGCCCTCTCCAATCTTCCTTATTTATTGTCCAGGTTTTCAAAAGCTTGTGGAGTGGTGGGAAGTAACCTGGGTTGGGTGAGAAACACCTCAGTCCTCAGAGGGACAGCGTTGCTTTCTAACATTCTGAACCAGTCTTTTGCAATGGACGTGCACGATGGCATATACGTCTTTTAATTTCTTGACCATTGTTTCCATGAGCGTTGATTATTGATGCAAGCAAAACGGCATCTTTGACAGCATCTGACTCGTCTCCATTTGTCATGGAGACTCCTTGTTGCTCCAGTGTGAGGCTTTTTGTTATGGCACTCATTGACCTTCACCGCTAGGTACCTTCAGTAAGAGGCAGTCTACCGCCTTCTGACCAGGTCCACTCAGGGCCGCCCGATCGCCAGCTAGGAAGCCCACGTGTGCCAGCTACACCTGAACTTTTGTGCCCATTCTACTACCCCATCCTGACCTCTAGGCTGAGTAAATGTAACAATGAAAAAGGAGAGAGAGAAATTCGAATGTTGTGCAGCCAGAGCCCATTCTTGTTCATTTTAAGCCTCCCTGCTTGTCTGATGTCACATCCTCGGGATGTTCAACCCAGAGTCACTTAATGAATCCCTAGATCCCTCTTCCTTCTTCGCTCTCTGCCAATGCACCACCAGGTAGCAGGATTGGACAGTGAAGACTGTGCATGGCCTACAACCGATCTAATACACAGGAGGCTTCAAATATTCATGGAAAAATTCAATACTTTTTTCTCATAAATCTTTTTTGATTGGGGGCTCTTACAGCACTTATAACATCAATTACAGCAAACGTATTTGTACATATGTTGCCATTATAATTTTCTAAACATTTACTTTCTATCTGAGCCCTTGGTATCAACTCTTTTTACCTTCCCTACCCCCACTCCCACCCTGGTGACCCCTTGATATGCTATAAATTATTTTCTTATCTTACACTGACTGCTCTCTCCCTTCCCCCACTGTTTCTTCCCCACACATCTCCCCACCTTCACCTTCCCCTCCTGATAGTGCTGCACCCATGTCTTCCTGAGGGGTGCATCTGACCTGGATTCTGTATGTCGTGAGCTCTTATCTGTACCTGTGCACATGCTCCAGCCTAGCCCACAGTGAAAGGCAGGATTGGGGTCATAATGGGGGGGTGAGGAAGCCTCAAAGAAGGAGAGGAATATTGCGTGTTTCATCGGTGCTGTACTGCATCCTGGCTGACTCATTTCTCCCTTGTGACCCTTCTGTGAAGGGATGTCCCATTGTCTACAGGTGAGTTTGGGGTCTCTGCTCTGACCCCCCTTGTTCTCAGTATGTTTTTTGTGTTTGTTTGTTCTGGGTCTTCTGATACCTGTTACCTGATCCCATGGACACCTCATGATCACACAGGTTAGTGTGTTTCTTCTATGTGGGTTTGTTGCTTCTCTGCTAGATGGCCACTTGTTTAACTTCGAGCCTTTAAGACCCCAGGTGCTTTATCTCTTGACAGCTGGGCACCATCAGCTTTCATCAGACATTTGCTTATGCACCCATTTCATCTTCAGCGATCATACCAGGAGAGTGAGCATCACAGAATGCCAGGTTGTTAGAACAAAGTGTTCTTATGTTGAGGGAAGGCTTGAGTGGAGACCGAAAGTTCATTCATTTCCTCAATGTGTTGCCATGTAAATATATGTTGTGTTAGTCCAGGTGAATATAGAGACAAATTCATAGAAACTCATATGTGTATAAGAGAGTTTTATGTACAGAGTAATTGTACATTAAGCAAGCATCTCAGCCCAGTCCAGTCTAAGCCCTTAAGTCTGATAGTAGCCCATGTGTCTGATACCAATCTATAACGTCCTCTTCAGACTCACAAAACACATGCAATGATGCTGAATGCAGGATAATCACAGGCCAGTGGGTAAAAAGTCTTGTGGATCCAGTAGCACTTGTGGATCCAGTAAGCAACTCAGCACTGGCAGGGGTCTCTGCGTGGCTTCTCCGGCTTCAGATGTCTGGTCGCATCAGGGTAGGTCCATGTGGCTTCTCTAGCTCAGGGCACTAGCATGGTGCCATGTGTTTTGTCAGCTGCAATGTCTCCTGGGGAGTGAGCAGAGAGAGAGAGGTGTCTTCTACCTCCAGGGAGGAAAAACCTGATTTCCCAGAATCCTCAGGAGAAAGCCATGTGCACACAGAGGTCTCATTGGCTATGATCCGATTGACTAGACTCCACCCCTTCACTCTTAATCCTCTCGAGTCCCAAATTGACACCAGATTATGTAACTACCATATATGTATATCTGCCAATACAATTTTTATTAATATATTTACATAAGTACACACCTATGTTTCTACCTCTATCCATAGCTTTGCTTCCTAGATTGTTCCCGTTTCCTTTTCTCTTCCTCCTGTCCCACCATCATGCTTGCCCTTCTTCTGCCTCGTAATTCCTCTCACAATGCTGTTGCTCCAACACTCCCAGGATCTCTGCGTCCTCCTCATTGTTGATTTTAATTCCCTAGTTGTTCCCCTGTCTGTGGCATTGTTTGCTCACTGCTCCCTTCCTCTGCCTCCTCCTCGCCCTAAGTCCCTTTTTTGTTTATGTGGGTTGTTTTTTTTTTGGGGGGGGGGGGAAGGACGGTTAGTTATTATTTTTTATATTATTTCTTTTTTTCTGCTTTTATCAATTTTTTGTTTTCTTTTTGTATTGTCTACATTATTGTTGGTTTGTTTACCTATAGAAGATGGGCCTGGGAAGCAAGTTCATGGAACCTTTTGAAGGCCTTCATTTAAGTAAGACCATTTAAGGAAGGCATGAAACACAAAGGCAATCCATTTCTCCTTCAGTAGCCTCCTCAGAAATCCAGACACTAGTTCAAGATCAGTGTGGCAACCTGCAAAAAGTTTCCCACTGGTGTATCTACCTTGAGGAGCTGAGGCTCCTTCATTCTTGGTGCTGTCTCCTTTCTATTAGTCAAGGCAGTGACCCCCTGCCCCGCAGGCCTGTCTCTGTAGGGAGATGATGGTGAACGCTGGCCTACCTACTCACGTTAGCAGAAGCCGGGGTGCTGCATAGGTCCTGCCTCTAGTGCAACTTCCTTCCTCCTGACACCTTCACAAGGGCAGGAGAGCAGTTGAAAGGAGGCCCTGAGAAAGGCCAGGGAGGAGAAACTGGGAACGGCCGTGATATTAAGGACCAGCTCCCCAAGTCATAGGCTTGCCTCCCTTCTCTCTTGTCCTTCCCTGGGACTGGCCCCTGGGACGGCTCTTTCCACAGATGGGAATACCATGTCAGGCATTCTTTGGGCTGTATTTTTATATGGCTTAGTCCCCAGGCTTGAAGAAACTTAAATAAAGGCTTTGGTTGAGAGCAGCAGAACTGGAAGACGGGTTACAGATTTCATTCTGCACAGCCATCTCCCTTTCTCTTCTCCCTGCTCCCTACCCCCTTAGGACCTTTCCCACAAATTATGGCTCCCGGTCACTGCCTGGTCACAGGAGAAGAGAAGAGTCAGCTGTCTCTGGGCCTGACAGGGAGCAGCAGCTCCAGACTGCCTCATGAGTGACCTACGGCCAGGCAGGCAGGTGGCCCTGACATACCAAAGCTGCTTCAGAAAGAACAAGCCCACCTCTTCAAAGTGTGGCAGAGAGCAAAAACGGTCAGATAGAGCGAGCTTGGTATTAGAACTTAAAATGCATTTAAAAGTCTTTGACTACATGAAACAACTTACAAAAATACTCAGGAAAGGATTCTCCTTTGAAATGAGAACATAATTATTTCATTCACTGAGCCATGATGTTTCCATGACAACCTATCATTTACTAAGCAGGAGGCCCTGGTAGGTGACTGAGGGGATGTAAGTGTAAAATAGGGGTCAGCAAGATTTCTTGGGTCTCTGAAGATCGGGAGGTTAAGTTTAACCCATCCCTTCGCCACCCTCCAGAGTCAGAATCCTCAGGGAATGTTCCCAAATATGTCCTAGCAAGTTCCAGCAAGCTTTTGTCCTTGGGGTTTGAGCTAGTCTCCTGGTATCTGCTGTTTTGTTCCCTACCTCATCAAGTCATCCAATTCTTCCTCTTCCTCCATCTATCCCTGACACAGAACTTCAACCGACCTTGACCATCTGTAACTGTAATCGACTTCATGAGGAAGCAGGAGAGTTTAGAAGGAGGAATTTATATGACAAAAATGAAGACAACTTCCAAGTATATATTAGACACTCTATTTTCAAAATATACTACTGGACTTTAGCTCTCAAAATTTAAGAACAAGTATTTAACTTGACATCTCACAACAAAATACTATTAAACCTAGACAAACTACAACTGTTCTCAAATACTACTCCCATGGTTGAGCATCATTCACCATTATTTCAGCAATACCCAACCCGACCCGACCTGACCCACTGCCATCGAGTGGATTCAAACCCCGAGTGACCCTACAGGGGCTTCCAAAGCTGTGAAAAATTACGGGAGTAGCTAGCCTTATCTGTCTCCCATGGGGAAGCTGTGGTTAGCAGCCCAACACTCAACCCACATTGCCACCAAAGCTCCTTGCTCCAGAAATACAACTGTGTGTACCCAAAAAAGAGCTTGAGGAATGTGCGCGTCCAATACAGGATAGAAATAAAGACAATTCTAGGATCAGAGATGGACAGGAACCCATGAAGACAGTTGATGAAAGTCATGCAAAGGGAGAATGAAAAGAAAAAGGTAAACTTTGGGGGGAAAAACCACCACAGATTCTCTCATGTAAGTCGCAGTTCAAGTGCAGAGAAGCTGTCCGAAGAAAAACAGAAGCCAATGGAGTTGGAGTCCACGAAGAACTGCTGAGTAGGTTCCCAGATTGGCTAAGAATGGGAGGAAGGTATTCTGAATTCAGCAAAGAAGGTATTTGTTTTTCTTAGTGACAACATATGCGGTATAAAGATGGTTGTACTAAGACCATGGAGAAGGCCATGGAACCAAGGAACCCCCATGACTTTCTATCAACAGTACTGGAAGTCTTTCAGTGGCAGTTTGTACTTGACTGCTAACCTCAAGGCTAGTGGTTCGAAGCCACCCACCAGTACCATGGAAGAGGCCTCGAGACCTGCTTCTCTCAAGACTGCAGTCAAGAACATAAAACACTTCTGATCTGTCACACCCGGGGTTGCCATCAGCCCAGATCTACTCAATGTCAGCCACCACCGACAATAACAACGACGAATGCAAATGCTGTTAGTCGACATCAATCTATGGGTAAAGCCTGGAAAACCCAACTGGAGAAAGCAAATATAATGTAAATATTAACAGTGTTAACAGAAGTAACCATATATTTGTTCAAAATTTGGAAGAGGAAGAAGGGACAGCAGTAAAAAGGATTAAACAATATTGACCTTGAATTGGCCACAGGCCTGTAGAACCTGTGAGGTCCAGGTTAGACATACATTCCAAGGCTATGTTCCTTCGGAAATAGATTAACAAGCCTTTCTTCTAAGGTGTATCTGGGTGGATTCAGTGGGTAAGAGTACTCAAGATGAAAAGCCAAAAGATATTAAGATTACCTGGGGCCTATAATTCAAAGAGAGTCAACATACCAGTTTGACAAACGTATTCCTGTTTCCACCCACCGCCCCCCACAGCCACCACCCTTTTTTCTTAATGTTTGTACCACCTTGGGATTTTCTGTATATTAAAGAAAAACATGTATTTTCTAAGTGAGAGTGTAGTACACACTTTACCAAAGGAGACCTGGTGGCATATTGGTTACTCATTGACCTACTAACTGCAAGGTCAGTGGTTCAAAACCGCCGGCCACTCTGCGGGAGAAAGAATTACAGTCTCAGAAACTCACAGGGGCAGTTTTTTGTTGTCCTGTAGGGTGGTTGCTATGAGTCAGAATCGACTTGATAGCAGTGAGTATGCTTTTGGTTTTTATAAAACAGCATAGAGATTATATCTCAGGTCAATAACTGATTAACTGTGTGACCTTGGGCAAACTACGCAACACCTCTAACCCCCCATTTCTGCATCTGTGAAATGGGAATAACAATATGAAATCAGATTATGTGAGGATTACATACATTAATATATAAAAGCACTTAAACCATACTTGTTACTCTTTTAAAATTCAGTGTTCTAATGGAGTTGCATTTTAAATGTAATCATGTTTGTTTGTTTGGAGAAAGTGATGCCCAAACAAAAGCGGTGGTTGGTCTCTGGAAAACAACAACCGGCGCTGCTGCACTTCGTGGAACCACAGATTGTCATGGGTAGCTTGATTTCATTTTATTTTTTGCTTTCATGGGTAACTAATCGCACATATTTTTGCCTTTTACACCAATCTAAGACAAAACGAGGTTGTCTGCTAGGGGTACTCCTTGTACTGGGTAGTGACAGACAAGGATAGTGAAACTTCATCTTTTGTACTTTGGACATGTTGTCAGGAGAGACCAGTCCCTGGAGAAGGACCTCATGCTTGGTGAAATAGAGGGGCAGCGAAAGGGAGGAAGGCCCTCAATGAGATGGACGGACCCAGTGGCTGCAACAAGGGGTTCAGTCATAGGAACAATTGTGAGGCTGGAGCAGGACCAGGCAATGTTTCATTCCATGTGCATAGTCTTTATGGATTGGAACCAACTCAATAACACCTAATAACAACACCAACGTACTGCATCAGCATTAATACTCATATTTCCAGCTCAAATTCAATGCTAACGAGTTTTTAAATAACCTCATTAATTTTATATCTGTATCTTCAAACCATAGTTCTTAACAGCACCAACATAAACCCACAGCCATCGAGTCAATTTTGACTCATGGCGAACTTACAGAACAGTATAGAAGGGCTCCTTAGGGTTTCTCAGATCATGCCTCTTTATGGGAACAGGCGGCCACACCTTTCTCCCACAGATCAGGTGGCTGATGCATTTGAATAACCGACCTTGTGCTTAGCAACCTATCCCAACAGAGCCCCTTAGCACCATCATAGTTACTAGTAATTTTAGTCCCACAAGACACTATAAATGTTTCAGAATAACAATGCCAACACTATCCCTAACCAAATGATGACAAAACCACTGACTGACCGCAGTTCACCTGGGCCATCTCCAGCTCCCACTTTGACTTTACAGTGAAGAATTCACCCCAAACAGGTAAGGGTGCAGATAGATGCCAGCGGGCGAAAAATGAACCAAGATCTTCAGTAGCTCCTAATAGAAACTGACACAACCCATCAGTGATTAAGTTATGCTATGGTTACACTTGGGGCTGCTACATGCAAGGCCAGCAGTTTAAAACCACAAAGAGAGAGAGACAGGCTTTGGACTCCTGTAAAGTTCTGGTCTCAAAAATGCCCAGGTGCAGTTCTACCCTCTCCCATAGGACCACTGGCGTGAGAAGCATCGCAGGGGCAAGGCACTTGCACCTGAGGACATCCTCACTAACTGCTGGGGAGTCGGCTTGGACTCCGCCGATCCTCTGACGTGGCTCCAAGGAGAGCTGTGCTCCACAGAGTTTTCAACAGCTTTAAAATAGATAGAAATAGATATAGAAATACACACACATTTAAGTATATGGACAGATCTTTCTTCCAAAGTGTCCCTGGGTGGGTCTGAACTTCCAACCTTTTAATTGGCAGTTTCACCACCCAATGACTCCAGTGAAGTACCACCCATTTGCACCACTGAATGACTCCAGTGAAGTATGAACAAGCCATTAAATGTAATGAGTAGCCTTCCCATAACTGTAATGCAGTAGACATTCAAAGGGCTGGAGCAGGAAAGGTGTGAGATAAGTTGGAGCTTCTTGACTGGAAAGCAGAGGGCTAGGGCCATGCCGGAATGGCTTGGGAATACACTGTCAGCGGATGGAATAGAAATCCACGATTTGACATCACGAAGGAAAATTTGACAAGAAAGAACATAAAAACTACAATGGGGGGAGTTGTGCCAAGTAGGTTTAGAGCCATATTAATACTAAACAAGAATGAATTGACTATTTTTTGAAGGTGCTAAGGAACAATCATTAAGAAATTTTGGAGGCGAGGAAGGAGGGGGGAAATGAGGAGCTGATACCAAGGGCTCAAGTAGAAAGCAAATGTTTTAAGAATGATGAGAGCAACAAATGTACAAATGTGCTTGACACAATGGATGGATGGGTGGATTGTGATAAGAGTTGTATGAGCGCCCAATAAAATGATTTTTTAAAGAAATTTTCTAGATGAAGAAAAGTAATCCATAATTTATCCTGACTTCTGTGTGAGCTTTTCCTCTGGATAGCTAAATAAACAGTGAGGAAAAGTTCCTTGCTATAAACATACACTAGTTAAAAAGGAGGGTCCTTGGTGTGGTGGTGGGGATGCATTGGAATGCTGACCACAGCTCAGCAGTTCAAACCCATCAGCCACTCCCAGGGAGAAAACCAAAGGGAAGTTCTATTCTGTCACATAGAATCGCTATGAGTTGCAGTCAACTTGATGGCAATGACTTTGGTTGGTTTAGGTGATCTAGCTAATAGACAAAGAGGCTAGAACTGTATGATAGAACTGAAATATTTTTCAGACTCCAGAGCTGTAAACCTAGGCAATGATCACTCATGGCTAATGTCACAAAAAGAAAGTCAAGCAAAATGCATGACCTACCTCTATCGCCCCCACTCCCCACCCCACCTACTATTGAGTTAATGCTGGCTCATAGTGATACTCTAGAACAGGATAGAATTTTCCCCATGAGTTTCTGAGACTAACTGCTTATGGGAGTAGAAAGTCCCGTCTTTATCCCAAATTATGGCACAGTTCTGCAAAATTCTACAGAACAATCCAGTCTCTGAATAAAGTATTAAGCAGAAATAAGGACCTCATGAAAAGATCATTGAAGATATGAGTGCTATAGCAAAGCTAGGTGAAGAAACTAGATAGTGCCCGGCTATCAGAAAGAATAGTGTCTGGGGTCCTAAAGGCTTCTTTTCAAACAAGCAGCCCTCTAAGTGAGGTGGCAACTAAGTCCACATAGAAGAAGCACACCAGCGTGTGTGATCCAAAGGCTGTAAATAATATAATCCAAATCTAGAGGAGGGAATGGTATCAGAGCTTAACTTGTGAACACCTGCTTCAGAGGAGGTTCTGGATGACAGTGGAAGGCCAAAACCCATTTGCAGGATCCACACTGGATTAAGCCCCAGGGAATACCCACTGGTCCTAGTTGAAGGATCTGAATAGCCCGGTTATCAGACAAAGAACACTGTAAAGTCAATTATGGCAGGCGTAGTTAGGTCAAATGTAACACCTTATCATTTGATCTCCTTTTTGACCCATTTTAAAGTTGTTTCCGTTTTAACGTTTTTTCTGTTTTCTTTTCCATTAGGATTTTTGTTTTGTCCTTGTTGGTTTGTTTCTTGTTTTTGTTTTGGATGATTTTCTGTATATGAAATGCACGTTAGGGAATTCTAAGAAGAGAGTAACTGGATTAATAATTACCCAGGGGCATGGCATATCACAGATAGACAAATGAGACAACCTTGCTTGCTAGAAGTGAGGAGGACTTGAAGCACTTGCTGATGAAGATTAAGGATCGCAGCCTTCAGTGTGGACTACAGCTCAATGTAAAGATGATTAAAAAAAGATGATCAAAGTCTCACAAATGGACCGACAGACATCATCATCATAAATGAAGCAAATATTGAAATTGTCGAGGATTTTGTCTTGCTAGGTTCCACAATCAATGCTCAGGGAAGCAGCAGTCAAGAGATCAAAAAACATGTTGCGTTGGGTCACTCTGCTGCACTCTGTAAGGTGTTGGAAAGCATAGGTGTTACTTTGAAGACCAGGGTGCACCTGAACCAAGCCGCAATGTTTTCAATCGTCTCATATGCATGTGAACACTGGACATTGAATGAGGAAGACAGAATAATCGATGCACTGGAACTGAGGTGCTGGGGAAGAATATTGAAAGTATCATGGTCTGCTAAAAAGACAAACAAATCTGTCTTGGATAAAGCATGGCCAGAGTGCTCCTTAGAGGCAAGGATGGCAGGACGTGGTCTTACATATACTTTGGACATGTTGTCGAGAGAGACCAGTCCCTAGAGAAGGACCCCGTGTTTGGCAAAGTGAAAGGGCAGTGAAAAAGAGGAAGGCCCTCAATGAGATGGATTCACACAGGCATAGGACTCAGGCACAGCGACAATTGTGAGGATGGGGCAGGACTGGGTGGTGTTTCTGTTCTGCACAGGGTCGCTATGGGCCAGAACTGACTCGACGGAACCTCACAGCAGCAACAACAGGAGCATGGTGGAGAGGTGGGAGGGAAATGGGGAGCTCACAGCAATGAGTACAAGAAAGAAGAAATTGTGCTGAAATTGAGTGTGGTGATGATTGAATAACAACTCTTCTTAATAGGACTGAACTATTACATGGAATGGTATATGAATTACATGCCAATGAAACTATTAAAATTAAAAGATTGAAGGGACATGCCGCCTCCTATCATTGGTGATGGTGTGATAGACTAGCTAGTGAGCTACGACTCACTGTGACCCCACAGGAAACATTGCCCTGTGCTGTTTCATCACCGACCTGCTCAAGTCCATTCTTGTTGCAGCTTATCTTCCAGCCTTGTATTGGACAGTGTTCGGTTGTGATCCACAGCGTTTTCATGGTCTAATTATCGGAAGTAGATCCTCAGCCCTCTCTTCTATGTCTGTCTTCATGTGAAAGTGCTCCTGAAATGTGTTCAGCATGAGTGATTGTGCTGGCATATGGTGGCCGAGATTCCAACATCACAGAACATGCAAGCCCCTACTGACAAGACGGGCAGTGAAATTGATTCTAATAAACCTCAGCAAACAAACAAACCTGGTGCCACTGAGTCAACTCCGACTCACAGTAAACCTACATAGGATTTCTGAAACAGGAGCGGCATCTGCCTCAACATTCAGAGCAGCTGGTGTGTTTGAACACCTGACCTTGAGGTCTGTACTTCCTCAATTATTCAACAGCATCGCCACATGGATTAAGTTTGGATTCTGACTCAAACAAATAATGTGAAGGCAACAAGATAATTATGATGATGGAGACATTGACTAGAAATTTATTACTAGTCAGTAACTGATGTTGATTTTTCTGGGGTGGGGGGGTACAACAATGGTTGTGTGTAGTGTGTGTCCCTATCATTTAGAGATACTTATTGAAATATTTTGAAGATACTAAGTTGTTAATTGCTTACAGATGAGCATAGATACATTCCTATCTATAGTTTTGTCTGACACTGTTAGTTTAAATATATTGCACAGACTGTTCCAACACTCATTTTATAAGCAATCAATCCCACACTTAGCTGTTAAGGACGAACTCCAGGCCACGGCACAAGAACTGTCAGTTCCACTGCACCAAGGTTTCCGAAGGCAATGGCTTTCCTGCCCCCAAACAGTCTCATGGAGCTATTTACAGTAAAATATGATTCCTAGCATTTTCTTAAAGATCCGGTGAAGTGGGCACCTTGGGGTGGGGGTCCAGAGGATTAGCGATGAAACAAGATTCACTGGTATTCATGTGTTGATGAGGGCAGAAAGGTCACTGTACTACCGTCGAGGGTTATTTTTAACGTTTCAATTTTCTATAAACACAAATTGTAGAGAATCAGACAAATAAAATGTTATAGTGCGCAACCTTCAGCCACAGGGTTTTGACTCTCGCGTAGATTCAGTCTTAGGAACCCACAGGGCCAGTTCCCTACCCTATGGAGCCCACAGGGGTCAAAATTGACTCAATGGCAGCGACTTGGAGATTTTTTTCTTCTCCCCCTGTGTTAGGACAGATTGTCTAGAGAAACCAACTCATTAACACTTACATATGTGTCAGAAAGAGCTTTTTATCAAGAAGTGATCATAGATCAGGAAACTGTCCCACTCTAGTCCAAAGTAAGTCCTTAAGTTCAATGCTAGTCCATTAGTCCCTCTTCAGACTCACACAGCCACATGCAATGATGCAGCATGCAAATCACCAGCCAGTGGGTGCAGTCTTCTGGACCCCATGGTAGAGGACACGTGTCGCAGGTTCTCGCAGGTCTCAGCATGGCTTGTCAATAGAAGATGAAGGCAGAGAGGGAGGGGAGGTTCCCAGGACCCTCAGAATGAGGTCACATCCACAAGGAGGCACCATTAGGCTGTGCCTTGATTGACAGGCTAGACGCCACTCCTACACTTTCATACCTTCAAGTTGACATGAAATTATGTAACTACCACACACGCCCTCCCTCCAGGGAAGTGGGTCCCTTGCATCTGGCCTTTGCTCCCACACAGGCTTCCCCAAACCACGCACTTCAGCTGAGCTGCTATATATAAACTTACTCCATTATTTAAGTTGTTTTCTAAACTTCAAGAAAATCTGGCCACTCAGTGGTGACATTACAGCCACCCTACCCAGTGGCGACTCCACTACAGATCACTCTACCAGCTCCTGAGCTGAGAGGGAAAACTGAGACTCCCTTTATTTAACCCCTCCTGTCCATCGTGATATTCAGATATTCACATATATATTAAGCATTTTATGTCCTGTATTTCAACTCTATTGGTGGTGCCATGGGCTAGGCATTGGGCGGTTAACCATAAGGTTGGCAGTTCAAACACATCAGCCACTCTTCAAGAGAAACATGAGGCTGTCTGTCTGTTCCCTATAAATATTTATAGTCTCAGAAACCCTATCAGGGTCTATAGAAGTCAAAATCATCTCAATGGCAGTGGGGGTTTTTTAGTTGGTATTTCCATTCTACATACATTATGAAGGCCACAATGGATAATTATATTTTAAACATTCCATTCATTTGTAAACATATGAAGCAACAAGAATGACCTTCCATGCTGACCCACATGCTTATCTTTTCTGAGGTGGCTCTTTCCTTTACAGATCTCCTATCATTTGCCTGCACCTTGAATGACTTCCTTTACTATTCCTGAATCTGCTATGGGATGGAGATCAGGAAGGGGGCAATCATGGTGACGCCCACCAAATTCACTGTGTGGCAGCCAAGAAGGGTCAATCCCCTCTGCCCCTCTGCCCTAAGACCATCTTCTCCATTCTGCTCTACAAGACCCAAATCATCCAGTCAGGGCCTGTGTCTGCCCCACTGCAGCATTTGGCAATCAGAGGGATCAGTCCTTCTGTCCAATTCCTCTAAGTGGCCACTGGGTCCACCTGGTCCCACCAAGACAAACAGCCTCTGGGCCTGTGTGCACGGCAAGAATTTAAGCATCAGTCACAGTTGGGCAATGCTCCTTCTGTGGGGTGATATGGTCATATTGGGGGCACCACGGTCCTGTGCATGACACTGGAAATTCGGCATGGGGTAAATCATTTAATGGTTTCCAAGTTGATTGGAGTTTTCTGAGTAATTAAGGGGTCTTTGTTATCAGTAAGTCTGCAGACCACAACAGAGAGTTTTACTGAGATGACCCAAGTGGGGGATGGTCCATTCAAAAGGACCACCTTTTGAGGCTGACCTCAGTGGGGCGTGACTCCTAAACCTTGCCTACGCAATGAGGTTCCAATCGATGCTCTGGACACTGAAACGCCAAAGAACTCCAAGATGGACATGAGACATTTGCCGCTGGGTTGGGACACGACACATTGCATTGGGAACTAAACCTAGTGTCTCTTTCTTCCTCTGATTTGTCTCCTCTGTAGGAAAGGTGTCATTGTAAGGACAGCACTTCTGGTACATCATTCCAACAAGTTATGGAACGTTACTGTTCTCCAAGGCATTATTGGGTGACCAGAGCTTGGTTTGTGGAGATGCTGGAGGCGCTGAGAGGGCTGCGGTAGGGCCTGGGGAGGGATGGCAAGCTCTGCAGTTGATGAGTTACCCCTGGTGACCACTCTATTTTAAAATCATGTACTAGAGGAGGGAGGGGAGGGGAGGGGAGGACTGGTAGGGAGTAACCAAGAGCAAGGTAACTGAGAGGAATTACTGAAACCAGAATGAAAGCTAAACATGGTAGTGGGACGGGAGGAAAGTGAAAGGAAATAGAGGAAAGGAGTAGGAGGCAAAGTGCATACAGAGAAGCCTAAATACAGACATGTACATATGTAAATATATTTATGATTATGGGGGCAATAGACTTATGTGCATATATTTGTAGGTTCAGTGGTAGGGTAACAGATGGACATTGGGCCTCCTCATGCATAATCCCCCAATATAATAGCGCCTCGCCCTGCTAAATGGTCATTGCATGATACCCACCTTCCCGACATGATCACTGAAGACAGACGGGTGTGTAAGCAAACGTGATGAAGAAAGCTGATGGTGCCCGGCTATCAAAAACATACAGCGTCTGGGGTTTTAAAGGCTTGAAGGCAAATAAGCGGCCATCTAGCTCAGAAGCAACAAAGCCCACAGAGAAGAAGCACACAGCCTAAGCGAATACAAGGTGTTGTATGGACCATGTAGCAGACACCAAGGAACAAAAACAATCATTATGTGATCACCTTCCTCACATAATCGCTGAAGATGAAAGTGTGCATAAGCAAGTGTGGTGAAGAAGGCTGATGGTGCCCGGCTACTGAGAGATATGGCATCTGGGGACTTAAAGGCTTGAAAGCAAACAAGCTGCCATCTAGCCCAGAAGCAACAAAGCCCACACGGAAGCAGCACACCAACATAGGTGATCGTGAAAGGCAGAGACCAGGTCTCAAACAACAAAGGCGGGGTGGTGGCGAGAATCACATCACCGTGAATGAGGGGGTGTGCGTGATGGGGACCCAATGTCCATCTGTAGACAGCTGGACATCCCTTCCAGAGGGGTAGTGGGAGGAGATGAGTCACTCAGGGTTCAGTGTAGCAACAATGAAACTCAAAACCTTCCTCTAGTTCCTGAACGCTTCCTCCCCTCCCAATTATCATGACCCCAATTCTACCTTGTGGACCTGGTTATACCAGAGGATGTACAGCAGTGCAATAGGGATCTGGAAACACAGGGGATCTAGGACGGACGAACCCCTCAACACCCGCGGTGGGAGTGGCGACACCAGGATGGAAGGGGGTGTAAAAAGAGAGAACCAATCTTGGAGATCTATGTGTAACCTCCTCTCTGGGAGATGTGCAATGAGGAGGTGGGTGAGGGGAGACGCCGGGGAGTGTAAGACACAATATAATAATTATTTATAAACTATCAAGGGACCAGGGGGAAGGGGGGAGCGGGGATAAAGGGGAAACCGAGCTGATTCCAGGAACCCAAGTGGAAGGTGAATTATGAGAATGACGAGTGCAACAAATGTATAAGGGTGCTTTGCCCAATTGATGTATGTACGGATTGTGATAAGACATTTATGAGCCCCAAAAAGATTTATTAATTTTTTAATAAATAAATAGATAAAATCATGTACTAGAACCCCGTCACCATCAGGTGGGCTCTGCTTCTCGGTGACTCCACATGCTGTGTTGTGGAGCTGTGCTCCATCGGTTTAACTAAGGTGGCAGCTTTTTATTTTAAAGATCACTTTATTGGGAGCTCTTATAACAATCTGTACATCAATTGTATCAAGCATAAGTGAACACTTTTTGCCAATATTATTTTCTAAACATTTACATTCTATTTGAGCCCTTGGTATCAGCTCCTCTTTTTACCCCCCTCCTGCCTCATGGCCTCTTGATAAATTATTTTCATATCTTATACAGACGCTGTCTCCCTTCCCCTGGAGTTTAACCCCCTCCTCTGCTACCTTCCCCTACCCTCCTGGTGTCGTTACTCCCATTGCTGTTCCTGACGGTTCATCTGATCTGGATTTCGTGTGTTGTGAGCTCTTACCTGTACCTGTGCACATGCTCCGGTCTAGCTGGCAGTGAAAGGCAGGACTGGGGTCATGGTGGTGGGGGGTGAGGAAGACTCAAGGGATGAGAGGAGTATTGTGTGTTTCCTCGGTGCTATACTGCATCCTGGTTGACTCATCTCTTCCTTTTAACCTTTCTGTGAGAGGATGTCCCATTGTATACAGATGGGTTTGGGGTCTCTGCTCTGACCCCCCTCTTTCGCAAAATTTGTATGATGCCTGTTACCTGTCCCACTGACACCTCATGATCACACAGGCTGGTGTGCTTCCTCCGTGTGGGCTTGTTGCTTGGGTGTCATCTTTATGGAAGCAGGTCACCGGGTCTTTCCTCTGTGAGGCCGCTGGTGAGCTGAGTCAGCAACCTTATGGAGAGTAGGCGAGCACAAACCATTTGCATCACTCTGAGACCTCGGTCGCTATGCTGCCCTATGGCATGCCGTCAAGCCCATTCTGACTCATCACAGCTCCATGTGACCGAGCTAAAGGGTCCAGCGTCTTTCCTTGCTCATCTTCCCGGCAGCACAGCACCAGGCCTTTTCTGCCATGGTTCGAACGGGGCTCCCAGGGCTACTTGGTGGTCTATTTCACTTACCCGTTCTACATATTTCATATTACTGGCATTAGACAACAGTTATCCTATGTGGCGGATTCATCTTAGCATCCTGCAAAAGGAGCACTGCACTCCTTGGTTTCTTAGAAAGGATAAGGACCTCTTCCTAAACTGTTGGGTACTAGGATAAGGAGGAAGAAAACCCGAGCGTCACCTAGTCAAATTGTCCCTTCCCTCCAATAAAAAACTTCAGATAGCATTTCTTGGAATCCTTGAGTGGTCCAGGTATTGCAGGGGTGGGGTGGGGGAGACGGACTGGCCTGAGACCGTGCCATGGTGTTTGCCTGAGTCCACTCGCCTTAGGGCTGCTCCCAGGCCATGACCCTGCTCAATAAGGCCCAGTGGGGCAGGGAGACACAGGGGTCCCAGCACCCTGCACAACCTCCCTGAGACTACAGCCTCCTTGCCCCCAGCTTCCTGACTTCCCTCCTGTTCATGTGTGTCATGGTGACAGAGTGGCTTCACAGCCACCCAGACCTCACTGGTTCCCTCACACAGGCACTTTCCTTCATCTCTTCTTGACCTCCGCCTCCCCCGTGGCCCCGACTAGCACACGAGAGCAGCTAAGGAGAACACTATTTACCAGAACTTGGCAGGAAACAAGACTTGTAAAAACCGAGAAAGATTAAAAAAGAAGAAAATCAGGTATGCTGCAGGTCTTGTCTAAGAAGTTCTGCTGTTGGATTCGGGGAAGGAAGGCGAGCTTACCTTGGGCGCACGGAACAATTACGACCAGTTGAGATGCAAAAGCGGCAAAGGGAGTTTATTAGCTAGCTCGAGCTAGGGCTTCCTCCCTCTGCGCAGCACAGCAAAGACATACGTCCAAAGGGAATCAGCCCCGAGCTCTTTGTTCCCCGGGATTTTATAGGGCCAGGGACAAGGGGCGGGACAGGGGGCAGTCCAAGGTTGCTGTTCTTTAAACTCATTGGAGAAAACTTCTGGCGCCAGCATTGTCCAGCAGTGATTGGTGAGTAGCTTCGCGCGTGCTTTCCTGATTGGTCGGTCCCTGGTGGGCTGTCACTCGAACTCTATTGGCTAAGGCATCATCAGGCAATGTGTCCCATTGGTTAGGTCCGATCAGGAGATATGAGGCGATGTCCCATTGGTTAGGTGGATCAGGTGATGTGTTGCGTCAGTGACCAGGAACTTGAAACCGAAACTGAAACTGAAACCTAGGCCTACTTCAACCCCCCCTTTCATAAGACCCCCTTTCGTAACTTTCACTCTGCTGATTCTAGCAGTTGCACACCCGTGCCCCACAGTGCTTGTCCCTCTTCTTTGGGGCAAACACACAAGGAGCCTCAAGATGTCACATGGTAGAGCCCCCACCACAGCCTGGTGGGGTGCAGGCAGATGGTGATGCCAGGTCTCCAAGAATTAGGAAGAGAGGTTTGGGGACAGAATTCTTCTTTGTTGTTGTTGCAACTTTTTATTGTGTATTAGTCTTATATTTCAGATAAGCATTTTTGTATTCAACAACTTAACTTATATTTCCCAATAACTTGCCTGTCTTCCCCTTCCCCTTGGTCTTCCCGCCTGTCTACCCTCTTACCCGTCACTTCCCTTCACTCCCTCTCCTCCCACCCTGGTAACATCCATAGTCTTATTTCTTTTGGTACAACTTTATCTTGGTTTTTTTTTCTTTTTTGTCATAATAAGGCCTGCCTTTGTGTGAATGGCTTCACTCGGCATAATGCCCTTCAAATCCATCCATGTCATGAGGTGCTTCACTGCTTTGGCGATGCGTAATATTCCATCGTGTGCATGCACCAATGTCTAATTATGCATTCTTCCACTGATGGGCATTCAGGTGGTTCCCATCATCTTGCACTGCAATGAATGTGGATATGCATACATCTGTTCATGCTGGGGCCCTTATTTCTTTAGGGTATATAACAAGTAAAGGGATTCTGGGTCCTAGATCTACTCCGTTGTTTGAGTACATGGCATGCCCCTTTCCACAATGGTTGTACAATATTGTAGTCCCACCAGCAGCCTGTGAGGGGTCCCATCTCCCCACACCCTCCAGGATCTGTTATTTTTTGGTCATTTGTTTTGCAACGTTTCTATAGTTGTCAGTGTGAGGTGTTTTGATTTACATCTCTGGAATGGCTAGTGGTCACAAGTACTTCTTCATTTGTTTGTTGGCCACCTGGATGGCTTCTTTGGTGAACTGACTATTTATGCCCTCTACCCATTTCTTAGTTGGATTATTCATCTTTATCTTGTTGACGTGTTGCAGTTTTCTATAGATTTTAGAGTATAGTCTCATGTGATATATCATTGCCCCCTGCCCCCAATTTTTTTCAACCCATGAGTTCTCCTATTACTTCTTTGATGAAATATTTTGATGCGCTCACGTGTCTTCATTTCAGGAAGTCCCCGTGCTCTTTTTATCTTCCATGGCAGAGTTGTTAGCGTATCCAGGAGAGCTCGACTCCATTTCCAGCCAGCGCCGCTCATGCTCAACCACCACCTCTCTGTCAGTGGAGACTTCTGTTGCGATGATGTTTGTGTTAGGCTGGGTTTTCTAGAGAAGCAGATTTGGGGTGCTTGTGTGTGTATGTATTAGAAAGATATTTATATAAAGAAATGGCTCACACAGAAGGAGGTAAGTCCAGTAAAGTTCAAATCCATAAGTCAGATGTAAGCTGGAGGCTTCCTCTGACTCTAGTAGTTGTGGAAGCTGATCAACAGGAAGTAGAATGATTAAGCAGGTGGGCCACAGGCTGGTCGATGCAGAGGTACATAAATCCAAGGTCAGCCAAATGAAGCCTAGGTCAGCAGTTTGCCGACAGCTCTTAAAATTGGCAGGTGACAGCCCAGGAGATTGACAAACCAGGATTCAGATCCAGTAAAAGGAGAAGGGGCAGGAGTGCTCTCCTCTCCTCAGGGTCTGTCTCTTATACAAAAGGCCATACCCCCAAGGAGGTGTCTTCAGGGTGGGGCCTGGCGGATAGGTTGGGCTCCACCCCTGCCTTCTTCACCCAGATTGTCTAATCGACATAAGCTCGAGCCATTTCAATGCTGAACAGGTTGCAGTGGAGCTTTTGTGTGAAGAGAGACTAGGAAGAAAGGCCTGGTGATCTATTTCTGAAAATCAGCCAGAGGAAACCCTCTGGATCACAATGTTGCCATCCTATTTTGCACGAGGTCACACAAGTTGGGGCTGGTTCCCAGCGAATGACAGCAGCAGCAACACAGACAGGTTTAGTCGGGGGTAAGAGCCCAAGCAAGTATTCTTGCAGAGACAAGTCGTCAGCAGTGAGGGGTTAGAGCTGTGGGCCTGCTTAGAGAATGCAAACTCCGACTCTGACGTTTTCGGTTTGGGTCCTCCTCTGTAAAGTGGGGGTAAAAGAATCTCTGTACCAAAGGGTAGTGGGGAAAAGGACATGGAGCTGTTTGGAAACACTCAGTGTAGCAGCTGAGGAATTATCACACTTGAGAAATGGCTGGTTTTAAAAAGAGTGCAGGGAGAGGAGTGGGGGCTGGGGCTGTGTCAGGACAATGTGTATATGTATGTATGTATGTATGTGTGTGTTTCTTTGCTTTTCTTTTTTAACCAGATATCGAGTGAGTTTGTGGTTTGTGACTCTCTTCCTGCCATCTGGGCTCTCATTGGTTTTGTTTTTGAAAGTGTTTGTTGAGCAGCTACAACATGAGGATCACACCTCCTTAATCCCCATTTTACAAATGTACAAAGGAGGCTCAAGGCTTGAGGTTCACAGAGGCAAAAGGATTCTCAAGCAGAGGAGTGGGAGCCTGAATGGGGTGGGGGGCAAGCTTGAATTATGAGAAGACCAGGTAAAGTGAGGGGAGGCCAGTGACCTGGAGAATGGTGGAAAGAGGCACAGTTGCAGGATCAGTGTGCCCACCATGCTGCCACCCCGCAGGGCAGACCCACTAAAGGAGTGTGTTGGGAGCCAGAAAAGGGCGGGAGTGCTGAGGGTAAAGCGGTATGCCATGCTCCCTGCCTGGCCTGGCCCTTTGTGCCAGCACACTCAAGCAGAGCTTGTGCCTGAGGAGGACTCAGCACCAGGCCCCCTGCCTACCAGAATGCTGAGATGCCCCCACACTGCCGGGCTAGGGATAATGCCCAACCTTACCCCAGGTGCCCTCCACCTCCCTGCAAACTTCACCTCCCCACAATCCAGCAGGTGCAGGGCTTGTAGTGGCCGCCTTGCTTCTGGTCAAAGCCTTGCTCTTGTGTTTATCTGCCTTGACTGCTGCCCTGTGCCTTGCCTTCCACGGTTCCACCAGGCCTGCATCCAGCACTGCCATCCCTGGCCTCTCCCTCAACCATTGTGAACCTCCCACCACTCGCCCCCACATTTCCTGGTTCAGTTCCCAGCCAATGCGCCATGGACAGCCACCACCTGTCCCTAGAGGTGCGCATGGTGCTAGGATGCTGAACAGCTTTCAGTGGACCTTCCAAAGTAGGAGGGATTAGGAAGAAAGTCCTGGCAGTCTACTCTTGAAAATCAGCCAGTGACAACCCTGGCTCACGATGGTCCACTCTGCAGTCAGTTATTGGGTCGGGGCAGGACGGGGCAGCATTCTGTTCCAGGGGCAGGGGGTGACTCAATGGTGGGTGACAATAGCACCAACCCCCTCCAGCTTCACTTTTCTCCAGGTCCCACCAACCCGCCATAACTTGTACTCTCAGGGTTGGCTGGCATTAACCTCCACCAGTCCAAGCTGAGGCACAAGGGGTGGGTTTTCCATGCATTGCTGGTCTCCAGCACCACGGACAGTGCCTGCACATGGGTGGAACTCAATAATTGGTGAATGAATGAATGAACAAATGAAGATCCGATGGACAGGATGAAGTGGAAGACATCAGTCTTTTTCCTAAGGACTGGACTGCGGGCGGGGGGTGGAGGGGTGGGGAGTGGGAGTCGTCGCTACCACAGTGTCCCATGTGCCGTGTCTCCACAGGGACCTGTGCAGCAGCTTGAGGCAGTGGCAGTTTTTAAACAGATAGCAAGAGTCCGCTGCGGCCCCAGTGAGAGCTAAGTCCTTGGGCCACTGGCAGCAGGAGTCTGGGAGCACAAGACCCATCTGTTCCGTGGCTCTCCATTCCAGAGCTGTTGGCTCACGGCTAGAATGAGGTGCCACTTCAGGACACGCAGCTTGGAGGCAGTGACATACTTCTTGGAGCCTGTGGCAGGGAGATCTAAATTAAGACCTTTCAATCACACCAAATAAATAGAAGCTGGACTGGAAGGCTGAAGGAATTAGGCAAGCTGCCTCCACACATAACTTTTGAAAAATAAAGAGGGGGGAGTTGACGTTGAAAAAACAGAATGGTATTTATTCACTCCAGCCCGCAGTAGTGGCTGAAAACAATGCTGCTTCTGTTTTCCACAAAAGCACATGTTAGAAAGAGCAGGGTCCCTTCTTTGAAGTGCCCTGGCCCAGCAGTTGCAGAGTAAGCACCAGTGCTAGCTAGGGGCTGAAGGCCCTGTCTCCAGCCCCCACGCCTCCCCGCACCCCCGGGGAGGCAAGAGGAGTCACCTTTGGCTCGAACTCTTCGTGCTTAATTCACCTTGGCTCTTAGGAAACAAACACACCTGCGCTGCATTTACCTGTCTTCTCTTGGGCCAGGACCTCACCGGCCGAGAGGAGGGCCAGGTGCGACGGGGGACAAAGCTGGCAGGATGACAGAGGGTGACGACGGCTGACTGGGTCCAACGGGCCGGGGTGCTTTGGGTGGGCAGTGCCCTCTTTCCAGGAGGCCCTGGATGGGGCACAGCAAGAGCCAGGAGGCACCGAAGGTGACCAGAGTGGAGACCCTTGCCAGCTGGAGCAGTGGGCAGGCACTCCCTCAGCAGAATTCATCTCAGAAGGGTTTATTTGTTCAAGTCCTCTGTTCACTATTTGAAGTGTGAGAGGAGACGGGTATAAAGGGCTCCTAAGGGCCACTGGAGCAGCTGGGTCTCCAGCAGAAAGATCGCGGCATCCACCGCCTCTCCGCAGGGAGAAAGCTCTTGACAGGTCGCATCTGCTGAGGTCTGCAGTGTAAATACGCCCACCAGGCACATTTCGCGCTCGCATCGTAAACCCCCGAGTGTAGAGCTGGGAGGAGATTCGTGTCCGTCAGATTGAATCGCCATTATGTTGTTGCTGTTGTACGTTGCCATTGGGTTGGACCCGAATGTAGTGAGAACAGAGAGCAACGCTACGCGCTCCCGTGCTCTTGCCATGATTGGACTATGAGCATCTACAGGGTTTCCATTGACTGTTTTTCAGAAATAGATCGCCAAGCCAATGTTTCTAGTCCAGCTTAGTCTGGAAGCTCCACGGAAACCTGCTTGGCATCATAGCAACTCACAAACCTCCACTGGCAAACGGGTCATAGCTGTGCATGTGTGTGTTGGCCAGAAATCAAGCTCAGATCTTCTGAACTGAAGAGGAGAATTCTGCCCTGGAACCACCGCAGATACAACATTCGTAAAGAACGCCAAGAGCATAGATTATTATCTGCTGTAGTAAAACGATCAGGAATTACCTCTCAGAGTTGTATATATGCGAGGCTTCAGAATGTTTGTGGGTAAATGGAGTTGTAAGATAATTTTAAAAAATTTCCCATGGAAGTCTCCTTGTATAAGTTCATGATAAATATTGACCATGTGGCTACAGTCTCTATTATGTTATTAACTGACAAAAAATGAGTGTCCTTTAAGGATTTTTCATATTGAAGAAACAAAAAGAAGGCAAATCAGGACTTCCAGGTGGATGTTTGATGATTTCCCATCAAAACTCTTGCAAAACTGCCCTTGTTTAATTAGGGAAATGAGCAGGCTCATTGTTGTGGAAGAGAAGAAATCTCTGCTAAGGTTTTCTGAGGTGTTTTTCTTTTCTTTCTTTTTTAAAAAATTTTTTTATTTTCTTGAAATAATATTGATTGTTCCAAAGATTTGCATGTTTTTTAAACATTTTATTAGGAGCTCATACAACTCTTATCACAATCCACACATATACATACATCAATTGATGAGGTGTTTCTCTGCTAAGACTTTGACCAACTTTCTAAAAAATACTCTCCTAATAAGTAGAAGTTATCATTATTTGGTCCTCCAGAAAGTTAACAAGATAAATGCTTTGTGTACTCCCCAAAGTGTTGCCATGACCTCTGCCTGTCTGGCTTGCTTTTGCTTTGATTGGACACTTCCACCTTTTGGTAGCTATTGATTTTGTTGTACTTTGTCTTCTAGATTGTAGTAGTAAAGCCATGTTTTATTTCCTGGTACAATTCTTTCCAGAAATGCTTTAGGCACTTGATCTCACGTGTAGAAGATTTCCATCAGAAGCTCCAGTCTAGTCTATAGCTGATCTTAGTGCAACCGTGTTGGCAACCAGAGAGTGGAAAGTTTTCTTAACTCTAATTTTTTAGTCAGAATTATGTCAGCTGAACCAATTGAGACATCTGTGGTCTGGCTATTGTTTCTGCAGTTAATTCTCAGTACTCTTCAATTAGGGCCTGGACAAGATTGTTTCCTTGTGAACTCAGCATCATATTGTCCATTCTTAAAATGAACCGCACCCCCCCGAAAAAAGAGACACCCATTTGTAAACCGCTGAGATCTCTGAGGAATTATCCCCATAAACTTTTCATAAAGCATCAATGAGTGCACCATTCTTCCACTCAAGCTTCACCAAAATTTGATATGTAGTCTAGCTTCCGATTTAGCAGAATTCATATTGCTCTGACGGGGCCTCTTCTCAATCAAACTGATGTCTTATCTTTCTTAGTGCTTCAAATCAGATCTTGTTCAGATATGTTATAGTATGTCAATGTGGGTTTATTTTGGAGACTAAAGGAAATACATTGAAAAAAAAGCATGAGGACAGCATCTGGACTCCTTGAACTTCACAAAGTGGAAGAAAGAGCATCAGTTTCAGCTGCTTAAGTTCCATTCCTATGAAGCTGAAGTCAGACATGCTTCTAATCCTCCTCCATCCTTTCTACCAATTCCGACACAAACGGACCTTCCCACAGCACTGTCTACTTCTTATCTGGGTTTGATAATTTATTGCAGTCGTCACACAGAACATACTCATGATTGTGGGGTTTATTAGGAAAGTTAAAAATTCACAACTTAGAATCAGAAATACTCAGGGTACAATTCTGGTCAGGACAAACTCTTTTCAGCCATGCCTACAGGCAGGCCTCTCTCTGGTCCTTGACCCCTTAGCCAGACTGCCCCCTCAGCACAGTCCTGCTTGGGTTATGTTACAAAGGATCTTTAGTGCTGCTGGTAAATGCCCAAAGGACATCCACCTCCATTATAAGCCTGAAGGTGCTCAGCTCTAGCTCTGTGGGTAAGTAAACCTAGAGCCCCTAAAAAAATGCCTGGAGGCACCCCACTCGGCAAGCAAGCCTCCTGCCCAAAGACACTCAGCTTTCCTTGCTCTGGGGGCCCGGAAGTCCACCACTCTGTCTTGTGCGCTTGCTCTTGGTTCTGCTGCTGCGGTTCCTTTGTGCTTCTCTGATGTCACAGCTCCTGCTCTGGGTTGAGAAGGCTCCATGTACAGAGATCTTTGGATCCAAAAGACACACTCCATTCCTGCCTCTTCTCACTTGATGGTACTGAGGTCCTCCCTTCCTGCTTCTGAGATGGCTCCTTTTAAACTCGGAAGGATGGCAAAACTCAACGACCCCTTGTTAGTCTCAAGTTTTCCACCCACAATTCACCGTGTTAACAATCACTCACAATTGAGTAATATAGTCCCATCAGTATCTTCAAGGAGGCCTGGTAGCGTTGCAAGTTACACGTTGAGCTGCTAATTGAAAAGTCAGCCGTTCTAAACCACGAATCACTGTATGGGAGAAAGACAAAGCTTTCTACTCCTGTAAAGACTTGCTGTTTTGGAAACCCACAGGGGTGTTCTATCTGTCCTATAAGGCCGCTATGAGTTGAAACCGACTAGATGGCAGTGAGTTGAGATCATTTTCTCACACCTTCTCTTACCCAGACCCATCAGGAAGGATTCCTTCTCGTGGGAGTTATAAAGATTATGGCTAGAGCCATAGTAAGTAATTTACTGCACTGCATTCATGCATAATTTTTTTCATACATATTTTCTATAAGCTTTTTCAAAATCCTCATATATGTATGCGGCTATGTATATGAAATTCATTTTTGTCAAGTTGTATGGATAAGTACATTTGAAAATTCTTTATCAGCATCTACTACACACAGGAGTAAATAACCATGAGATTTCAGTTCAAGTGGACCGACAAAATGTAAGTTAGATTTAAAATGCTGTATTCAAAAAAGAAAACAAAAATACAGATTGTATTTTGGGCCACTTAACATTCTTTTTTTTGGAAAGATCCAAGTAAAAAGAATGAAAAACTCATATAGGATCATTATTCTATGATTTTTCTATTTTATTCTAAAAAGGGTCTTTTTCAGAGACAGAGAGTGAGCTGGTCAAATTTATACTTGAGACGCTTGTTTATCGATTCCCAACCAGAAATTTCAGAGGCTACTAGACCAGTTAGTCTCAACTCCATTTAAACCAGAGCATTCTCCTAATACTCTGAAGTCACACCCCATTCATGTCCCTCCTTAAGAAATGCACAGTCTTTTAAATAGTCGGAAATCAGTCATGAACTAGAGTTTGCTGAGAGGAGAGGTCCTCTGGGGCTGGCAGCAGAAGAGCACCCAGCATCATTAACTATGAATGCAATCATAACCAACACTATGGAACAAGTTTTACTCCCAACAATAAACGAGGCCCAAAGGGTCTCAAGACACTATAAAGATGTATCATTTCTAAATCACTGTGAAAGGAATTTAGTACAACTGACCGATCTTGTTTACTATTTGCCTTACAGAGAGATCTCTCACTAAAAATTGGCATAGAACAGGACAGAATGACACTTGCAGAGTGGAATATTGTAGTGACAAGACTGAGGCTGATGGCTATAGACATGTGAGTACGAAATGGTTACATCGTATTTATAGAGGACATTGGTGCAACACCAGGGAATTGGAGAGCAGCAGCTGGAGATAGATCTCCTTCACTGTTCAGAGATTAAAGGGTTAACCATTCTTTCCATTATTTTCTGTAGGTAAGTCCTTTTTCATATTGAAATCTGATGGCAATTCATTTCTGGCACTTTTCCAAGCTACTGTGTGAACAGGATGCTGAATGCCATCACAATCCAATATTCCAGTCACCGTCAATTCACCAATTCTAGCACACTTTGAAAATATACCTAACAGTCCAGTTTTATTTCTATCCAGGATGCTGGGAGCCAAGGAACGAATATAAGTACAGGTACATAGAAGCAGCACAATAACAGTCAACAGACTCTGAAAATTGAAGTAAGGCTGGCAAAGCCCCAGCCACACACCCTTCCGGGGCCTGGGCAGAAAAGGCATGCACACCCCTCCTGCCCTTCTTATTCTCTCCCACCGCCCTGAAGTTCAATTTTTAACAATGATTGTGCTGAACAGCTGACTTAAAAAATGAATGTCTGACTCTAATGAACTAGTCCTAGCTGGCTGCAGTACCCCAGACCCTCACCCACAGTCTGGAAGATGGCAAAGCTGTTCCCTGCGAGGCATATGGTCCTGTTCACTAATACAACATGGTTAATGCCTAACACCTTCCTAGGGAGGCATGGCCTTTGGCTTCTTTTTCTCTCAATTCGGCAGCAATCCCAAGCTTGGCACCAGGCCCACCTTCTTCACTATCTTACAGAGGAGTTTCCTGGGGCATTGCTGTGGCTTTGGGCCACTGTTGAAAGGCATCAGACACCTCAACCCCAGAAGGGAGCATCTGCTCTGCTGCGGAGCCTGTGGGCTGTGGTGGAATTCCAGTCTTGCCTAGTTTGAAGGACACAAGATGTGACTCTAATGGAGCTTCACTTATGGGTCAGAGTCGTTCCTGTGTCTCTCAGGACTAGGTTTTTAATTTTTTGTTTACTTAAGAGGAGAAGATAAAAGGAAATAGAGAGAACTAGGAAACAAAAGTATTTCTAGAGATACAAAGAGGTGTGTACATGTGTAAATATATTAATATGTAAACACTGGACTATTGGACTATGTACAAACATTTACAAGGCAATATATTGTAGTAGTGGATGGAATTTGGGCCTCTACTCAAGTTTTCCCTCAACCCAAGAACACTTGTTTCTAACAATCCGGCAATGAGCAATACGCACCTTCCCAATACAATCGCTGAAGACAAATTGGGTGCATAAGCAAATGTGGCGAGGAAAGCAGATGGTGCCTGGCTAGCATTAAAAGGTATAGTGTCTGGGTCTTAAAAGCTTGAAGCCATGACACAATGAATGAATTTGTGGATTGTGATAAGAGATGTAAGAGCCCCCAATAAAATGATTTATTAATTTTTAAAATGTTACTGGAAGCAAGAATATCTGCACAGAAAAGTGCATGAACTTTAATGAATGATTCTAAATGTATACAGTCATATAACCATCACTTAGTTCAAAGTGTAGAACATTTCTAGAACCCCAGCAGATGCCCTGGTCCCCATCACTGTCAATAGCACTGTCAGGTAACCCCAATTCTGACTGCTCCCACCATAGTGGGAGTTTGCTTGTTCTTGAATTTCATATAAACATAATTATGTTTTGTCTGGCTTCTTTTGCTAAGCATTGTGTTTGTGGAATCCAACTATGCTGTGTGCAGCGGTAAGATCTTCATTTCCATTCCTGAGCATCCCAATGCACCAGAATTACTCCATTTGGCTGTTCACGGACATTTGGGTTGTTTCTACTTTGGGGTTATAATAAATACAAAAATGTTGATACAATGCTAACATTTCTGTTAAGTATATAGTTAGAAACGGGATGACTATAAGGTAGATCTATGCTCAACTTTTGCAAATACTGTTAATTTGGTTGTACTGATTTACATTCCCACTAGTTGTACTCGTATCTCTGATCTTCAATTCCTTAACATTCTCACCAACACTTCGTATCGGAAATCTTTTCAAGTTTAGCTGTTCTGATGAATGTTTATATTCACATTTACCTGTTGGTTGATGTGGAACAACTTTTCACATGCTCATTGGCCACCTGGCTTCCAAAATACCTACTGATCATTTGGATATTTGTAAAGTGCCTATTCAAATCAACTGCCCAGTTCTAACAATACTGTCTTTTTCTTGTTGACACATGCCTTAATCTACTCTGGAGGAGAGTTTGCTGGAAGTGTGTACTACAAATATTGTCTTATATTTCCCGGCTTGCTTGTACACCCATTATGGTAAATTTTGATAGGGAAAAGTCCTACATCACAGTGAAATGGAATTCATTGGTTTTATTTTTAGGGTCAGTGGTTTTTTGTGTCCTGAGAAGTATCTGTCTGCTGCAAAGTTCAGGAATTGGTCTCGTTTTGTTTTATCATTTTGATTTTCTTAATCATGGGACCATGAATTGATTTTTGTGTATGCCGTGAGAGGTCAAGGTTCACTTTTTCCCATAAAGATATTCAAATTTCTTATTCTCAGTGTAAATAGTAATTGGTTGTTACTCGCTAGGGGTTTGCAGTTGGCTCGCATTGCTTACATTCGGCATCTTTGCTGATATGTATCACTGGCTTCCCTTTCCTGCTAATCTCTTCGAGGGGAATAGTAAGTGTCAATTGTAGGAAAGAAGAATGGTTTTCACCCCGCACTGGGGAGTCTGATTGTAGGCATTCCCTACTGTGCAGAGACCTAGAGCTAGAAAACCGAAGAGAAGAACGTGCTCAGCATAGCTTACATTGAAAGAACCAAGGAGGAAAAGTCAGGTCCAGGGTTGCAATACTCAATGATGGAAAGCCGATGGAAAGGGTACAGAGTTGCTGTACCAAAGAGAACTAGGCAGCATTCCTCCACTTGAAGAGGTGAGGCAGCAAAGGATCAAAACCCAATGGCTCTGAAGGAGGAAACTCAAGCTGCATGGAAAGCACTCGCCAAAAACGGGGCCCAGAAATGGAAGGAAAACCAATCAAATTGGTACAAAAAGCTGCTAAAGCACTGGGAGCACTCATGGGTCTGTGCCAAGAAATGTGGGGGGCAGCTGCTTGGGCCACTGACAGCAGAGACCCATACTCATACCCGTCCCAAAGAAACATGCGCCACCAGCATGCACAAATGATAGAGAAGGATCATTGATATCACATGCAAATAAAATTTTACAGGAGAATGTCCAACAACGGTTGCAGCAGTACATTGATAGGGAGCTATCAGAGGTTCAGACGGGATTCCAAAGCCGACGTGGTACAAGGATTATCATTGCTGATGTCAGGTGGGTCTTGACTGAAAGCAGAGGATACCAGGAAGATGTTTGCTTGTATTTTATTGACTCTACAAAGGCCTTCAGTGAAAAGATTTAAGCTGTCCAGGATTTCACCTTGCTTGGATCTGCAATCAATATTTATGGAAGCAAGCACAGTCAAGAAATCAAATGATGCATTGCATTGGGTCAATCTGCTTGCTGCACAAGACCTCTTTAAAATGTTGAAAATCAAGGATGTTACTTTAAGCACTAAGGTGCCATGATATTTTCCAAGCCATGGTATTTTCAATTGTCTCATCTGTATGTGATACTTGGACTTGACTAAGGAAGACCAAAGAATAAGCTATGCATTTGAATTCTGGTGCTCATGAAGACTATCGAAAATACCATGAGCTGCAAAAACAAAACTAATAGGTCTTGGAAGAAGTACAGCCAGAATGTTCCTTAGGGACAAGGATGGCAAGACGTTGTCTCCTGATGCCAAGTGTTCCTTAGTCCTCAAAGTGACATATTTGCTTTCACCCTTCAAAAAAGATCTTTTAAAAGTGTCTAATCTGTACAAGTCAACAATAAATGTATTTTGGTCTGAAGCCAGCCTATATTTATATAATTTCTTTTCTCAACAGTGTTTTGAATTCTACACCACTGACTAAATTAATGACACTATCAAATAGAACTACCTTATGCCCCAGGGGGACGGCTTATAATCTCTATCATAAAATGATCATGCCTCTAATGAGAACCAGAGACATGTATAAACCACAGATATATGGATGGATTTGTCTCACAATTCTAGAACAAGTAGCTCTGTGACATGGCCCTACTCAATATTCGCCCTCAGGAAGAGCTCGCTGAAGATATGGAAGTGATAGCAAAGGTGGTGAAGAAACCAGAAGGTGCACGGCTGTCAGAAAGAATATGAGAGGTTACCCCCCAAAGAAAACTAGATTTTTTTCAAAGTTATGTATTTAAAATTTTTAATAAAACAACTTTATCAACTTCAAAGTACTCTCCATACACTTAATACATTTGTCAAATCTGCGAGTCCGTTCTTGGAAACATTTTTCAAACTCATCTGTTTGGATGGCTGACAGCACCTCTCTCGTTTTTTTCTTCACCTCTTCTGCATCATCAAATCGATGTCCTTTCGTGTTCTTCATTAGTGCAAACAAAAATAAGTCATAAGGAGAAAGGTCAAGTGAGTAAGTTGCATGGGGCAAGAGAGGCATGCTGCTTTTTGTCAAAACTGGCGCACTGTGAGCAGGTGCATTGTCATGGTGGCAAAAAAATCCCCCATCTGCCACAAATTAGGCTTTTTTTGTCACACACTGCTATGCAATTTTTTCAGAACCTTAAAATAGAAAGCTTGATTAACAGTCTGACCTGGTGGAATGAATTCCAAATGCACTATCCCCCTCACATTAAAAAACCAAATGAGCATCATCTTTATCTTTGATTTCACTTGATGAGTTTTGGGGGGCAAGGTGACAATGGCATCTTCCACTGGCTTGATTGATGTTTGCTTTTAGGGTCATCAGAATAGCACCACGTCTCGTCACCAGTAATGCCCTGGGGGAAAGTCTGAGTCACTTCGGAGCTGTTCTTTCAAAGCACGGAATGTTTCCACGAGACACTCTTTTTCCTGGTCATTCAGAACCGGAGGCACACATTTCACAGCTGCCCTTTCAGTCCCAAATCTTCCGTTAAAATTCACTGAACTGAGCTCCAAGATAGTCCAAATAACATCCCCATCTCTTCCATGGTCCGTCGTTGGTCTTTGTGCACAGTGCATGAATTTTGTTGACATTTTCATCTGTTCGAGAAGTTGATAGATGTCCAGAATGAGGTTTGTCATCAATCAACATTTCACCTTTTTTGAAATGAGAAAACCACTCATACACTATGAAAAAAACCCCATCATGCTGTCCTTGTAAGCTGTGTTCAACATCACAATAGTTTCTGTGGCATTTTTCCTGAGCAGAAAACAGAATTTCACAGCCACACACTTTTAAATTAGCCATCACAAAACAAACAAACAAACAAACACAATGAGGTTTGAGTGAACTGCTTATATGAAAAAATTCACTGTGACCAGAGAGAACCTTCCCAGGCGACACCACTGGTGCACTAACTCAGAGCAAATTGCTGGATGCTTGTCTAGTGGGGAAAATGCATACGATGAAATCTCTGCTCCACCCAGTCCAATTCCAGTTTTTTTGGGGGGTACCCCCTTGTAATGTCTGGAATCTTAAAGGCTTGTCTTCAAACGACCATCTACATGAGGCATCACCTAAATCCACCTGGAAGAAGCATACCAGCCTGTATGATCCAAGAATCTTAAACAATAAGATCCAAATCTGAAGGAAGGAGTGGTATCAGAGCTTATGTTGTGAACAAATGATTTGCAGAAGGCTATGAATGACATTTGCAGGGTCTACGCATGGATGAAGCCTTTTGTGAATACCGTCTGAACAAACCCCAGGATGAATGGATTTCAGTTTCACATTTAAATCCTAATCCCAATCTAAGAGTAACTAGTTCTATGACATAACCCTACTCAATACTTGCCCTCATGAAGGGCGCAATAGCAAAGTTTGGTGAAAAAACCGGATGCTATCAGAAACCTTGCTAATTATGGGGATTTCTGTTTTGCCTAATCATGTGTGTTTTGTGTGTGTGTGTGTGTGTGTGTGTGTTTACTACCTGTGTTTCACATGATTTTCTGCATATGATGTCCAAGATAGGTAAATCTCTAGACAGTAACTGGGTTAATAATTACCAGGGGCATGGCCAGGGAGGATGCAGTGGAAGTGGGAAATGGGGAGCTAACAATGAGTATAAGAAAATATTCTGAAATTGATTGTGGTGATGGTCACACAACTCTTAATATGATTGAATGGTCAAGTTATATGATACATGAAGTATGTGTAAATAAAACTTTTTAAAAGGCCTTTTGCAGCAGTTTCCTAATGCAATAAACCATTTGGATTTCTTGACTGCTGCTTCCCTGAGCATTCATTGTGGATCCAAGTAAAATCAAATCCTTGGAACTCCGTCTTTTCCCCATTAATCATGATATTGCTTATTGTGAGGATTTTTGTTTTGAGGCACAATCCAGATCAAAGGCTTTGCTCTTCTTTGTCAGAAGGTGCTCCAAGTCCTCCTTGCTTTCAGCGAGTAGGGTGGTGTCATCTGCATACCACAGGTTGTAATAAGCCTTCCTCCAGTCCTGATGCCATGCTCTTCTTCATATAAGCCACTTTCTCAGATTATCTCTTCAATTTGCAGATTAAGTACGGTGACAGGCTAGAAGCCTGATTTTAAATTATGCAGTATTTTCTTCTGTTTAAATGATTGCCTCTTGGTCTGTGGACAGATTCTACAGAATACATGCTCTGGAATCCCCACCACTTGTTTGTCACTGATGTGCTGTGGCAGCTTGCATGTTGCCGTGACGCTGGCAGCTGGCAGCTATGGTCACTGCTGGTGGAGTGGTTCCCGCCAAGCTTCCAGATCAAGACAGACTAGGAAGAAGGAAGGACCTGGTTGTCTCCTTGTAAGAAAATGTCAACAAAAGACCCCAGCCAAGGGAAACCTTAAGAATAACAGTGGAGCAATAGCTGATGCAGTACCAAAAGGTGAACCCCTCAGGTTGGTGCACACTCAAAATACAGCTGGGGAAGAACTACCTCCCCAAAGGAGAGTCGGCCTGAATGGCTTGGAGTGAAGCTTTTGGGGCCTTCATTTGCTGGGGTGACGTGACTCAGAAAGAGAAGAAACAGCTGCTGGCATCCATTGACAAGCAGACTGTGGAATGTATGCGGTGCGAAGTCTAGGAATACTTGTAGACGCCCTAAGTATCAGTCAACGGAAATGAACCAGTATTGGCCATTTGGGGTCCAGCAATCATAATTCCTGTTATGCTGAGAATAAAAAGTGAAAAGGCATCAAATCCATGATCAAAAAGAACATTTCAAGAAATTATATTACATATTCCTTTACAGTCCATTAAACTGGAAGACAGACTTCAGAAAGGCAGGATCTCTGCTGTTTTGGTTGTTTAAATCATTTTATTGATAGCTCTTACAATCCATCCATCAATTGTATCGGGCATATTTGTACATATGTTGCTATCATTTTCTAGACAGTTATTTTCTATTGAGTCCTTGGTATCAGCTCCCCCCCCCCAATAGATTATAAATTATTATTTTCATGTCTCACACCGACTACTGTCTCCCTTCCCCCATGTTTTCTGTTATTCGTTCCCCTGGAGGGGTGTGTGGTTGTGTGGTCATTGTGATTGGTTCTCCCATCTGCCCCTCCCCCCCTTCACCCTTCCCATCTGGTATCCCTCTTCCCATTCCTGCTCCTGGATTGCATGTGTTGTGAGCTCTTATCTCTTATCTACACCTATGTGCATGTTCCAGTCTAGTCTGAAGTGAGTGGCATTACTGGGGTCATGGTGGTAGGGGGTGAGGAAACCTCAAGGAACCAGAGGAATATTGTATTTCATTGGTGCTTTACTGCACCCTGGTTGACTCATCCCTTCCCTGTGACCCCCCTGTGGGTGACCCCCCTGTTCACAGATGGGCTTTGGGTCTCTGCTCTGACACCCCTCGTTCTCAAACATATGGTTTTGTTTGTTTAAGGGTCTTCTGATGCCTGTTACTTGGTCCCAATGACATCTCATGATTGTACAGGCTGATGTGCTTCTTCCATGTGGGCTTGTTGTTTCCCTGCTGGATGGCTGCTTGTTTCACTTCATATATCTTTTAATAGCTGGGCATCATCTGCCTTCTTCATATTTATTTATGCCCCCATTTTGTCTTCAGCGACTATGTCAGGAAGGTGAGCATCTCAGATTGCCAATCTGTTAGAACGTGTTCTTGGATTGAGGGAGGGTATGAGCAGAGGCCCAAAGTCTATCCACCACCTTGGTGAATTGCCATATAAATATTTGTACATAGGGTATTACCTCTATTTTTATGGATTAATATATTTGCATATGGACACCCCTCTCCACAGCTTTGCTTCCGAGGATCTCTGCCTCTTGCTCACTGTTGTTATCAGATGCCTAGGCCAGTGCCTAGCTCATAGTGGGCACTATATATTTAGTCGCGGACTGAATGGCTTCCAACTTTCGTTGGTTCCCAACAGGCCTTACCCATTCTTCCCAGCAGTGGTTAAGGTATGTGAGCACATGAAGATGGGAGGTCTCTTAGTGGCTGTGTCACAGAGAAGCCAATACAAAGGAGTGACACCCGACGGCCGCCTCTTCACAGTGAGGCTTCAGGTCGAGTTTGCTGCACACATGTTTAAAACACCCACATCGTCCGCCCATTCCTTCCACAGAAGGGACTCATTGAAGATGGTTTTAGTCCTGATTCTCACAAAAGCCAACCGACCAGATACTTGACTGCCTTTACCCATTGACTTCACCAGGAAGTAGCTCCCGATGAGGAAAGGAGATTCTACCTCGGCCACTCTTTTACTGGCTTCCTTTCTTCCACGGCTTCAGAGAGGGTCACCGGACTGAAGAAGTGTCTAATGTCGTTTTCAAGTTAGTTAACGCCCCATTTTGGTGGTGTGTTGATCACTTTGCCCACTGTCCTCAATCATCTTTGCAACTACCTTAAAAATGTAGTAACATTATGCACCAGGAGGGCGCCCTTTCCCTCCCTCTATTTTGGGTTATCCCATGTCAGAGCCTAGATTAACACTAGGCTCAGAGATGTTTCTTATATACCTTTCTCTAACAGACACGTGTCAACCTGACACGTGAACGCAACTGCACAGTCTTTAAAAAGCAATTTACTACATTTCAAAACAATATAATTATACACTAAGTTATAAATGAAACTATGTGATCCTATATATTTAAATAAAATTTATAATATTTAACATGATACAACATTGAGATACTGGTTTCAACATGTCCTAAGGGTCACTTGGGCCAGTCACTATGGCAACCTCTGCTGTGTTGTCTGTTTTTACATGCGCTGTTCGCTTTCTAAGAACCTTTTGACTATGTTTAAATTGATTATTGAAGAAATGTTTCCGTGAATGAATCTGATTTACTGGGATTAAGACTCAATTTACATTAATGTCAAAATGACACATATCCATAGAGTTACGAATACCACACAGAGAACTTCGAGATTAGAAGAAAATGAATTTGTGTATATATTTGTCTCATTGAATGGATTATTCAGGCAAAGTGGTTGGAGATAAATATCAACAGTTTCAGTGATTTTCATTGAGGAATTACAAACGCATCTTGTAAACCGAGTAGCAGGTACTTCAATAGGACAAAATCCAAACTCTTGGAAATAGTCATTGTGCTGAAGGATTTTAAACTGCATGCCACCAGACTACAAATACTTACTGATGATACATTGAATGGACGAGTAAACAATCAGTTCAAGATGGTCTCTCTTCAACAAGCTTTCACTGTAATAGACGGTCCTCTGAAGGGGAACCCTAAGCAGCAGCTTCCATAGCCATTAATCCGTGTGTCTCACAGGAAACTGACAGGGTCCTCAATGCCCTTCCACGTGTTAACATGAAGACGATCTTTCTTCCACCCAGCACAGTCAGCTCGCTCATCTCTATATAAACTTTCCATTCACGAATTTAAAGTCAACCTTAGAGAACAGTCACCGTGAGTTTAGCAGTCTTTTGGGGGGTATAAATCAGTGTGCTGACCCAGGTTCTAAAATCCCCCAAGATCACATTTGGTTCCTCAGACCCAGCACTACTCTTTTTCCACAGGAAATCACTTTTTTAAGAAGATAGAGCAAAATACACACCTAAATGGTAGAAAGTGTTCTGTAAATTCTCACAACGGAAACAGTGAAAATATGCTGCCGTTATTTTTGAATGCTCTTTATTTAGAATGCTGTTACACACAGATAAGGCAGGTTCACAAGAATATACTTGAAGTTAAATACAAAATACACTGTTTGACTCTACAATTGCTCTTTTCCACTACATTTGCTGCTACAAAGTGATCCCTACGATTTTAAAGTTCCACAGATATCAACGATACACACATACACAGTGCTTCCAGGATCTGCATGGAGAACCTGCTTCAGAATAAGGTGTGTGTGCAGGGAGGTCAGAAACACATCAAAATTCACATTGACACGGGCAGAGGACAGTGACCAAGGTTGGCTCATAAACATGTAAATGCTGGTTTCCAATGGAACAAAGAACACATTTAAGAACATTGCTTGAGAAAAATGGAATGTGTACAGAAATTCACGTTTCCATATGCACCACTGTCAATACATCACTAACAGACATTTAACAGGTAAACAATGCTATTCTCGGGTCACAGTATACTCCGCATGCATTAACACATACATCAAACGCCACATCGTGATTGTACAGGGACACCAGGATTGTCTAACGTACGGGTTTCTTTTTGCGTAGGTGGGGAGAGGAGGACGGACACATTCCTCTCCTGTGGGGTTCAGGGGGTGTGTGGTGCTGGGCCAGACGCCCAAACACCCTGACCAACTAACTCACGGACAAGGGCAGGAGCTTCTAATGAGAATATTAGTGTTCAAAGAGCAGGTCCCAGATATGGGGTTGGGATAATGAACACACAGCATCAGTTTTAAGGGTAAAAAGGTCTCAGCTGATACAAATAAAAAAGTAATCTATTTTTATGCAATAAAAAAAATAGACTATATTTTTTAGAAGATGAGAAATAAACACTGCAAATCTACGGGGTTGGGGGAGCGGTAGGGAGGGTCGGGGAGAAAAGAGTAAAAATGCAAAAATAAAAAGCAAATAATTTCAAGATGAGATTTTAATCTTTTGGTCTCGGCTAGTTGATACCAAACTAGAAATGTTAAGAATCAACTTGCAAAACGGCTAAAATATGCTTGGCTTCAGCTCACTTTGTAAATGCTGAACCTTCAAGGAAAACAGTAGGCGTACTCAGGCACACTGACTCTTAGGAAAGAGTGTAAAAGGCCCAGATCATCTCTTCTGGGGAGACACCAGCATGGGTTTTTCAAACACAAGGGGGCGCTGGGCCCTTTAGCTGGGGAAGAACCCTTGGAACTGGCGGAGAGCTGGGAACACTGCAAAGCGCGTGGGCAGCAGCAACAGCACCAACAATGTAAGAAATGCAATGGTATCAAGTGTTGAATTGGAGGGGGCACGGGGGACACTGAAGGTCACCTGTAGGAGAGATCCATGGATCAGCAGGAGGTGACACACTGGACCGGACCAGACTCCTCAGAGATGCGTGTCATCCATCTGGTGAAGTGGAGTGTTAGCCTGCCAATTCCACGGCTCAGGCTATCACTCAGCAGAGTAGAGCCTGGGCAAGTGGGTGGACGTCGCTTTTCCTGGGCGGCCGCTTCAGAAAGCACAGGCCGCTCTTTTCACAGATCTTGCTGAAAACACGCTGGGCAGACTTTGGGTCCTTTAAGCCACTGCTTAAAGCACTGAAAAGGAATGCACAAAATCAGCTGTAGACTTGGGGCCAAGTGGACTCTTTGCTCTCCTGTGTCATTGTCCTCGCCGCTAAAATTCCTTGGTGGGCCTGGCTTTTACTTCCACATCCAATGGGGCCTGGAGCTGCCCAGTGGTCTCAGTGTCAGCTCAGGCTGGGAGTGTGGGTGAAGCCCCAGAGCAAGTCAGCCTCAGTACTGGGACCCATGACCATGCCACACTTCTGACCTGACCTCAGGAGGACTCCCTGCCACCCTTTCCCACCCCTCAATTCCCGCTACTTAGCTCTCCTACTTCAGCTATCCAAATGTCCAAAGGCCAGTAGGTTCTTGGCCCTCAGACCTATCACCTCTGCTCGGCCTGGCTCTAGTCCTGGAGGCTGCACATCCATCCTCTTGCCCACAACAGCCCTGCCTCGTTGCATTGCCAACCTGTCCCTGGCTACAGAGCCACATGGCACAAGATTCTCAGACGAGAGGAGGTGCACCTGAAGGACATTCAACTGACTCTTGGTATGTCTCTCTCTAGTGAGTGTGTTCAACGTAGCCTTTTCAAGGCTGCAAACTAGTTCAAGATGATTTGGTCATGGTCAACAGGCAGCATACTGGTAGCATAGCAACCCAATCTCTCGTGGATGAGATTTATCCTAGTAAATAAATGGGCAGGGGCATCTTGGTCAAAGAGGGTGGTTGACTAGCACATTCAAAATGGTGCTATTGACTACTACCTTTGAGCGGGGTGGGGCAGTCTGGTTCCTAGTGGGGCAAGCTGTGTGAGGTTTGTTTGTTATGTAATGACTATGCTGCTCTTGTTTCCACTGATCATGATGAACTGTTGGGAAAGCCCAAGATTTTCCCCAGAGCTTACTACCACCACGCTAAGACTGAGACCTCACGGGCTCTAGTCAGCCACAGGGTACAGAACCAATACTAATCAGACCCCAAACACTTACAGACATACAAATCTTAGAAGGGTAAGAGGTCGGGTCTCTGAGGGTCAGGCACCATGGCCCAGTAAGGTTTATTATTTTGTCTTTAAAACATTAAGCCTCATTAATCTACTGAACCACTCAGAAAAACAGTGCTGCACTGCTTGTCCACCCAAGACATCTTGAACTGGGACTGTTCTCACAGCACAGCCCAGGGAGGGGTCTTCTCTCCACCGACCCACAGGGCAGCCAGGACAGCCCAGAGAGCTGCACAGAGCCCCCAGGGCCCAGGGCCCTCGCTCACCCCATGCCAGTCTGTGGAAGCAAACAATGAACAACAGCTTGGTAAAGCTTGTAGTATTAATAAGAAAATAAGTCTCCTTTGTTGATTCAAAATACTTCAGTCACCGTACGGGAAGGAAGCGCGCCCTTACCCATGTGTGGAATTTGTGCTGACAGTTCAGCAGACAGGTGGTTTTTGGCTCCAGTGCCTGTTGGCATATTTCACAGGAATTTGTAGTTGGCTCCTGGGGGCGGTGGGGGGAGGGAGGAACAGATGTGAATAGCAAAGAATAACTAGACTTCCTTTTACTACAGGAGCTAGGTGGCAAATTATTCCCCAATTCAATCAACTAATGCATGTCTTAAGGGAATCTCTCTCTCTCTCTCTCTCTCTCTCTCTCTCTCTCTCTCACACACACACACACACACACACACACACACACACATGGGCTTCCGATCACTTGTGAGAAATCTCCACCTCTTTTAGCTCCATTGGCCCATGAACTTTTTTGCGGTCCCTAGTCTACATGAAAACACAAAAGGCCTGGATACTCCTAAAGTTCCCGTTTTCCCAGAGGAAAAATGGTTTTCTATGAGAGCAGATTCCCAGGTCTGGCACTGTGCGTGGTGTTGTTTTCCACGTCACACCTGGAGCATGGCACGAGCTGATGCTAAACACTAGTGGGCATATCTAGACAGGTATCCCTGTGACGACCGAAGAGTAGTGGCTATGATGAGACGGAAGGGGAGAAGAAAGGGAAAAAAGAAGAAATAAACAAGTATTCACCTAAGTAGGTAACAGCTGGGGAGGGTGTGTAAATGACCCTCCTAGGCTCTTGGGGGAAAGGAGCAGGCACTGGGCCTGATCCAGTGAGTGAGTGTAGGATTCCGCTGAGACCAGAACTCGGGCCAGCAGGCAGGCTCCCTTTACAGACAGATGAGGAACTGCAGACTTAGAGAAATGAAGAAATGGGACCAGGCTCACAGTGTGAGTCGGTGATGGGACCAGGTGTGTGTGATGCCTAAGCCCATGCTTACATGGGAGAAAGTGATTCCCAAAGCATCTCCCCATCTCTTCAAAACAACACACTCAATACCACAATCAAAGCACTCGACTGCAGCAGAGCCAGGGCAGGGAGGCAGGGGCAGGAGGCCTAGGTATGAAAGGAACAGGGCTACTCCATGGATTGGAACCCTGTCCTTCTTCCTTCTCGTCTTCTTCACGGAAAGAAAACAACAACAGAGAAGCACAAAGACTAGAATAACAATAGAGCTGCACAGACCACACTCTCTTCTTGTTTCTGCTCCTGGTCTCCGGGGGGCGCTGGGCCAGAGACCGAGGGCTGGTTCTCAGATGGCTCCGTCCCAGTGGCCGCAGCGCTGGGCTCAGGGGCCTTGGGCTCCATCCCTGGATTTGGCTACGGAGGCAACGGGGTGGACACAGCAGAGCTCAGCTATTGAAAAGCTTGACCGTCTTCTCTCTTTGGTAATGTGCTCTATGTTTTGCTTAAGCCAAAAAAAAGCACTTTGCTTTTACCTCAAACAACTCTCAGTATTTACGAACATGTAAGGGTGGAAGGGGCCACCTCACCCAATCTGGAAGCAATACCAACCTCCTTCTTCTGTTCAATCAGGATGTGTTCGATGACTCGCCCGACAGTTTCATCAATACTCAGTCCCAAAAGGGAGCTCTTGGCTCGCACTTTTTTCACAAATCCAGCAAGCCTGGAGCTGAAAGGGAACAGTGGGAAAAAATGACAACAGAAATCTAGGTCTCTATTGCCGAGAATCACTATGTGCCAAGGTTAATCCGACAGCAGGAGAAACAGAAGCAACTACAAACAACAGAATCTGACGTCATGACAACAGTAATTGCATTTTTAAAAAGCAGAACCACTTTAAAGTACGGTCATTGTCCAAAGTCCTTAGAAAAGTTCTGGTTTTATTTCTACATATTTATTCTACCAGAATTCCGAAGCAACTATAAACTTGGGTCACCCTCCCACAATTATAAAGGGGGCTACAGACAGACGTTATGTCACCAGTGAGCCAGCGGGACCCATTGGCTCATTGACTTGAAATCACTTTCTACCCTCGAGGAAGCACATTTTGCTGACTTCCTGCCTACTGCGGTTTCGGAGGATTTTAAATCCTTTGGTTACTGACCACCTCATCTTTCTCCCTCAGAGCAGCTGGTGGGTTTGAACCGCCAACACTGCCATTAGCAGCCCAAAGCTTACCTTACAGCGCAAGCAGGGTTCTTTTTCTCAAGCTTTTCTAAGGAACTCACTACCATCAAGTCAATTCTGACTCCTGGGGCACGGCAGGACTGCCCCTGCGGGTTTCTAAGTCTGCAGCTCTTTATGAAAGCAGAAAGCCTCATCTTTCTCCCGTGGAGTGGCTGGTGGGTTTGAACTGCTGGCCTTGTGGTTAGCAGCCCAATGCAACTCCCCCTACACCTCCAGGGCTCCTCCTGTCACACGGAGCCAGGGCTAAACAGGGTCACGTGCAGGTAAAATATACTTATGTTCAAGGGGGCAGGGCTCCACCTACAAGTGCACACCATGACTTTGGGTCAATCTTGTTTTAAAGACTACCCAGTGCTTCCAAGCGATGGGCTCAGGGTCTACCATTAACGTAGCAGTCAGAACAACAGGAAACAGAGAGGCCTTCCTAGTGGGCATCTCTGCTGAGCTGCACCAGGAGCTGCACCCACCCCCTGACCACAGTCTTCCTTCTGGCTGGTGCAAGGTACACGACTGTCCCCCTTATACCAACGTGAGACCCTACTGCAGGGCCTGCCCTCCCCGAGCCTCATTCACAGCTCTGTGTGAGCAGCGCTTCCCACCCTCAGAGGACTCGCCTTTCCATGAGCCCGCACCCCTGCAGAATCAGGCCGAGTCTGTGGTCTCTCTCAGTCAGAGGCAGTGCCCAGCAAGAGGGTGGCAGCTGCGGCGACTTTCCCTGCTATAAGTGACATGAAGAAGCCATGGTACGGTGGCCATCTGTCTTTCCCTCACCACTCACGCTGCAGAGTAGCAGGTGATCTCAACCAACCGCCGTGGGTCCTGCTGGGGGGGTGGGGTGTAAGGGGACGGAGGAGTGGGGTGTGTGTGTGTGTCAGTTCAGCAGTGCCATTTCCAAAGTCTAGGTGTGCACATGTGACCCACATTTGAAAGCCCTCCCTCTGTGCTACAGGAGAGACCGGACATGTTGGAGTGAAACATTTGTGCAGTCCTTTCTGTTTCGGGTCCTACAAGGCTATGGTCTTATGGAGCCGGGAAGGTTCGGGTCAGCAGAGGCATTTCTAGGCCTACCTGCTGTAGCACGGGAACACCGCTGCCAGGTGCTCAATGATACTATTGAACGGCTTCTGGTTGGAGCGGGCAGCGCGTCCTTGGGGCGAAGGTGGTTTCTGCTCAGCCTGGGTGTTCGGCCTGGACTGAGCTTCCTGGACAGCCTTCTTGGCACATGCCAAGAGCCGGGCGACTTCAGACTGGTCTGCGGAGTTGCTCTCTGCAGAGGCGCTGCTGTTCTTTGCGTCTTTGGGCAGAAGCTTGTACTGGGAGACACACCACAGGGGTTGCACCGTTTAGAGAAGGCTGGCCTGAGCTACCAGGAGCAACACTACAGACAGAGACTGAGTGCTAAGCACCACTATGGCAAAGCGTGCAAGAAAGGCCTGGAGAGCTCCTTTAGGGAAGTTAGCAAACCCGGTGGGTGGAGCACAGTTCTGCCGGGAGTTGGAGCCTACGCTGTGGCAAGTCGCATGCGGGCACAAACGCTGTGCTCTAACACATAGGAAACCTCATCCGCGCAAGTTAACACTGTTTCCAAAAAGTAGCGATCACAGCTAGGACAAGGCAGGAGTCTCTTCTCCAAACCCTTCTCCCAGTTCCTCATTGCTTTCTATATAAATTGTGCAACTCTGCCTCACACTGAACCTGGCCTCCTGCCCTTCTCCTGCTACTACCCCTTCTCTTGCACTTGCCCCCTTCCCAAGTCAATGCTGTGACCCATTCATCAGTGAAAAAGTTCGCTGCCACTGTCCGTGCCAAAGTCACCAACAACCTCCAGCCCATGAAACCAGCCTCACACATTCTCTGATCAGAGCACACCCCTCCCTGGTTACACTTGGCAACTTCCTGCCCACTTCTCTGGAGGCCTGCTGGGAAGTCCTTCCCCCCGGCCACACGTCAGCCCTTGGTGGGCTCCAGGCCATTTGACACTCCCACCCCCTACCCTTCCATAGCCTGACTGCTGATTTAGAGTTCCTTAGAGTTCTCAGTCTCTTATGCTTTTCAGAGATAAAACTCTGCATTTCCAGACTTCACATGGGTAGATCCACTCGGGTGGACCCCAAGGCAACTCAAAGTCTATGTGTTCAAAACCAGCATCTGCACGGTCTCCTCAACACTACCTAGTCTAAGAGTCTCCCTCACTGACACGCTGGGCCAAACCGGGCTTCATCCTACAAAACACACACACATCACACACATGCATGCACGCACACACACTCCTGTGCCCCAACTGAAGGAGCAGAGCAATTCTCTCATCAGTTCTTCCTAGCGAGTTGCACATCGTGTCTTCCCCACCCCTAGAGCTGCTCCCTTGCCTGGAGGTGGCGAAGGCTGTGAGCAGTCACTGGTCGGCCAGAACCCACTCATGCCCTACCACCCCCTTCTTCCCACTGCAGTAGCGTGGTCTTCATTACAAACAGATCTGTGATCACATCCTACTTGGACCCTGTGCTAGCCTCCCTGGGCCCTGAGGAAAGTCCAGACTCAACTTGACTCACAGCAGAGGTCCCCTAGTTCTGGCCCCTGGCACACTTGCACCTTCTTTCTCAGTACGGCCTCTGGGTCACTTCTTTGAGATCCATAAGCCATAGATGCTCCCTCCGGAATGTAGCATCTTTTATCAGGAGCACTCCAAACATCCTAACACCCCGCTTCTCCTCAAACACCACCCCCCACTTACTCCTTTGGTTCATTCCTAGTTCAAATCCAACCCCGAGAGCCCAGAACCCTAGGTTGAGCTGTGCTGCTGCAGCATTCAGTGTGCCAGCGAGCAACCTGGCACGCTCTGCTCGCACAGGGGAGTTTAGTCTGTCTGCTTCCCGAGACCATACGCACCTTGAGGGCCCAGGCCACATCTGGTCACCAATGAATACCCAAGGAATGAATGAGGGAGAAATGAAACACAAGGTGAATGTTTTCAGAGACGTGTAGTACTCAAGCTACTGGCACACGAAAAGTTCCCCAGGATTTTGGGATATTAAAATTCTAGAGTTATAAATTCAAATAAAAATACTCTACATAGGTCCAAAGATTTTTTTCTGTCCATGTCTGCTACTAGCACTTGGAAAAACCTGTAAATGACAAGTGAGGTTTAACTTAATCCTAACAAAATACTCTTTGTGGCTCAGTTTAAGGTGAACACACTTTTTCTCTTAATGTCTTTATTATTATTTTATTACTATTATTATTTTGCAGGTGGCTTCTGAGTGCCAACTGCACAAGGCCTGCAGAGAAAAGGCTGCTCCAGATCAGGTTTCTGATCCTAAAGAGCCTGCTGCCTGAGCTAGAGAAATAGAATACATGAAAGACAAGGTTCATGGGGAGGTGGGCGCTAATGGAGGGTCCTCAGGGAGGCAGAATGCAGGCTGAGGACAAGGTTTGAAGCTGGGGGACAGCTCAGGCAAAGCTCTGGAAGGAACAGGGAGGTAGCTAGCTAGCAGCACATCAATAGCCTTGCTTTGTCTTAAGAATCATATATTTTAATGAGGGGCCTAACCATTCCAAAACCTCTTTCTAACCAACTCTGGGATAGAATCCTTCTTTGTGTTCTTCAAGTCTCATCTTCCTTGTAGTGAATATATTTTCTGTTTAGTTATTACCTGAGCATTCTACTCTGCAACCAAATCTAATCAATATGTACTCCAGAATGTAATAAAGTGAGACCAGTAGGTTAGCCTCACTTTAAAGACCACAGAATACAAGCAATGGTTTTCCTTTACTGTCTTCATATTTTAAAAGGAGAGAAAAGATTTAACAGTCATGATTATTCAAAATAACCCTCAAAAGGAACAGTAAAATATCGTGTGTCAAACCAACAAAGCCCTTGTATGTCCCAGGGATAGCCGTTTCTCGTCTGTATTTAATGAGGAGATAGGTGTTAAATCTTAGAGTTTGGTCTCATACCCCTGAGGATCTACAGCTCAAGTGGCATTCGAAGAGATGGCCTACCTGAATCACAGGCACCTGGTGGAATATTAGTTGGAATGGAGAAATATACACACACACATACGCACACACACCAGCACCGGAAAAAGAAAGAAGACAGGCTTTGGAGTATGAAAGTAATAGACACACAATTGTCAGGGGTTTCTCTGTCACATCCTGTCCTCGTACACAGACGCAGGAAGACTGCTCTCCCTCTCTTGCATGAGTATGGTACGCAGCTTGGAAAGTTAAGCAGAAGCACAGATAATGAAAACATTCAGGCATTTAATAATCCATTAAATCCCCAACCCCAGGAAGCATCCACAATGAAGAACTACTTTGGCCAGTTACGAAAGAACTCACAGTTCCTTCAAAAAGGAAAGCGGTGGGAGGAAAAGCTGCGACGGACTTACCTGGTCGAAGACAGGAAGGCAGAACATCTCCGTAATCTCACAGACGTCTGTACCACTTTTGGCTTCCTCAATCTTCTCCTCTACCTGAGACTGCAGGCCGACAGGAAAATGTTAAACTCCGAGGGGAAAACCTGCACTGTCAATGAATGCTTTTTAAATCCATACACGTTACAAATGGTCACCACCTGTCCAGGAACCATAACTGAGGTGCAAGGTATTAAAAACTATTCCTTTCAGGATACACTCAAAATAAACGCTAGCTCACCAGAAGGCTCTACAGCAGTGCCCCGAGGGGTGAGCTGCAAAGCAGACCCCCTTTCTCCTGGGTTGTGGGCTGCGCTACAAACGTTTCTCCTGGGTGGGTGGTGAGTAATTTTTTTTGCTGCAAAGTGGGTGGTAGGCTTTCTAAGTCTGGGATCCTATGCTCTGTAGCCCATGAAACATAATGTCTCTTACCTTGTCAATCAAGGGCAGAGTTCAAGATAATTACTGAATTAAGACAGTATCCTTACTTTCATGAAAAATTCTTAATACTCTCAAAATAAAACATATGTTACTATTAGCAGCTAAAAAAGAAGCACATTTCATTACAACAATGGCGGTCTCCTCTGACAATAATAATAACCATCATATACTTGACGGATTATAAAATGTTTTACAACTTACATTCACAATTTCAAGCTCATCTTTAATCCAAGAAAAGCAAGAGTCCCACTCCTGTAAGACAGCTTCCAATAGGGACTCGTCATAATCACTGAAAAAGTATAAAAATACGATTTACGTTAGAAATTAAAAATTTCAATGAGAGCAGATATTTAAACATGACAATGATACTTTAAAGAAGGTCACAAAAGAAAAATGATTGTTAAAGCCTTTGTCTTGAAGAAAGAGTTTGTCTCTGTTGACTTCACCACTTCAGAAACTGGTTAATGACTGCTATGTGCTAAACCCCCAAACTGGTGAGCAAAGATCAAACGCTGTCCTGAATCTTCCCTGCGAACTCAGCGTTGGAGACTCTGACCATCCTTCATTTGGCATCTTTCTGTCTAACATGAAGAGTTGTCTTTACATTCAAAGCAAACCAAAAAATAAATCAATGCTCTCTTGAGACATTCACAATATTCTAAAACCTCAATCTCTACTTCACTACCGAAATAATGAGGAAGGCCGAGGAAATTAAGATCCACCATTCAGGATCTCAGCAACTCATTAAACCCTGTCTATTGTGAGTAATGGGGAAGCTTATCCTTCCTCATTGAGATGACAAGTAACACAGTAAGTCTCCTCATACATCTGATAGCAATCACTTCTTTTGCTAGCCTTTGGTGAATGGTGTAGAGTAAGCACAGAGGCCCCAGAAAGAAAGAAGTTTGAAACTTCATGGGAGAAAACCAAAATGTCAAATTCACTACCATTGGAGTCAATTCCGATTTATAGTAACCCTATAGAACAGGGTAGAGCTGCCCCTGTGGGCTTCTGAGACTGTCGGTATTCATAGAACTAGAAAGCCTCATCTTTCTCCCATGGAGTGGCTTGGAGTTTTGAACTGCTGGCCCTGTGGTTAGCAGCCCAATGTGTAGCCACTAAGCCACCAGAGCCCCCTTTGTGAGGAAGCTCATGCTATCAAGATAAAAGAAGGTCTGAGAGTGTCTGGTTGCCCTCGTGAGGGAGTCTCCATATATGTTCCATACCGAGCATGTCACGCAGCCATGTGAACAGCTGTACTGACTCTGTCATCTGACTGGCATCTGGCCCAGCACTAATCAGAAAGGGGTTCTCCCGTGAAAAAGCGTAAATCTTGAAAGTGAGGAAACATGTGAAGAGAAACATACTGACACTGTTTTTCTATTACCCATACAATCTATGGCTCATCACCAAGCACCTCAAATTTGAACCCAAAGCCCTGAGAAGAGTAAGGAGTCTGTGTAGAACACGATAAAAGAACAGATGAAAACATCAACTTCATGTAAAAATGACTAACTAAATGAAGCTAAATGCAGACTGCGGAAGACTCTCTGAGGGTGTGTGTAAACCAAGCCACAGGGAAACAGCAGAGCATAGAGAGCTGTTTTTAAAAAAGAACAAATGGCTCTTCATCACAGAGACATTCCCATATTCTGCCACAAAGATTGCTTCACGGCTGGCAGAGAAGCCATTTTGGCAAAAGGTTGAAAAAGCCGTAGAGATGTCGTCTTCATTCGAGAACTGCACTGCACAGAAATAAAAATGGTATTCAGCTCCAAGGCTGCTCACCTCAGGGCAGCTTACATTCACAGAACTGCCAATCACCAACTGCCTCTCCGAGGTCCTCCGTGACCTCCCACAGTCTGGCTGAAGAGGTGTAATGGGGGGAAGCTCCTGCTTCGCTACCCAGTGACAAAGAGATACCCGTTTGTCGGGTTTTGTCTTTCAATGACTTAGCACGTTTATTCCAAAGTACTAACAGCTATCCCTTCATTTAGAGTTAAGGGTAATCCTGACCTTTTATGTTTGTGCTGATTTTTCCACAATTGAGCATGTGGCAACTCTATAACTACGAGGAGTCAAATGTTCCTGTCCAACAGGTATGATTTCTGTAGACTCAGTGACGAAGCATTCCTCAGAAGACACACTGGGAAAGGCACACAGGGTAAGGGAAGGCACGAGGTACCTGCTCCCACTTCTCAGGTGCTCCACATAGTTCTCTCCACTGCTTTTAATGACTCCCAACTTCCACGTATAGAGTTCCTTCCAGCTTTCAAGCACAGACACCTGCCGGTAGAACAGAGAGCATTTTAAGGATTTTAAAAGCAGAAGACAACAGTAAAAACCACTTTCAGGGTTGCTGCAGCCATGGTGGTTCTCACGCCTAGTGAGCAGAACTACCTTTCAGCCTCCAAGTCTGTAATCTTAAGGGAGCAGGATCAGTAGCTCTTTCTCCCCAAGAGCTGGGCTGGATGGATTCGAACCATCAACCTTTTGGTTAGCAGCAGAGCGCTTGAACCATTAAGCTACCAGGACTCCTGTTACAGATAAAACTTAAATACTGTAAATTAAGTTTCAGATGCTTCCCTAAATAGCATATGACAATAACAACCAGAACTTGGTCTTACTATAATTTCCCCCAAGTGAGCATTTGGATTTGAACATGGACAAACAGACACTGAACCATGTGCCTTCAGTGGCACTCTTTCCAGGACTCTGGTTCTCTGAGTGCCTCTAGGACTGTCCAGTGCACGCAGAGGGGTGGGGTGGGGGGGTGAGGGGGGTAGGGGTAGTGGTGGGGGTGTGTGTAAGGTGGGATGGGGGTGGGGAGGGAAGCACAGAATAACCACCAGCTTGCTCCTTACTTAAAAGTTCCACAGCGCTTGAGCTCAGCTTCCAAAGTCTCAGGGCATTTTAAATAAAATACTAAATAAAGCACCTTTTAAAAACAAAGCACCAATATGAGAATCACTGCTGGCAGTATAAAGGGTCTTGTTTTAAGCCAGATGTCAGTGTCTGGGCAGAGACCTCTAGGCACTACTTAGTGGGCCAAAGAAGTTAAAGTACAGAGGTGGGTGTGTGACCCTGAGAAGACGGTTACTGGGCTGTGTTTTTATAACAGTGGTCTCCTACAATGTTTGTTCTTTTGTGTTCCACTAACTGAACTCAGCTAATGGCCTCCACATCCATCCACGTGATGACGTGTTTCACAGGTTCACCATCACTCTTTAGTGATGCGTAGTGTTCCACCATGAGGATGTACCGAAGTTTATTTACTCCTTCCATGGATGGGCATTTTGGTTGTTTCCGTCTTCTGTGAATAATCCTCCTACTAATCTGAGCCTGCTTTGTTCCTTGGTGTGTCCCCCCTCCCCCCAGGTATGTAGCAAGGAAAGGGACTGCTGGTCAGATGGTATCTCTATCCCCGATGGTTTGAGGACACACCATAGCACGTCTCACTGGTTAGTTTCACAGTCCTCCTAGCAGTGAGCAAGGGCCCCAATGTCTACGCACCCTCTCTAGCATTTATTTTCTGCATTTAAAAAATCATTTTATTGGGGGCTCATACAATTCTTATCACAATCCATACATACATCCTTTGTGTCAAGAACATATGTACATTTGTTGCCATCATCCTCAAAACATTTGCCTTCTACTTGAGCCCTTCATATCTGCTGCTCATTTCCCCCTCCCTCCCCACTCCTCCTTACCTCCTGAACCCTTCATCATTCATATATTATTATTATTTTGTCATATATTAAATTGTCTGATGTCTCCCCCTGCCATCTTCTCTGCTGTCCCTCCCCCAGGGAGGAGGCTATATGTAGATTCCTATAATCAGTTTCCCATTTCTACCCTACATTCTCTCCACCTTCCAAGCATCGCCACTCTCACCACTGGTCCTGAAGGAGTCATCTGTCCTGGATTCCCTGTGTTTCCATTTCCTATCTGTACCAGTGTACATTCTCTGGTCTAGCCAGATGTGCAAGGTAGAATTGGGATGTTAGTGGGTGGGGGGTGGGGGGAGGAAGTATTTAAGAACTAGAGGAAAGTTATATGTTTCATTGTTGCTACACTGCACCCTGACTGGTTCATCTCCTCCCCACAATCCTTCAGTAAGGGGTGTCCGGTTGGCTAGCACTGGACTTTGAGTCTCCACTCTGCACTCACCCACATTTTCAATTATATGATTTTTTTTTGTTCCTTGATGCTTGATACCTGATCCCTTTGACAGCTCATGGTCACACAGACTGGTGTGTTTCTTCCATGTGGGCTTTGTTGCTTCTGAGATATCTGGCCACTTGTTTATCTTCAAGCCTTTAAGACCCCAGACGCTATATCTTTTGATAGCTGGGCACCATCCGCTTTCTTCACCACATTTGCTTATGCACATATTTGTCTTCATTGATTGTATCAGGGAGGTGGGTGCATTTGTTTTTTTATAGTTTTCTTATCATTGTTGGTTAAAGTTTTCTTATCATTGTCGATGTGAGGTAGTATCTCATTGCTATTTTGATCTGCATTTCTCAAATCGCTAGTGGTCACAAATATTTCTTCATATATTTGTTAGTCCCTGGATGTCTTTTTTGGTGAACTATCTGTTCTTGTCCTCTGCCCAATTTCAATGGAATGATTCATCTTTTTCTTGTATAGGGGTTTACATTTTCTACAGCTTTTTAGAAATTAGTCCTTTGTCTGGTATGTCATTGCTGAAATTTCCCCCAGTCTGTGGGTTCTTTTTTCCCTCTTTAGATGAAGTGTCATAATGCATACAAGTGTCAGAGTATGGATTCTTTTATGAATTGAAGTGTGTTCCCCAAAATCCATATGTTATGAATCCTAAACCCTATATCTGAGTTCCGATATCTGGCTGGTGAGATTTCTAAGCAAGACCTTAAAGGACTCACGTGAGTTCTCCTTGTTGCTTATAGTAAAATGTGAACGGAAAGAGGCGGTTTGAAAAATGAGCGGTGCAAAAGGAAAATAGAACTTAAAAGATCTGAAAAACTCTGTTGTGCAAGCTAAGGAGATGTGTCCTAGAATGCCCACCACAGACATGCTTACACAATCTTTTGCTAAAGAAAGTATCTGTGACTGATGGGTATAACCAGCTACCACAGCGGGAAACCCATCAGCTTAGACTGAAGGAGACAGTATACAAAATGAAAGGAAAGAACACAACCAGCCTCATGACACTGTACAGGCTAAGGAGCTACATTTGTTGTCCTCAAAGAAAAGGTAACAGCCATCCCTGGAGCAGCTCTGAGCTCAGCAGAACTGCTGGGAAGCAGGGTTTCTTGGTTTCAAAGGGCAGGACTACAGCACCCTGGATCTCAAAGGCGGGCCCAGCCTCCTGGGTTCACAGAGTTGGAAGAATCTTTGCCAACTCAGTTTTAGAGTGTTGAGCTGCTGTTAAGGGGTGCCAGGAAGATGGGGCAGTTCACTCTAAGTTGAGAAGGTGGGACTGCCATGCCCACGGTGCAGAACAGGGTTTCCTGGTCCAAATGGGCTAGGAGAATGGGGCTGTCAAAACAGAGGGGAGAACGTGGTCATCCCAGAGGGCTTGGAAGGCAGAGTTGAGGGCCAGGATGGCAGTGTGGCTAAAACCCAGAGTCTGGAGACAGCGCCATTGCACAGGTGGGCTCAAAAAATAGGATTCTTTTCCAGCCTTGAGAGCTAATATAAATTATGCTAGGGGTTGACTTGCTTGTTGCCTGTAATCCTTGTTTTTCCTGCAATTTCTTCCATTTATAATGGAAATGTCTACATGTCCTGCCTGTTTCAACACTTACTCTGGAGATAGGTATAATCTAGGTATCACAGATGAAGAGGAATTTTGTTCAAGAATGAATTGTATCTAAATTCCCATTCATATTTGATTTAGATGATTTCAGAAACAGAAATTTTTGATCTGGGATTAAAACTTTTTGGATTATATAATGGAGTGAATGTGTTTTCCATACATCAAAGACAAGGATTTTCGGGAGTACCAAAGTGTGGAAGGGACTGAAGTGTGTCCCTCAAAACCATGTCGTGCAAGACTTAAATCTAGGTCTACAATTATAAAAACTCATTTGAGAATGAGTTTTCTTTGCTCATTAACAAAACAGGATTAGTGAAGGGTATGTTTTGAGTATATCTCTTTTGAGACATAAAGGAGATTAAACAAGCGACTGAGCAAGACATGTGTCAGATCATTACCAGGACGCACGGAGAGCTCCAAAATAAGAAGACATGTGAGCTAAAGAGACAAGGAGCTTCCTCTGGAGCTGACAGCACGTGAGAACCTTCCCGTGGGGTTTGCACCCTGAATTTAGATGCCTAGCCTGCTAAACTTGGAAAACATAAATGTGCTGGTAAAGCCACCCAGTTGTGGAATTTGTTATGGCAGCACGATATAATAGGACACAAGGATTTTTATCTGGATAGAAAGATAGCACTATCTTTAACATTGAGAGCTAGTACCTGAGTTTAGATGAACTTCTAGTCTTCCAAATAGTAAGAAAATAAATGTTGCCTTGCTAAAGACACATCACAGTTGTGGTATTTGTTACAACAACACTAGATAACAGTACTTGGCTTCCCCACACGCCTTTATCTCCTTGAAGCAGCTGCATGATCAAAAGCATTCTTTACGAAGTGACGACAATGTCTCATGCTCTATGGGTTTGCAAGAACTAAGCCTTTCCTTTATTTCTGAGAATACTCAAGAGACATACACCAATAACTATCGTCTACTTGTCAATTAGAACAGCAAAGATACCATATTTCACAGACCAAATCTGTTTCATAGAGCATACCCAGACCTCCCTGTTTCAACTTCTGATCCAGCAGTTTCTCAAATAGTACACAGATATCTTTCTTTGGGGGAGGGAAGTACGTTGTTCCTGGTGTTCCATTGCTGCCGACTCACGGTCACCCCTTTTCGAGGGAGAACAGCTCCAGAGATTACCCAGATGGACCTTGTGGAAACAGATTCCCAGATGTGTCTCCCTAGGTACCTCTGGGTGGGCTGACGCTGCCACCTTTCAGCTAGTAGTTGAGGGACCAACCTGGGACTCCAGAAAAGGAAGAGGCTCGGGACAAGAGTGGTGATTTGGGGAGGCCAGGTTATAGGGGAAAGAACAGTTCTCGCTTTGCCCACTCTGTGCCACTGCTGTGGTGGCCTCCCCACCCACTGCCATCGAGTCCATCCCCACTCACTGAGACCATATGCAGGATTCCAGAGGCGGTGGGCGCAGACAGCCTCGTCTTGCTCCTCCAAATCAACTGGTGGCTTTGAACCTCTGACTTTGGGGTCAACAGTCTAGAACTTACCCAACAGTGTCAGTAGGGCTTCTTGTGATGACTCGGAAGTGATTTCAAAAGCAGAAAAACAAACAAAGGACATGCTGCAACCTTGTCAGTCCCCAAGGGCCGTGAGTACACCAGCCTGGGACTCACTCACCTCTGCATCCATGAATCTCTCCCGAACCTCTACATAAGACTGCTCTCCTTTCTTTATGCGCGCTTCCAGCTTTGCTTTCTCATTTGCAAGTGAGTTTCTGGAAATATTAGAAAGAAGGAAAACACTTCTTAAAAAATATTCCACCCCGTGAGGTCATAAAGGCTGAAGCCAGGTCAGCTTTGGAATCATGCCCAACACAATGTCTTACATAACATCTGGTAGAGTAACTCCATGCCTACTATGTTACCACACAGCACGCAGACTCACAGGTCTCTTTGCTCTAACCGTGAGCAGAGGAGGAAGGCGCGTATCTGGTAGGAATGCTGGCTGAGAAACAGGTGGGGGCCAGTACTGGTTCACTTCTTTGTAAGGGTGGTGGAGTGCGAGCTGACTGCATGAATACACTTTTAAGAACAGCCCTCTTCCTTCAACCCAGTAATTCTATTTTGAAGCACACTACAAAGAAATAATCCAAAGAAAAAGTAACCTCTACAAAGATGTTCATAGAAATAGTTTTTATAAAAAGCTAAAAAAGTGCAAACGAAAGAAAATGCTCAATCGCGGGGTGGTTAAAAAACAAAGCCACAGGCCAGGATGTGGATGGAAATGTGTATGTAGTTGTTAGTTGCTCTCAAGTCAAACCCAACTCACGGTGACCGCACGTGTACAGAATAGAACTGCTCCATAGGGGCTCCAAGGCTGTGACCTTTCGGAAGCAGATCGCCAAGCCTGTCTTCCGAGGTGCCTCTGGGTGGGTTTGAACCGCCAACCTTTTGGCTAGTAGTTGACCACTTAACTCTATGTGCCACCCAGGGACTCCCTGGAAATGCATACATGGGACAATGTTAAGTGAGAAAAAAACTATACAATTGTTTTAACACTGAATATACTGGTTACCAGTATATGAAAACATATTATTTCCATTATCAAAGGCTGAACGGAAACTTATAGGTTCATAATAAAAATTCTTTAATGAACCTGTATTTTGTAGAGCAACAAGATGAGATAAATTACCATAGTAGAGTAAGACTCTTATTTCAAGTAACACAAAAGAAAAAATTTTTCTTTTTAAAAAAACACACTGTAGTTGCAAGTTAATTTAAGAAAAAATAAAAAGGCGTAATATAGACAATAATAAGTTCAGGATTCTTTTTTATAAGGAGAATGTGACATAAAAGCAGGAACCTCACAAAATTAAAAATTAAAAAAATTTAAAGAAATAGTTAACTTGCCCACATAATTATTTAAAGTTAACAGAAAAGCAGCAATATATTTATATTTATATATCTATAAGCCTGGTGTGCTTGTGCCTATGGTCTTAAAAGTATAGTAAGATATTAAAAATTAATTTAAGCTTAATTTGCCTGATTTCAAGGGACTCATCCAGATGTAATCCATGTTCCTCATCCTTTTCATCATTTTTCTGGGTACACCTATAAAACCATAATCACCAAATTTTAATTAAATTTCAAAGATTGCTTTCAAACATGATCCCACAGTGAATTCCACCCATATCCATGCAAACAAATCTTAAATGCTTTATAAGTTTCTATATTGTGCTTCATTCCTACTATTATCTAATTAGGCAGAGATTTGGGGTCATTTTCTTGGAATATGCATGCAAGTTTCCCTTACACCTGCAGGATGTAGGACCCTTTCTTCCCTCTGGTCACATGCTTACAGTACAACTCAGCCTCTCCCAGCCCTCCTCACGGAGCACGGCTCAAGATGGTTACAACTTGAGACCGCAAACAGGAGCGTTATGGGGACAATCAGCATAACCAGGGGTTCTCATTCAAAATGAAAAATGAAGATAACTTTCTAGTCCTTCAAAGTCCACTTAAGACGCGGACTCTGTTGGCATTTTAAACCAAGGTGTGTAAACCTTTTGATTCTTCAGCAGCAGGGGTCCCTGCACAGGACTGACCCTGTCTCGTCTGCCACACTACCCTGGACTGCCTTTGCAGAGTCATCTAAGAAATTTAAGTTTCCAATTTTAGAAACTCACAAGCAAGCTTAACTGGCATTTTTACCGCTCCTATAAAAGTATCTCCTCCTGCCTTGAAACACCCAGTCGGGGGGGGGGGGGGCTTGATGGATTGTCTGCCTCTTTGGTCTGAGAGGACCAGTCCTGAGCTCCTCATGTGCTATTCACCTCTTAATGGCCACCAAGGGCAATCTCCAGGTCAACATGTCAAAGCAACCGTTCCCTACATCCTTTGTGCTTTTCGAACAAAGTGAGCTACAATGTTCTGGAGATTTTACTTACAAGTTCAAATGTAAAACTCGAGCACCAAAGCATTTGTTTGGAAAGCACAGAGAACATACGAGAAACCCAAGACTTCTCTTTAAATTGCGATGGGGAAAGGCAGAGAGAGGTATTACTAAGTGGAGAAAAAAATCTTAAAATTTTATTCTTCAACATCCATGATTAATTTTTATGCTATCACAGAAAAAAATGTTCTTTTTGATTATATGGAAAATACACAAATATCCCCTGACTTTTTAATAACTGAAGACGATTAGTGGACTTGTTCAGATACTAAGCATCCTCCAGGCGCTACAGTTTTCCTAATTATGTTCATGCAGCTACTTCACTCATAGTCAAAATGGCAGGTCACAGGGAGCGGCTACACTGAGCTTGTGTTGTGTCTTCTCTCATTGCTCTATAGATGGTCAGAAAGTGCTGCAAATGCAATCCTGGCAAGACTCAGAGCTTAAGTCTACTGATCATTTGGTACCGAGAGAGGAAGTCTTTCCTTGAAAGGTGAGTATGTCCCTGAGGCTCCCAATGAACCATTTCTCCTGTTAGTCACGCCTCTGTATAGTCTGCAGCCTTTGCATCTGGGCCCGGGCTGCAACTTGTGTTAAGCAGCAGAATGCGATAGAAGTGATGCTGTGTGTGTTCTGGGGCTGAACCCAAAGAAGGCCTGGCAGTTTCCACACACAGTTGCCTGTGAGTCCATAGCCGCCACAAAAGAAGTCTGACTACCATGGAGAGACCATACAGAGAAAAGTAACATCTGGAGGCCATGTGGAGAGAAACACAGGCTCAGCCAGCCCAGCATCCCAGCTGAGCCCGGCCCCAGCCAACTCGCCAGGTGAACGTGGCCACACGAGCGACCACTGGCAAGACCAGCAGAATTGCTCAGACGACCTGAGCCCAGATTGCAGGATCGTGGGTAAAGAAAACAGTAGTTAATTTTAGCAGCAGATAACTGATACAATTCAGTGAAAGAATCACACAACATATCACTGTTCAGCGGAGAGGGAGTTAGGGATGGGTGATGGAAGATCGTAACACAAACTTGGCCCATGTTGCGATTGAATTGTGTCCCCCGACAATATGTGCTATAAATCTTTACCCCTATTACCTATGGATACAGTCCATTTGGGAATAGGGGTTTTTGTTAATAGGCCATATCAGTATAGGGCATGAGAGATATAAAAGAGCAGATTAAGCACAGAAGCAAGCAAGCACAGATGGGGGAAGAGAGATGCTGCCACATGAACATCTCCAAGGAGCCCAGGAACAGAAGCTGAAAAGAGACAAAGACCTTCCCCCAGAGCCCACAGAGAGAGAAAGCTTTTCCCAACAGCTGGTGCCCTGAATTTGGATTTGTAGCTTCCTAAACTGTGATGAAATAAATGTTTGCTAAAGTTACCCACTTGTGGTAGCTTTGTTACAGTGGCACTAAGAATCTAAGATAGACTTTGGTACTGGGAGTGGGGTGCTGCTCCAACAGTTTCCTAAAGTGTGGAAGCAGTCTTAGAATTGGATAATGACAGACTCTAGCTAGGGGAATTTTGGTGTATTTCATAATAAGGGCCTAGATTGCTTTGAAGAAACTGTTGGTAGAATTATGGACATTCAGGGCAATTCTGCTGAGGGCTCAGAAAGAATTGAGAGCTGTGATGAGAACTTCCATGATCATGCACAGAATGTAGCTAGAAATGTGGATGTCACATGTGCTTCTGGTGAGGCTTTAAAAGGAAACGATGAACATGTGATTGGACACGGGAGGGAAAGTGATGTTTTTTTTTTATGCAGTGGCAAAGAATTTGTCTGAATAATGTTTAAATGTTTGGTGGAAGGCAGAACGTTTAACTGGTTAACATGGGTATTTGGCTGAGGAGATTTCTAAGTAAGATCTTAAATGGGCAGTATGGCTTCTCCTCACTGCTTATAGTAAAATATGGAGGCAAAAGACAACGGACTTAAAAATAACGGTGTACAAACTAAGGACAAATTCCTCAGAAAAACGTTCTCTAAGGGCACAACCCCTCAATCTTTTATTCAAGACTGTGATTATTTAACCATGGTAGCAGAAAGGGGGAGACAATATAAAACGAAAGAAAGGTGCCTGCCTCCTGCAATTCTGCAGGCCAGGAAATGGGCCAACGGAGTGACTTGATTGCAAATATATGTTGTACTCCAAGAGCAGAACTCTTGGAGGGAGAAACCAGGGCAAGCAGGGTTGCCTCCATGTCAAAGGGTGGACCCACCACCACCATTGCAAAGGGTGGGAAAACTGCCTTTCAGGTTACAAAGAGTAAGAACTCCACCACTTTGGTTCCATAGTGTGAGGTTGCCATTTAGGTAGGCCAAGAGGATGGGGCTGTCATCCAAAGCTGAGGGCGTGGGGCTGCCAGACCCAAGGATCTGGAGAACGGGGGCCCCCATGGACGAGGGTTGAGGTCGCCACTCAGATGGATTAGGAGAACTCGGTTCACAAAGCTGATGGAACAGAGTTGCTGTCCCAGTGGGCCTGGAAGGCGGATGGGTTCGTGTCCAGGGCTGATGGGCCTCTACCCAGACTCAGGACACCATGGCCACCATCCAGAGTCTAAACGGCAGGGTCTCCGCCCAGAAGGTCCCAAAGAATAGAGGATTATTGTTAAGGCTGGAGGGCTAATGAAACTTGCTCTGTTGAGTTTTGGACTTGTTTGGTGGCCCTGAGCTTTCTTTCCTTCTCGTTTCTCCCGTTTGTAATGGGAATATCTACTTTGTGGCCCTGGAAGCAGACAACTTGCATTCTAGATTTCACAGGTGCACAGATGGAGAGGTTCTTTTGTCTCAGGATGGAATATGCCCAGAGTCATACTTGATTTAGATGAGTCAGAAGATGACATTTTGGATTTAGAGTTGATGGTGTAATGAGATAAGACTTTTGGGATGATGTGATAGGATGAATGTGTTTCCTAGGTGGGAAAGACATGACTTTGTTTGTTTGTTTGTTTGTTTGTTTTTGAGGGGGTGGGAATTATGTGAAATGTTATGGATTTGTGTGTCCCCAAATTGTAAATCTTAATCCCTACACCTGTGGATGTAATGCCATTTGGAAAAGGGGGCTTCTTTGTCATGTTGATGAGGCCTTAGCAGTGTAAGATATGTTCTAAGACAATGACTTCGGAGTTCTGAAAAGAGCAGAGTCGGCACAGAGAAGCAAGCAAGCACAGATGGGGGAAGACACAGGCTGCCAGGTGCAGATCTCCAGGGAGCCCAGGAACAGAAGCTGAAAAGAGACAGGGAGCTTCCCCAGAGCCCACAGAGAGAGAGCTTCCCTAGAGCCGGTACCCTGAATGCAGACTTCTAGCCTCCTGAACTGTGAGAAAATAAATGTCTGTTTGTTAAAGTCCCACCCCCACCCCACCACCCAATCATGGCACATCTGTTAGAGCAGCACTAGAGAACTAAGACAGTCCACTTGGCACTTACACTCAGGTGCTGTGTGTATTACCAACCCCTCACACTCTGGGACCAAGCTCTTCATAGTTTAAAGACTCGAGATGAAAATCATTATAAGTTAAACTTTCATCACAGACTCGTAGTGCTGGAAAGAACCCTTAACTCTAGGCTACCCTCAGTTCACAGGTAAGGAGAATAAGGGTTGAGGGTAGCATTCTCATTAAGGGGTGGGGTTAGGACTAGAGAGAAGTTACTTCTCTACTGACTCTCAGTCCCATGCTGCCCCCACGTGTATGTCATGTATTTTAAAAACATGGTTGATTAGGAGAGAAAGACGTTTTGAGGTAAGCTAGCCCTCCCACAGATGAGCTTCACGGTGAGACTAAACAGTGTGGGAGTGGCATCAGAAACACTATCTGGGGATTCTCATCGCTTGATATATTTTAAAAGTTAGTATGTATCAAAAATGCTAACCAGAAAAAGAAAGCCTAATAGATTTGCCTTACAACAGCAGTTCTGGCCTTTCCACGGTTACTTACGTTTCACTGGCGACACACAGCCTTTTGACTTTCTTCCTCAGTGCTTTCACTTTTTCCTGGGCCTCCTTTTTCTCCTGTTGCCATTTTCTGTTCTCCTTCTCCATGTTCTGGATGTACCACTCTAATTCCTCCTGTGAGGCCTGCAGACGTTGTAGGAAGCATTGAAATGAATGACAGGGTTTACGAAAAGAACCCGCGCTTGAAAAGCTGAAGGGATAACCACGTGACCGTGCAGGCTATGACAATACCTTCTAAAGCTCGGGATACAAAAATGCCTGGTACATGGGCCATGCCCTCTGCAATCAGGATGGAGAGGAAGGAGTCCCATCGACAAAGAACAGAGGGCATGATAAACTCTCTGGGTTGGGAGCACGCACTGCAACTGAGGCACGTCCAACTCCCAGGGAGCCCATGCTTAAGAATGACTCTCTCCTTCCTTTCAAGTCCCTAAGTCATCAAGTACACTGGTTACAAAGGCATTCAGTGGGCCCACTTCAACTTGTCTAGAAGTATTTACACTTTATGAGTCTATATGCTTCTCTACTCTAGAAGCACACACAATTACTGGGCAAGCCCGTATTACACACACACACACACACACACACACACACACACGCAGACTATGCTATGGCTGGGTAAATAAAGGCATTTGCGTTTGAGATACCTACCAGCATTTCAGGCTTATGACAGAGGAGGAGGAAAGGATGCAGTTTGAGACAATAGTATCTACCTTTCCTCTGGGAGCTGGGTGCAGTGAAGTGAAATTGCTGCATGTGATTCTTCTAGCCACAGTTTTTGTAACTCCCACCAAATGACTGAGTGGGAGCATGCAAATATGGTGGAGAGAAATCTAATGAGGGGATTGGTCAGTTTTGCCATTCTGCTGGGTATAAAGTAAGTCTTCTGAGAAATAGGAACAAACTCTCGGACCATAAACTCATCAGTGGAGCACATCCAAGATCCGTGTCTGGAGAGGTGGCAGCCGCTTCTGTAAAGATTACAGCCTGGGTAACTGAGTGAGGGCAGTTCTATTCTGTCCTAGAGGGTCAATAGGAGTTGGAATTGATTCAAACAGCAATAATTTTGGGGGTGGGTTTGTTTGTTTTTTAATAAGTAGAACAATCTCTATGGTAATATTTCTAATCACTAATTTAAACGGTGATCCAAACCCTATTTTTTTAAAAAACATTGGCTACAACTTAAGTCCTTTCCTGGGTGAGATTTCACTTGTCACCAATGACTTAATGAAATCCCCTGACATTTCATATTTGCCTTAGGGAAATTTAAAATTTCCCTTCTACTGACCAGTTCCCTGGGACCCCAACTTCCCTGTTAGGGTGACTAGTGACTAAGTTACTAAGGACAAGAGTTGAGCTACAACAAAGCACAACTTTCTTCCTTCAAATGGACAGGGCACCTGTAGTCAACCTACACAGTCATGGGAAGTAATGGACAAGTCAAAAGGGACCTTGACTTAGAGGATCTGTCTTCCTCTTCAGCCCTCGGTACAAAGGTTTTCATTGTTTCTGGGAGACAGATGTGCTAACCATTGGTGGTCCTTTAAGATTTCAGTCCTACCACACTGGGAGAGTTGATTTAGGTGGCTTTGAAATGCCCAAATGCTAGGACAACTGTTTTTCAGCAGGAGAGGTTGAACAGCTTGGCCAAGGTTCCTTTAGCATGAGGACCAGTCCTGCTAACACTCTGATGGCCTGAAGCCTCGCTGCTCCTGAATGGGTGAAGTCCTTCCTGTGACTTGGTTCGGTGTCAGAGCTACTCTAGCTACAGAGTCGGACATCCTCTGTAGCTTACGGTAGTTCTATTGCCATGGCCCATGCTGATTCCCTGCCTTGATACTGGCAGCCAGGCCAACTGCGTTTCTTGCCTGCATGGGGCTTCTATTCTGAGCCAGTGACTTTGCCTCAGCTGCCTCCCATTGGCTGGGAGATTATGTGCACCCACAGGACTATGCTGGGGCAGTAAGAATCTACTTGACATTAAGCACCTAGAGAAGTTCAGGTGTCAAAAGGCACAAAATATTACACACTCCACATTTATAGCTCAGGCACTGGAAAGGCTACCTGAGTCCAGCCGCTGTTTGTAATGCAGTCACTAGCTGCCTCATGCCAACCCAGCCAGCCAACATGGACGTGCCTCTGCTGAAAGACAGCAGACTCCTGCGCCCTTCTCTTTCCACACCAGAATAGAAGAGTGAACAGGCTTCTATGCGCAGTCTACTGATCCATCTACACTTCCCAGTGGTCTGTCAGTGCAGAAAGTCTAGTTCTCATACCTCGTTTTCTTAAATTTTTCCCCAACAGAAGTATTTGGGTCCTTTTATTAAGATACATAATTTCAAAAGGCAAAACAAAAATAATGCTAAAGAGGTAAAGAAGATGGAATAAGAAGATAGAAGAAAATAATCAGAAGTAAATGGTTGGGGGCCTAGGCACTCATTAGAAATCGTGTTCAATGGTAGAAAACACAAAGAGGAAATACCATGAGCTATGTAACTCAGCACCCACAAAATGAAAACAGAGCAGCTGCACAGGAGAAGCCCAGACTGCCCGCCATGCGAGGGTGATGTTTTAGGGTCCCATAGAGATGATGCCGCAATACAGACTACACCATTCCTGAACATTCATTATACACTTATTGAATGAAAAAATGGATTAGAGTTTCAACTACAGGTGATTCACAGAATGCACAGTCTGATGCTCTCTGATGGAGGATGATACAGAAAATGAAGACAAGAGAATTCACTCCTCGCAGTCTGAGGCCAAATAGATGCGGCGAACTATCTAATCATTGAGTAAACATCTACAGAGCTGCAGCACTCCGGTCCTAGTCAACTACAACGGAACCCCTCAGCTCAATGCAATAGCTAGCTCACGTTTCCTTAACTAGGCTTTCTTTCTTTAAATGAAAAGTGTCTATTTATGTTTACATTACCACTCACCATTTTTCACTGCTATTTTGGCGACACTTATGCTGTTTACATACACATTCCTATATATACTTTGTAAATACATGAATTTGCATGTACATTGCTGTTAGATGCGCTCTAGCTACTTGTGACTCATAGATTCCCTATGTATACCAGAGGGAAAAGCTGCCTGGCCCTGTGAGAGCCTCACAATCGTCCCTACATTTCAGCCCATTGTTGTAGTCACTGTGTTAATTCACATCACTGAGGAGGGTCTTCCCCTTTTTCACTTACACTTTACTGAGCATGCGTCCTTCTCCAGGGGCTGGTGCCTTTGGAACTTCCCCACCCCACACACATAGGGTGTGAGCAAAAAGTTGACAGACTTTGCCATATTTCTTTTCCTTAATATAGCTTTTTGTACACAAGGATAACTTGGGAATTTCTTAAGTTCTATGTAAAATGAAAAAGTGAAGAAACAGAAAGACTAATTATGTATTGATGAAATTTTTCAAAGATTTATTTACCAAACTTACTTTGTAGATCTACCTACCAAGCCTACCTTCTAGAACTAATCAAACTATCTTTTTTCTTCCATCACTTAAGAAAAAAATTAAAAAGCTAATAAAGGACCATTGGCAAGAGTAGCTGTAGGTATCTAAGAAAGTCCACCACGTGTGTGCCCATCTGTTGTACTGCGGTGACTTTACGTTGCTGTGATGCTGGAAATGATGCCACTGGTATGTCAAGGACCAGCAGAGCCACTCATCCTGGAAAGATGTCAGCAGGATTTCCAGAGTAAGACAAACTAGAAAGAAGAAACAGATGATCCACTTCTGAGGGACCAGTCACAGCCTACCCTAGGAATAGGAGTGAACCATCATCTCATTTGTTGCTGGAAGATGTGTCTCTCTGGTTAGAAGACACTATCCAGACCAGGTGTCCTTAAACTTTTTAAACAGAGGGACAGTTCACTGTCCCTCACACCTGTTGGAGGGCCGGACTGTAGTTTAAAAAAAAAACTATGAACAAATTCCTATGCACACTGCACATATCTTATTTTGAAGTAAAAAAACAAATGGGGTAAAAACACTTGGTGGGCCACATGTGGCCCGTGGGCCATAGTTTGAGGACGTCTGTTCTAGAACAAGGAAGAGCTGCCTCCTTTAAGTAGGATTGACTTTAAGGACGTGAATGGAGCAATGGTTTGGGGACTTTTATTTGCAGATAGGACATGATTCAAAATGAGAATGAATACCATTCATCTACTGACCACTGATCTTTGCAAAGTGAGGAAATATGCGAAATGGGTAAGCGATAGTAGTTCTGGCAAAACAGGATATCCATGCACAGAATAATAAAACAGGCCCGACCTAAAACCACACACAAAAACAAGCTCAAGATGGATCAAAGACCTATGAGTGGAAACCTAGAATTACAAATATCATCAAGAAAATAAAGACAAACTTAGGGCTCCTAAAACGTGTTAAGTGAACAATGAATTTTTCTTAACAGAGGCATGACGGACATTTTGGGTGAGACAATTCTTCCCTGAATCCCATTACCTGCTGAGGTGATTCCAACTCATAGCAATCCTGTTAGACAGAGGAGAGCTGCCCCCAGGGATTCCAAAGCTGTGAACTTCACGGAAGCACACTGCCACACCTTTGTCCCACGGAGCAGCTGGTGGGTCCAACTGCCAACCTTTCAGTCACCAGTCAGGCACTGGGTCTCTGTGCTTGTTCTCTCTGGCCATGTCCTCCTAGTGAGACTCTCTGAGATAGGGGTGACCCCAGAGCAATGGTTAAGCACTTAGTTTCTCACCAGGTTGGTTGCTGGCCAGGGGTCTATGAGTGAAAGGCCTGGGATCTACTCCTCTAAAGATTCCTTATTGTCACTGAGCTGGTTCTGAGCCATAGTGGCCTACAGAATTAAACTCCCCCACGATTGCCAACATCATAATCTCTCTAGAAGTAGACTCCCAGGGAGCAGCTGGTGGTTTGGAACCGGTGACCTTTCTTTTAGTATTCAAGCTCTTAACTACTGAGCCACCAGGACGCCCTCTGTGGAAATTGTAATAGTCAAGGAAACCCTATGAGACAGTTCTCCTCGGTTCCATGGGATCACCGTGAATCCCTACTGACTGCATGAAATTTGAGCCCAACTTCTGACTTCTTCATTTCAGTTGTTTGCCTCTCTTCCTAGTGTCTAGAATGGGGCTGGGGTTCTTCATCTAATATGTCCCAATATGGTAAGTAACTGCAAAACAACAGCTGGTGAGCTCACAACCCTCAGTGATCTACTGAGTTGGAGGAATCAATAAAAGCTACACAGTGTTTGCTACACAGTGTTTTCTCCACAAGGTATTTACGAACATATGAAGCGACCATGGCTATATCTCATTTGTTCTTGTGCAGACACCAACCGAAGGAACTCTGATCGGCAAATTATTTACAGAGGAAACAAGTATCCGTTTTCCATGGGAAGTCTCATAACCTAACATGCCTGTACTTCGGGGATTCATTACCCTTTTGAAAAACAAAATGACTTGAGCATCACTACATGAAACTAGACTCAAAGCCCTACCAAGGTCAAACATTTGAACTCTGTTCCCACAAGGCCTGCCTGGAGGTTCAGGTGCCATAGCCGTCTTAGTCAACGGCCAACGAAGGGCCAGTCAGAGGAGTACTTTATACAGCTGGGACAGGTTTGGCCGGGCAGAATTAAACTTCCCAACAGGAGGCCCACTGTCAATGACTGCCAGCCAAACTGCCGTCATCCAATCAGGTGTGCCTTACAGACTGTGCCACAGTGTTTCCCAGTTCAGACATGCAAGGGTTCATTCTAAACAACACTTGTTTAAATGTATCTCAGTGATCACTGGGTGGCTGTAGAGAGTTCTCTCAGTAAAACAGTCTTGTTAGAGCGACTTCAAATCTAATGGTCCAATCAAAGCAGTGGCTTCTGAGGGGACCTGCTGGGACATTTTGATTCAAGTCAGAAAGCTCAGCTCAGAAGGTGATGGCAACTGTTTTGGGGGATTCCAGAGAGGCCATCCTGATGGAGTTTATCAGGGCTGCCTTAGGAAGAAGCTTGAAGAAAGTGAAACCGGACTGGAGAGAAAAAACCAATCAGAATGTTGCACTGAGGAATTTTCTTCCACCTCAACTACGTATCATTTATTCTTCGAGGGTAGCAGGGCTGTCCGATGAGAATTTTGTTGGGAAACCTTACTCCAGCCATCCTGCAGCCCTGGTCTTGCTGCCTTCACATTTCCTTCTGTTACCAAAATGCAAAGGACATTGAAAACGAACACAACTTGAGTCCCTTGAGGATGGCAAAACTGCCGTTTCGATGCGGGGTGGATGGAATGGAAACGCCACCTTCAGAAGCACACAGACCAGATGGAGGCTCCGCGGGGAAACCACAGGGTCACACTTTGATACTTTGTGTTCAAGACAGGGTTCTGTGAGGTGGTAGCAATACTTTTTGACTTACCCTTGTACGTAAATGACGATCGATCTTAGCTAATGGAACTCAAGTTCAGGAGAAGCAAGCGAAGCACCTGGCGACTGCAGTTCTAGTGTGCCTAAGCTCCGTGCGTTATCCTTACCCTACTTCTCGGGCTGAGATGAAGATCACGATGAACACAACAGGCACAACACGAGCAGCCAGCGCTTACCGAGCTCGGACCATGCGGCAGGCGGTTCTAATACGTCATGAGTGTTAATTTAGTTCATCCTTATCTTGCAAAATGAACAACTACAGCCCCCAAGTTTTTCAGGTAAGAAATTAAAGCACAGAAAAGTTAACGAACTTGCCCAGGACTGGAACTAATCTGAGAACCCAGGGAGAACTTAGACTCATACTCTGGATCACTCTCAAGATCCGGAATTTTAACGAGGCACTTGGCTACCATAAAGGAATGTTAGTTAGCCAAGCATTCTGAGATACAGGTGAATGAAAAGCCAGATTTACAGCCCATTAGCTTTCTGACAAAGCCATCTGCAGAGGCTCTCAAACATTGCAAAACTTTCAATCACTTCAGCATATCACAGAGAAACTTGAAATAGGTTAATACGGACCCCAAACCCTCTTTGGTTAGCCAAAAATACAGAAACTCAGCTCAATGAAGCCTATGCAAGCCCAGTTATGTTTCAATCCTCCTAATTGGGCACAGTGAGAAAGGGGTTTCAGACAAGATTACCTGGTTTTGTTCTGCATTCTTTTCCAGCTGTTCCTCCAGGTCTTTGATATCTGCCAAGCCCTTGAATCTTGTCTGTTCGTACTTCTCATATGCATGCTCAAGCATCTCTTGCAGTTTCCTGTATTCCTTTTCCATCTTTGAAATATCTCCCTTAAAGTAAATTACAAACGCATCTATTAAAAAGCTAAACTTGCTTCTTTCTGATCTTGTTCTGAATGCTCTTAAAATAAAGAAGAATAAAAGGCAGATGAAAACTTACAAGAGAAATGTCACAATAGTCCAAGAACTAAAACCCCCTCAGCATTGGTCAGCAAAGGCAGTTGTCGCTTAGTTATTAATTTTACTGGAAATCAATATCTACTACCGTTTATGCTGTAATCGAGTTAACTGCAACTTCTGCACATGTACTGGTTTTACAAGGGCTCGGTAAGTATTAGGCCAACAGTCTGATTTGCATACTGCTCTCCACCATTAACATTGAGAATGGCTTATGAGGCTTAAAAATGCATATGATGCGTGTGCCATATCAAGTAATAGATCAACTTTGGCCCTAATTTTAAGTGTTTCCAATGGAAAGTAGCTGATTATTTCAAAAAGACAAGTTAAAATTTGATCAGCGAGTTTTTTTTCAGTGATATGAGGGGGCTTCAGAAGGTTTGTGGAGAAATTCTATTCCCTTTTCATTCCATTTTCTCTTGAACTTTCTGAAACCCGCTCATCTAACTGCCTCATGGACCAGCTTTACAAACAAACACACCCCAAACAGCAGCCACACAGTTTCACACTGTTCAGACCAGGAGCAATCACACTTGTGTCTCAGGAGGATGGTTTCGATACTTGCAACGCCTGCAGCTGCAGTGACTGTCTTACCCAGTGATGAGGGGCCTGGGGAGCCAGGCCACGGAACGCTATATCCACCCCAGTGGCACAAACCCGGTCCACTTTCGACATCTCCTCTGCCTCTCCAACACCAGGGCTTCTTCCACTTTTCTTAACAAGCAAGTTGAAATGCAGGCAAGCGAGTATTTGAGACTCTGTGGATTATCAGTCGGAGAACTGTGAACTCTGGTCAAGATGACCACTCACACCAGTTTGCCTTGCAGAGCTGTAGTTCACGCCTGCCCGAACTAGCACCCGGGTGCGATGAAGAGTCCCTGTCTAAGGGGCTACATTAACTGGTCAAAACTCACGGTGACCCATTAGAAAAACCTTATGGTTTAAGATCTGAGTTGGTTCTATTTCCAGTCTCAATCCTACAAAAGAATCACAATGAACAGCCACCTAGAGTTAGGCATTCATGTACAGGCCCCTACACCAGCAGAGAGAGATAGAAAGTTAAAGATCATCTTCATATTACTACATTTAAAGTTCACAGCAATTCTGGGAGAGGTAGTATCCCCCTTTTTATAGTTCAGGAAATAGAGGGCTCTGAGAAGTGAGTAGTCTTCTCGAAGGCCCGGCAATCAGCTGGGCCCTGAAGCCCAGAGCTAATTTGAGGAGGGGGTTTGGTGATTTCTAAAGAAGATATCTATCTGAGGGTCAAAAATACGGCCTTGGTCAACATGACATGTAACTGCTTTCAAGAACTTGGCGTTAGTCATTCTAGCTCAGTATAGATGCTTTAAACACAGAAAGACAAGCATGTTCACTTTGGTACTCTATAAAAATGGAAAGTTGGCACAATCTTAATGCTGAATGATAAGAAACTAGTCAACTAGTGTACATTCATACAAAGGGGTATCAAGTATTCATTAAAAGGGATGTTATAAATTTTGACGAACTGACAGAAAAAAGTCTGTAATGTACAAAATAAACATGACAATTTTCAAAGACAATGTGTATGGTATGGGTGAATCACACACATAAAAATCATGGCTTCTTTACATGTAAATGTTAAAGACAGACCTGGGAAGATGGACATAGATATTTTCAGGGGCTCTGCATCATTTTTAAAACTGGTTAAGACTATACAGCTATTTTCACATATAGTAGTAGCTGGCAATGCAAAGTTCTAAGCCACTGCTTCTCCTTTAACTATACATCTAATCTTGAAAAACAGTCCACATTAGTAATGACAGAACCGTCACATTTTTAAATGACAGCATTTCACTTCGTGGCTGTGTCATAATCTAACTAGTGCATATGGCTGAACATTTAGGTTTTCCTTAAATTTTTGCTGTTCTAAATGTGACTAAGATAAATATCTAAATATTCTTAGTCCACTGATCTCTATCTTCATACACAAGACTTCAAAAAGTTTGTGGAAAAATTCCAATATCTATTAATTCCATTTTCCCACAAACTTTTGGAAGCCTCCTTGAATGGTGTAACTTCCATTCTTGTTCCAAAATTATATTTTTTATATTTCATATTCTGATCAATGTTAAATGACTTTTTAAAATTTAAAGTGGAGTTGAGCATCTTTTAATATGTTCAAAATCAATCATACCTCTGTTATTATATGGATGGTCGCTTCATACTCATTCCCAAATTTTTGCTAAGACAATAATCTTTTTCTTACTAATTTATAGAGACTTTGCACATATTCTAAGTAAATTAGCCCTCTACCTGTCCTATGTGATGTATCATTTTTCCAATTGGTTACTTGTATTTTGGTGCTTGTTTGTGTTGTTCATATATACTTATACACACACACACACACACATGCACATATACATGCTATGCCTCTGTATAACATACTATACATGAGTATATAAATACACACATTTGTGCCATGCAGTTTACCACAAAACATTGTCTTTCAATATGCTTCATAACAGACTCTTGTTTGTGTAGGACAGTTCTCTTTATTGTGTATCTAATCACCTTTTCAAATTTTATTGTATAGGTTTTTCAAGTGACTAATTTGGATTTTCCAGGTGTATATCTCAGCCTCTGCTAATTAATGATACTTGTACATCTTTCTTTTCCATCTAATTTCTCTCTTATTTAACTTTTATTACTGATGATGTTGTCATTTTTTAGCAAGATGACAGCTTTTGGCTGAAGAGAAAAAGATATTCACAGGTTGAAAAGTATTTATTTACTGTCGTTTTCATATGAGATTTAGTCAAGAAAGGACATTGAATTTATTCCAATGCCTTCTCAGCAATTGAGTCGTTAAATAATTTTTGTCTTAAAATGTATTACCCGTGACATTACATTAATAGTTTCCCATCGAACCCACCTTAAGCTGGTGACGGTCTTTATAAAAGTTTTCTGTAGTGCTCGTGTGAATAAGCTCTTATTTATAATTTGTAAATGAAGACATGCTTAATATATTATACAAGGAAATAAATACACTAGAAAACACTGACCTCCCCCCCACCCCGCTGCCTCCCCAAATCTCAACAATATAAATAAAACCACTTTTCTTTTTCTGTTCTTAAGCTTATTCCATGATGACTTAGGGTTTAGTTGACTCCAAAATAGTTGTGGTTCATTACCTAGGTTTTATTAATGGAAATGAAACCTTTGAACAGTTTATTGCAATTCAGACTTACCAGCTGAGCCTCATAACCCTCATAAGGGTCAGTGTTGACCTCCTGGTCTATCATAACCCTGGGCACCTGAGGAAGGAAGCAAACACTTAGCAAAAGCACACATCTCTGATAAACTGTTTTCATACAACACATTCTTCGCTTCATAACATTTTAAACCGTGTCTACAAGTTTTCAAGGTGTCTGGTGTCCCTCGGTTAATGGAAGCAGTGTCCCGTGCCTTCCGCAAAGATCGGTAGTGGGGAAAAGAGGTCACTTGGACCCAGTACACCTGAAAGTGGTTCGGGTTCACTAATTCTTCACAGGCTTTTCCAAAGCTTGCAGGGCAGCAAACAATAATGAGGAAGAGGGCAAACCACTAAGGGTTTAATGCATCAGGCCCTGTAAAGGTCAAACAGAGGAGCATCTCCTTATTGGGATGCCTGGCAGGAAGAAGACTTCACGTGTTTTCACCATTGGCTGGACTCTCCAACCACCCTCACTCCCCCTGGCTTGGTAGGAGACATGCGCATGTGTAGCCAAGACTCCTCCCTTTCTCAGGTGCTGATGGCCTGCACAGAGGCCCATTCCCCCGCCCTCATCTCCTCTGCCAGCAGCCCCCCCCCACACACACACACACACTGCTGTTAGGGTGGGGATGTGTGTGATGTGGGTGCACTGCTAGGTCAGGTCCTTTTCTACAGCGTGAAGTCACGTCCTCCTGCCTCACCTCTGTTAGTGGCCTAGATAGCGCTTTAGCTCCACCTGCTGCCTCTTCTCTCAGTGGGTGGGGAGAAGAGAATTGCGGATACAACCCCATGCCTCTTCCAGACAAAGCCACCTGTCGCACCCCTTGAAAGGGTTCACACTTGTAAACATTTTCAGTCAAAAGGTTTAGTAACTGTTACAAAGCTACCAACTGTTAAGGGCACTGGTGAATCGAGCGGCAATGAAAGAGGACAAGGAACGTTTAACTGGAGTACGGAGCAAACATCAACGGCTTGCCCTCTTACCTGTATGGCAGCCTTCTGTGTAGGTAGAAAAGCCGTGGCTCCACTGGTCTCGATTCTGTTTTCTCCCTCCTGCTTGACAAACGTTTCACGGAGGCTATTTCTGCTAGACTCGCTGAGGCCTGTAGTAGCAACACCTAAGCTACAGAATGACTTCACTGGGGTCTGCTGGCGACCATTCACCTGGGGGCCCTCAAAACCAGCCGCAGCATTTGGATTTGGCTCACTAAAACTTACGAAAGGCTGCAGGAATGGGATTCCCTGTTGCAACTCATACTCTGAAAAGCTTGTCAGAGGTGTGTACACGCCAGCATACGGGGGCACACTTGACAGCTCATTGATGTACACTGGCGGTGTCTGTGTGATGTCATACCCCTGATAAGAAAGGTATGTGCAGTAGCCCGAGGCTGCGGGGGGCTGGGTCCAGTAGGCTGGACTCACATTCTGGGACACTGGTACCAGAGACTGAGAGGAGGCTGGCATGTGAACGGCAACCTCAGAACCTGACTCGGGAGAGTCGGGAGCGATCCATTTGGCATACCCATTTTCAGAAACTGGCCTGGGAAAATCCCCTGACTCCAGCTTGGGCCCCTCAGCTTGGCCTGCACAAGCCGAATCAGCAGATGCTGCGGGAGCGGTCACTGCATCCTCGTTAGCAGGTGATGAAGATGGATCTGACTCGGGGGTCACTTCCTTAGCTTCTGAGCTCAGAGATAAGAAAAATGGTAAATACAGTTCATCTTCTATGTTTACAAGGTCGTCTACTTCTTCCTTAATTCTCTTCTTTCCCTTTCTCCTGAACCGTGTTGGGGCTTTCCTCAGCGCAATGCAGTTGTCAATCACGACGAAACGAGGACATCTCAGAAGAAACTGCTTCAGGCCCCCTGCCTTTTGTACTATCTGCCGAGTTTCTTCTGGGAAAAATCGATATTCGTTGGAGAATACCTTATCGCTGATGTCCAAGGGGCCATTGTCCTCCAAGTACTCAGAGAAGTAACTGGGAAAACAAAAGTATTTGGAGGAGTCATTACAGGAAGTGCTAGGTAGGTAAAACAGGAACCAGTGTCCACTGGGCATGCTCAGAGGTTTGGCTCCGAGACAGGCAGGGGCGGTGCACCTAGGTGGGCGGTACACCTGGATTGACCCCATCTAGGCCAGGTGAATTTAATTCAGCCAATGGGGTCAACCAGTACCGTTGACCACGCCCCCCAGCGGAGAGTCTGAAAAAGCCAGACTCAGGGAGCCAGAGGCCACCTTCTCCAAACTGCTCCTAAGAGTATTTATACATATTTGTAAGACCTGCTTATTCTCCCAAAGCAAATTTCACTGCTCACTGATTTTAACTTCTCAAGAAACATATTGTGTACTAGGATTAAATAACCAAGTCGGGCAAACGACACCTACTGATAGTGTGAACAAAATTTTACCTACCCCTTAGAAAATAATCCTTGCAACGAATGTACAAATGTGCTTCACACAATTGATGTATGTATGGATTGTGACAAGAGTTGTATGAGCCTCCAATGATTAAAAAAAAAGAACGTTAAAAATATTTTTTAAGGAAAAGCACAAAAGGAGATTAAAAAGCTAAGCATATCTTTTAAACTCGCAGCAGCATCCATATAAAACAGCTGTCATTACAACAACTATTGTCTAAGTGACAGCATGTTGAACAACTTACTCATACAGAGTCAATTTTGACTTTGAGCTCGTTTCCGTCTTCTTGTTCTGGTCAGTGTACTCTCTAGTTTGCTGATTTTGCAGTTGCTGTTTCTTACGGTAGTAAGCTTCGAATTCTTCTACGTCTTTCCGAAGATGCCTCGAGCCCGAATTGCCTCTGTCATTGAAAATCATCACTTGGTGAACAATTAAATTTGGGGTAAACTGGAAGAATACTTAGGGGGAAAAAACAAGCCACAGATGGCAACTATCATCCAACATTATGTTGGAAAAACACAACACAAAAACTTACTATACAACTTAAGGCAAAAGAAATTATACCTGATAGTCTGAGTAGGAACCTGTAATTAACGACTCATTGTACCCAGAGCAATTAAAAAAGAAACCCTGTGGAATTGGTTGGAACAGTTATAACTTATTACAGGGTTGAAGAGAAAAACATAAGATTTTATTGGAATTGCTATTAATTTAAGTTAAAGTAAGATCGAGACTGGTCAAAGGTGCTCCATAAGAAGACTTTTTAAAAAAAGATACAAATCAGCTTCTACCACTCTGAAAAGAGGTGGTAGCTTGAGGGCCCGCTTTAAAATCGCACTGCCGCTCTTCAACAAATGGAGCTGGCAAAACTGGGTCTCCAGCTGCAGAAGAATGGAGCAGGACCCATGCCGCCCCCATGCACAAAACCAAGCTCAAGATGGACCAAAGAGCTAAATGGGAATCCCAGAGCTATAAAGATTATCAAAGAGGAAATAGGGAGATGCTTAACAGGGCACAAACACACATGATGGAGGAATAGCACACAGTAAAAGACAAAATTGATTATTAGTATCTACTAAAAATAAGACTCGTGTACCAAAAGATTTCATCAAACGCATAAAAAAAGAGCCCACGAACTGGGAGAAAACCATTAGGAATGCCACAACAAGAAGTCATCTCTAAATCCATAGAAAATTGGAACACCTTAATCAGAGCAAATAATCCAATTAAAAAGTGGACCAAAAATGTGATAGAGGTAGAGAAAAAGCATTTTGTTTTGGTCCATAAAGGATATGAAACAAAAATAAAATTAAAAACTCACTGTTCTATTTGTTTCTTGAAAACTCATTTCAACCACCAGTGAAAATCACTAATATCTAAGGTTAAACTATAGCATCATTTACAGTCTCCTCTCACCTATGACAGCAAATATGCTAGGAATTATCAGCACAATATTCTCTCTTTCTCTTCATTGGATAACTTAAAATCTTTTCTGAAAAAAACAAACAAAACTTTTCTGGACAATTTGTTAGCATTTCCCCCTAGCTCCCTGCACACAGTAAGTTCTCAAGATATACTTACTGATTGAGTTTCACTGGCCTTATGGCTTTAGAACTTTCTGTATGAATACTTAATGCCTATAAACCATGTTATAAATTCAACCAAGATGGCCACATCAAGTTGTCCACTCATTCTATTAAAACTCTTGAGGTTAAATGATACAAAAATTTTAAAACTGTACTCACTTTTTGTTGACCCTTGAAGCAGTCTGACTTTTAAGACATGTCTTTATTGAAGGTAATCCAGACCCGACCAACATAGGCTGGTTTAAAAGATACAAAAGTGACAATGATTGTCTACTTTAAAACTCAAAAACCAAACTCAGAGGCATCCAGTTGGTTCCAAGCCATAGCAACACTCTAAGTGATGCTGCCCCTGGGGGGGGGGTTCCCCAGAAAATTTAAATCTTTGGGGGAGTAGAGAGCCTCATCTTTCTCCCAAGGAGCTGTTGGTGGCTTCAAACTGCTGACCTTTCACTTAGCAGCTTAATCTATAACCTCCTCCAACACTGTGTCAATTTGAATAGAAACACAAAATAATAGAGTCCTAGCAATCAATTGCTGTTGCTGCTGTTGTATACCAATGTCAACAACCAGTAAATAGATCCAAGTGAACATTGAGGGTGGCATACAATGTTCTAACAACAATGTAGATGTCCCTCAGACGGAATTCCCACATCAGCTAAACTAAAGACATATAGTCAAGAATGAAATTAAGCTTTTGTTGGGATTGACCTGCTCATTCCCCTATTGCCCACCTGTCACCCATAGACAAAAGCCATGAAGAAGCCTCTCACCCCTGGCAAGAAACTTAAAAAACAAGGTCCTAGTTATCTCAAAGGCTTGGTGGGAAGAAGAAAAGGGATTGATCAATTTCAAGAGTCTGGTATGGCCATTATTATTCATCATTTTATTTTAAATAGTTTAGCTGATAATCATTTGAATAGAAATAATTCCGACAAAAGCTTTTTGAATAGTAGAAACTATTACCTCCCTGTAAAAATGCATTTGGGGAATAATAATAACAGTCAGTTTGGTTACCATCCAGTCAATTCTAACCCATGTGCTCCAGAGAAGAAAAGCACACTGACATTAGTAGTTCTGAGAGCAGGCATCACTTTTACTCCTTAACACAGAGGAGAACAGTAGACACAGCAAAAGCAAGTACGCGGGCCAGTTAGCAACGGGAGAACCAAAATATGTGCCCAAGTTGGCCTGGGGCCAAAGCTTCTCTGGCCACTCTGCGCTGTGGCCACCCAAACGGAATCCACATTGTGGCAGTGCTTTCACAGGGAAATCTAGCCAATAAAAGATAAGCTTCCTCCACGAGTTACTTTTATATAAATCGTAAATTCCCTTAAATTGTAAAAAAGTCTAAATATTTTTACATTAAGGCCTAGAAATTCTTTCTCTACAGAACACTTTAGCAAGACAGCCCAAGAATTGGTATGTTCAAATTTACATAGCCAATTAATTTTCTGGGGAGTTGGGATAAGAATTAATATAGAAAATATTCCATACCTTTAGATCTTTTGGTTTCTTTTTCTTCCCTTTGTTTCTCACCTTTGCAGGAGGTGCGTACTAAAAAAATGGAGAGAAAAAAAAACAATGAAAATTCAAACAGCAACATTTTGGAGCTCAGTATAATGAGACCATACTAATTTTCACAGACTAGTCATAAGTTAGATGTACATGAAATATCTAACAAGAATAGCATTATAATGTATATTTCAGCCCAGGTGATACAATTTATAATTGAAGAAAATGACTAATGATATTTAATGTTACAACTCAAATTTAACTGTGTCAACAGTTAAAACTCATTCTTAACAGGGTCTGAGTTCAAGTAATCAAACATACTTTTAGAGTAATTCTGCTTACATCCTCATGGCAATGTTACAGTATTATTTTTATTAGGTATTCCGTGACTGGCTGGGCCCCAGGGCAGGAATCATGAATTGAGAAGATCCATTGCCCTTCTTCCAGTCTGTGCCAACTGTGCTCCATACTTCAGGGGAAATATTTGGTAAAGCAGATGAATACAAAATTTCAATGGAGATGACTTAATCCCCAAAATCAGCAAACTAGGGTTTTTCCCTTTGAAACCTGCCTTTCTTTTCTTGATTGAGTCACTTTTCTAAAAGGAAGAAAGGGGAAAATGCAACTACAACCAGCAGAGAAAAACCCATCTGGGATGGTTTTAACTTCAACTCACTTTGGAATCACTCAAAACAAGGTCTCTTTGTTTTCCTTACAGAGCAAAACACTAGCATTTTCATCACTGAAGATCACCCTTCATTTGTCCACCAGGAGATGGCTCAAGATGCCTCCTTTTCTGTTTCTAACATTAACATTTATCAATTATGAGTATTGATAACTGGACGGTGTTCTGGCTTAAGCTTCAGAGTTGGTCCATTACCATGCCAATCCCAAGAAGAAGACTGGGATTGCATTTCCTCATTTATTATTTATTTTTAAATTTTAATAAATCATTTTATTGGGGGCTCTTACAGTTCTTATAACAATCCATATATCAATTGTATCAAGCACATTTGTACATATGTTGCCATCAACATTTCCAAAACATTTTCTTTCTACTTGAGCCCTTGGTATCAGCTCCCCTCTGGCCCCCCTTGTGAACCCTTGATAATTTATAAATTATTTTTATTGTCATATTTTACACTGTCCACTGCCTCCCTTCAACCATGTTTCTGTTGTTTGTCACTCTGGAGCTGGTGTGTGTGTGTGTGTGGGGGGGTGTTATACGTCGATCATCGCAATTGATTCCCCACTCCACCTTCCCCCTACCCTCATAGTATTACTACTTTCATTATTGGTCCTGAGGGGTTTATCTGTCCTGGATTCTGTGTGTGGGAAGCTCTTATCTGTACCCGTGTACATGCTCTGGTCTAACCAGATTTGTAAGGTAGAACTGGGGTCAGGAATAGTGGGGGACTTGGGAGTGCATTAAAGAACTAGAGGAAAGTTGTGTGTTCATGTCGGTGCTATACTGCACCCTGGCTGGCTTGTACCTTCCTTGGGACCCTTCTGTGAAGGGATGTCCAATTGTCTACAGATGGGCATTGGGTCTCCACTCCAACCCCCCTCATTTGCATCGAAATGGCTGTTTGGTTTGGGTCTTCTGCTGCCTAAGACCAGATCCTGTCGACACCTCATGTTCACAAAGGCTGCTGTGCTTCTTCCATGTGGGCTTTGTTGCTTCCCTGCTCGATGGCCGCTTGTTTAACTTCAAGCCTCCACTTCCTAATTTAAGCAGTATCTAGGAACTGTCCAAATTTGTCCTGGAACGTGACGTCGACAAGGACTTGTGTGGGTCCTCCTCGCTGCCCTTAGCATTTAACATAGCACTTGAATTGAGCAGATCGCTTACCTGGTCGTCATTATGGTCCTGTTTCCTTAGCACAGTGCAGCTGCTGTCTGTAGGATGATAACGAAGATTTTATGAGGATACTAAGTACCTGCTTGGCCATACAATTTAGAGCCTTTAAGAAAACTAACAGAATACATTCTACTCTTTAGTTGGCATTGACACAGCTTAATTCAGAAATCAAGAAGGAATGGGAGGGTGGGTAACTAAGTGGGAAAACAACCACAGGCAACCACAAAAATGCAATCCAATTAGCATGATGTGGACATCATCTCGGTGTCACACTCTATGCCAAGGTGCTGGGAATATGGAGACACATCAAACTGACTGAAGATAACCATGCGAACAATTACAACCCTGAGTGTTGTACATGCCAAGGTAGAAAAACGGTGGAAAAGAAGATGGAGCAATAGTTTCCAAGGGGAAGGAATTCCAAGAAGGAATCCGGGAAGACTCTGGGTGGGTGAGAACATTTGTTCAACCTGAAATGAGCAGGCAAAGGAGGGGGCTGGGTCTGAAGGAACTGCATGAGCAAAGGCAGGAAGAGGTAGTGTGTAACCTAAAGGGCAGATGGGAAAGAGTGACAGTGAACCTGGAGAGATATGTGAATTCACTGTGTAGGCAAAACTAAGCAGCTATTTCCCCAACAGAGTAGTTAGAGGATCTGACAGATGGTCTACAGAAACAACTTATAGTTGCAATAGAGGAGAAAGATTTGGAGGGGGAAGGTCTAAAGGCCTGGCAACCATCTGAGGGCAACTGCAATAGTCTAACCATGGAGATAAATTAGGTTCTATCCAACCCTGGTGGAAGAAGCAGACAATCTCTATCCCAAGATTATGTAATTGGTGGTCGTTGGACTTTGGGTGAATTTGGACCTGTTTCTCTGAAAGTGACCAATGGATGTCGACCAGGGACCAATCTATCGTTGCTGTTTCCATGCTCTCTCTGCCTTTATGTGAGTGTGCAAGCACAGTTCTGTGCTCTTAAAGGAGCAGTACTAAAAGTACTGCCCTGTCTCCAATCCGCACATGCGTGACTAGGGTCCGGTTGCCTCTATTTTGAAAATGTACACGTTAACACATCATGTATTGGAGTCCGATAAGTAGTTCAACACCTGTATAAAGTCTTTTGCTCCACTTTGCTTTACCATGGACTAAAATAACATTACTATCAGTAGAGGTGCCTTAAGCCCATATACCAGGAAGATTGCTGAGGTGCTACAATAAAATGACAGTGATGTCTCCAGAAGAGAACCAGAGACTTACAGAAACAATAGTTATCTGAATGGATAGCCTCAATATAAGCATAATTAGTTCCAATGACATGACCCTGCCTGGTACTCATCCTCGTGAGATCAATGAAGTCATGGGGTGCCGAGCAAAGTCTGGTGAGGAAATTAGATGGTGCTGGGCTAGCATGAGAAATAGTACTGGGGGTCTTACAGGCTTGTCTCAAAACAAGCAGCCATCTAAGTGAGGAGTCAGCTAAGTCCACACAAAAGAACCACACCAGCCTATGTGATCCAAGCATTGAGAATGATAAGATCCAACCTTGGAGAGGGAACAAAACCAGTGCCTAAATTCTAAACACATGGTCTGTAGAAAGCTACATTTGATAGTGATAACTCCAAATCCATTTGCAGAGTCCCCAGTGAATACTCAATGTACATAGACTAGGGATATCAACAGCCCTAAATATCAGATAAAAAACACTTTTAAAAAGTGGAATTTAGCAGGTATACTTAATCTGGAATGCAGTGCCTTGTAATTCAATCTTCCTCTGGAATAAAGTGAAGTTATTCTAAAATTGTGGTATTATCTGCTTTCTCTTAGATGAGGGCTTTACCTGTGCTACACTATTGCTGGGTCCTTGCATGTTGTTTGCTATTGTTTTGTATGTTGAGCTATACAGAGACACTGGGAAAGGTGGAATTATGTAGACGGTTCCTGGATTAATGGTTGTCGGGTGGCACGCAAGGGGAGGTAGGGAAATGGGGAGTCAACACCAATGGGGACAAGAAGGAAGGAAAGGTTCCAAATTTGATTAGGTTACCTTTCTTGATATGATTGAGCTACTGAATTGTGTGATATGTTAATTATAGCTCAATAGAGTTTTTAAAAATAACTAAGGTTCTATCCCTGATGTGCAGCTGGGATAGGCAAGGGCAGATAAAAAAACAGCTTATTAGGATCATTGGCAAACTAGACAGGTACAGATTAATGAGGCAGGGAAAAGGGGGAATCAAGATTAATTCCTGGGTTTCCTATTGAAAGCCAGATACACAGAGATTCACCGAGATAAATTTAGGAAAAATTGGCCTCTGATAAGTGGGTGTAGCCATCCTGTGTTTAAGGGGCCTGTGACGGGGACAAAGAAATGTCAACAGAGATGGGCACCCAGCAGTCAGCCAGGAAGGGCGGGCCCCCAATTATCACAGCACCGAGGACATCATGGAACACCTCAATTTATAAAATCAGTTGGTCCCGCAATGTGTCATGAAATAGTGTTCCTTTCATTGAAATGAGAGAAGCAAAAGGTGCAGGGAGAGCGTGGGAGAGAGGGCTCAGGGGGATGCTACTGGACTGGACAACCTGCAGGGCGGGCCAGTCATTGGTGGGTGGCGTCCGATTCCCTCACTAAGAGCAGAGATAGACTGTGTGCCGTAAGTACAGAGCACAAGTATCAGGCAGAATGCACACTCAGAGCAAACTCTGTCCTTCTAGTTCCCCCGCTGGGTGATACAAGCATGCATTGAGTTTTGTTAGCTCAGTCCCAGAACAGCGTTTTATTACCAGCAGCCGCAAACTGGTGGCAATAAAGTCAGGCTATCACCTTGTCACCTTCCAGTCATGAAGCAGCATCCTGGAAAAACAAAGTCGTCCATAGTTGAGTGTGCGCCTTCCTCAGAACCACAACATCGCTACGCTTGTCACAGTCCGTCCCTTAAGCTGCGTGTGGCGTCTATAATGGGTGACACTTTTGGACAAGACTGGTCATATTAACATCCTTATCTAAACAAGGAGCCTGAAATGTAAGTCTAACTCCCGATAATAAGTAAGGGCAGGGGGATGGATTATCATAAACTATGAATGAAGTGCCAGGTATAAGGAGTCAAAATTAATTTAGAATCAACTATTATAATTTTGAGGCCAAAAGATCATTTAGTCAAAATCCTCTTATTTTAATGAGATGCTAAGGAATTTAGCTTGTTAGCCATGAAAACTCTAGGGAGTAGTGCTACTCTGTAATGCACAGGTTGATAAGAGTTGGAATTGACTTGATGGCAGAGGGTTTTTAGTTGTGTTTTTTGAGGGGATTGTGTTTATGAAGAGACGGGTGGGGTGGTGCTGCTGGGTAAGCAATGGAACAGGACAAGGTTGGCGGTTCAAAACCACTGCTGCTCCTCAAGAGAAAGATCAGTCTATCTGCCCCGGTAAAGAGTTAAAAATCTCAGAAATAGTTGGGACAGGATCAACTCAATGGCAGAGGCGTTCGGCTTTTTGAGTCTTTAAAATTCTCTGCCAAACTGGGCTCCATGCCGTTACTCAGAGGTGCTCCACAGTTCCTTTTCACTCGCCTTCTTTACTCCTCAACACCCACCTGTCCAGTCCACTCAATGTTTACAGCCCGTTTCATCCTCCGCCCTGCAGCAAAGCTCTCCCCTTCTGTGGGGGGCTCTATCTTTTCCCTGCTCAGGTTACTACCATGTCACAATCAGCTACTTATGCACTTGCCTTACTGCCTTCTCTAAAAGCACAAGCTCCCTAAGAACGATTGTAAGCTCGTCTGAATTCCTTGTAACCCTAGCACGGAAATTGGAAGGCACAGGACAACACACACAGCTTCAGTGAGTCGAATTAGGGAAGATGCTGAGCCACAGCCTACTTCTCCTGACTCCTAGCTCCTTCGTATTCCTACTAAAAGAGATGCAAGATCTGCTCCAGATGCTGCAAACATCACCTCCTGCCTGCATTCCACTGATTGGTGAATGCTAAAAGCCACACAGCTTGCTGATAAAGGCCATGCATTTTGGCGGTGACTCCGTGAAAATAATTAAGATGGGAACTGTGTGGTGTACAGCTAGTGTAATGTATCTATCTGAACATCTCTCCAGAACTTAAAGCTTCCACAGTAAAACAAAACAAACTTCACGTTAAAAAAAACCACCATTCCCAATCAACAACTTCCTCCAAAGAGACCAAGGTGTACATGAATAATTCGTTACTATTTTCCTTAAGTATTAAAATAAGCTAGGCCCTTCAAAAGCTTTTTCCTAAGGATAATATATATATATATATATATATATATATATATATATATATATATATATATATATGCACACACACACATATACTTGGGTCTACATACCCAGGATATCAAAGAATTCGTCTAGAGCGCTGTGCAGTGCTGGGAACTTATCCCTGTGGTCTTCCAGCAGCCAGATCAGGCAGCGTGCTTCTTTTAGAGATGTGGGCTCACAGAAATACTCAAAGGTCTTTCCTTCTAGGGAGCCCAGAACTGAAGCATACTTCTCATTCCAGAGGATGCTCACGAAGGTAAAATTTAGGTTCTTCAGCAGCTCCCCGTACCGAGAGAAAAAGTGTCCCACAGCAGTATAGCCTGTAGTAAAAACCAAGTCCAAATCAGACGAGAAAGATGATTTACTGTGCAATCACATTCAGCATCACAACCTTCGAAAGCAGTTCCATTGTAGTTTGGCTTTCATTTTCAGGGAAAACATTTAAATACTCGGAACAAACCAGTCCAAGGTGTTACATATTTTATAGATACTAACACTGATATGCTACATACAGGGGAATCTTACCTATGAGTTGAATAAGGCAATCACTGTAGTTATCTTTATTATAGTTTTATCAGATGAGAGTAATGCATTAAATTCTTTTAATACTGTGGTTGTCAGTTGTCATTGAGTCGATACTGAATCACGGCTGCCCTGTGTGTTGCAGAGTAGAATGGTTCCACAGGCTTTTAATGGCTACAATCTTAAAGCAAATTGGCAGGTACAGGGCAGTGAATTATTTCTAGCCATAGTCTCTGTAACTCCCACCAAACTCCCCTTTCCTGATGGGTCTGGATAAGAGAAGGTGGGGAGTATACCAACAGGATTCCATTGTAAATGATTATTAACAGAGTTAACTTGAGTACCATCCTACTGGAAATAAGATGAACCACACCTCAGAAGGAGGAAAGGGAGGGAAGTGTCTCTCTACGAGCAGGAGAGAAAAGCCAAGATCTAGGACTTCTTGATCCAGGAAGCAACTTTGACCCAAAGGGAATGGCAGAGGAGCAATAACAGCAGATAGGAGCCAGAGCATGACACAGAGTGGTGGACTGCCCAGCCCACAGAACAAGTAAACCTGAGTGCTTTGGGGGAGCAAGCTGTCGTGTGGAATGGGTGCTTCTAAGCAACTAATTGGGTGATATGGTTTTGCTGACCCATATTGCAGAGCTGGGTGAACTCAGGCTGAGACTTATGGCAGCCCTAAAAGGGCTTTGTAACACATCCTAACTGAACAAGTGTATGCTGAGCATTTCTCACCTGAATTGTAAGCTGTTAAAGTCCACATAAACTAAACTTACTGCCATCGAGTCAATTCCAACTCACAATGACCCTGTAGGATACAGTCCAACTACCTCTGTGACTTTCTGAGACTGTAAATCTTTCCAGGAATCAAAAGCCTCAAGTTTGTTGCACAGAATCATTGCCAATTTCTAACTGCTTACCTTGCTGTTAGCAGCCCAATAAGTAACCAACTACACCACCAGGGCCTAGTTTATTCACACTATCTGAAAGTTCTGTGTGGCCAATGCAGTGAGTTATATAGCCCAGCAGAAAAGAGTGCTGGGGGAGACAGACACCAGGGCATCTGGTAGCACTGGGTTCTGATCACCAGAGAGATTAGAAAACAAATTAAACTGAAATAAAAAAAGTAAAATAATTCTTTTCTGTTGTTACTTATACCAACAGATAGGGAAGTCCAGATTAAGGATGCATTATAAGGATAGTGCACAACTTTGTTTTAAAAGGGGGAGATTATAGGAATAATACAACACAGACCAAACACAACATTAACAAAGGACAGCTAGGGTCTAGACCTTGTCCTGGGGGGAAATCAGGACTGTGTAGAGCAGTGGTCTTTTGAGCAGCTGAGGACAGTGTCTGATAGTATGTTGTTTTACTACCTTGTAATCGTTCAGGATGTCACGTAGGGTTGAGGTTAAGACCAAGGGAATGCTTCTGGTGTCTGGTATGGCTGAGAGTCCTGTATTCTTATAATTATCTTAGAGTAACAGACCTCTAGTGGATCAGGTCAGAGCAGATGGGGTTTGTTCTTCTGGATTATGGAGGTGACCATGTTGGAGAAGGGGAGTGGGGTATATAACATGCACCAACCTAGGTGGTCCAGCAGGGAGGAATGAAGCAATATCCTACCCAGAGGGCAGGATGTTTGTCTGAGCCTGTTGTGGGGCTGACCAGGGGCTGGTGTCATGGGATGGCTGGTGAATTGCTAGGTCCTCCTAGTATGTCAGCTTGGACTGGCTTCTGAACCCTGGGGGTTTTAACTTTATCTCAGGCCCAATCTCCCTGCCTGTGCTTTGCAATACTCCACCCCGACCCCCAACCTCTGCAGTTTCTGTTTGTATTGCTATGCTAATACCTTGCTAATGGGCCATGTGTGTGTTGTCTATTAACAAAATAAGTTTAAAAAAAAAGCCTGTGCTTTTTGGGTGCCTTAAGACTGGGGCTGTTACTTTGTTCTATTAAACAGGCATTCCATGATGCTCACCTTCCCAACATGATCAAGGAAGACAAAGTAGGTGCATAAGTAAATGTGGTGAAGAAAGGTGTTGGCGCCTGGCTATCAAAAGAGGTCTTAAAGACTTGAAGGTAAGCAAGCGGCCATCTAGCTGAGAAGCAACCAATCCCACATAAAAGAAGCACAGCAGCCTGTGTGATCACAGGGTGTCAAAAGGATCAGGTATCAGGCATCAAAGAAAAAAAATCATATCACTGTGAATGAGGGAGAGTGCAGAGTGAGGACCCAAAGCTCATCTGTAGGCAACTGGACATCCCCTTACAGAAGGGTCTCTTGGAGGAGATGAGCCAGTCAGGGTGCAGTATAGCACCAATGAAACATAACAACTTTCATATAGTTCTTTAATACTTCCTGCCCACCACTATCATGATCTCAATTCTACCTTACAAATCTGGCTAGACCAGGGGATGTACACTGGTATCGACAAGAGCTTGAAACACAGGGAATCCAGGACAGATAAGCCCTTCAGGACCAATAATGAGAGTAGAGATACTAGGAAGGTAAGGGGGAGGTGGGGGACAAAGGGGGAACAGATCACAAGAATCTACATATAACCCCTTCCCTGGGGGATGGATAACAAAAAAGTGGGTGAAGGGAAACATCAGACAGTGTAAGACATGAAAAAATAATAATAATTTATAAATTATCAAGGGTTTAGATGAGAGGGAGGGTGGAGGAGGGAGGGGATACCAAGGGCTCAAGTAGAAGGAAAATGTTTTGAAAAGGAGATGGCAACATATGTACAAATATACGTAACACAATGGATGGATGGATTGTGAGAAGAGCTATAAAAGTCCCCAGTAAAATGTTTTAAAAAGTAAAGAAAACTTTCTTCAATGGCTAAAGGAAGAAAATGATGCAGGGGAAAAAAATCCCAATCAGGAGAGATCCCAAAAGGAAAACTCCCCAGGATATTGTAGTCAAGATGCCTAACATCAATGACAAGGAAAAATTCTAAGAACACCATGAGAAATAAACAACAAGTATACACAAGGGGTCAACAATTAAAATAACTTTAGGTTTCTCAGCAGAAACCGTGTAGTAGCACATAGTCCTGGAGGGAAAACAAAACTGTCAACCTAGAACTTTGTACCCAGCAAAAATATCATTCAAATATGATGGAAAATTAAAGTATTCAAAGACAAGGAGAAATTATAAGAATTTACAAAAACAAGACCACAATTTCAAAAATTACTCAATGAAGTACTATGGCCTCAAATTAACAACACACAAACCTGAAACCAACATACAAAACAATTTCTCATAAAAACTGACACACATAGACATTCAAAGCAATGAATACAGGAAGAATACAAAGAAACTAAACATAATCCATACACACATAAAATGCACAAACATAAAGTAAAGTGACAATAATAAATACACACAGATCAATAATCTCACTGAATTTTAATGGACTAAATAAGGGCTCATCAATTTTTTTAAACAGAGGGTCAGTTCACTGTTCCTCAGACCCGTTGGAGGGCCAGACTCTAGTTTAAAAAAAATATGAACAAATTCCTATGCATTCTGCACATATCTTAATTTTAAGTAAAAAACAAACAAACAGGGCAAAACGCCTGGCGGGAAGGATAAATGTCCTTGGCGGGCCACATGTGGCCCACAGGCAGTAGTTTGAGGATGCCTGGACTACATGTACCATTAAAGAGGAGAGTAGAAGAATGGACAAGAAAACAACATCCATAAATATGCCGCCTACCAGATATACACGTCACAAACACAGACAGGAACAGGCTAAAAATCAGAGGCTGGACAAAAGTATATCAAGAAAACTGCAACCAAAAGAAATCAATGTAAATCTCTGAGAAAATAGCCTTCATGGCAAACAATAAGAGTCAAGAATGGGCACTACATATGATCAAGGGAACAATAGCCAAAGAAGACATAACTATAATAAACATAAGCACTCAATGAAAGACCCTTGGAATACATCAAGCAAACCCTTACAGAACTGAAAAAGAATATAGACATCTCGACAATAACAACAAGGGACTTCAAGGCATCACTCTCAGGGAAAGACAGAACAGCAAGGAAAAACTCAATAAAGGGGGAGGGGGAGAAAAGAAAAACTCAGTAAAGACACACAAGAAAACACAACCAACAAAATCAACCTTATAAACATATACAGAATGCTCCGTACAACAAAAGCACAGTATATATTCTTCTCCAACACACATGAAACATTCCCAAGAGTAGATCATATACTAGGCCACAAAGCATGCTTCAACAAATTAAAAAAAGATTCTACAATCTATCTTCTCAGACCACAGTGCTATAAATTTGGGAATCAACAGTAAAATGAATAAACGTAAAGACAAACACATTGAGATTGAACAACATAATACTAAAAAAGTGATTGGGTGAAAAATCAAATAAAGGAGGAATAAAAAAGCCCTTGAGACAAAGGAGAACGATTACACATTCACAAAACCTTTGGGAAACAGCAAAAGCAGGAATCAGAGGCCAATTTATAACAATCAATACACACTTGCAAAAAGAGGAGAAATAAAAAATAAAGAGGAGAAATAATACAACACCTTCAAGAACTGGAACAAGGAAAGAACATAAAATAAGACAAGTTAAAAAAATCATAAGAATCAAAGTAGAAAGAAAAAATATACAAAGCAAACACCATCTGGAAGCTGCAAATTAAAACCACAATAAAATACTACCTTATACACACAATGCTAGCCCAATTCAAAAAACCAGAAAACAACAAATGCTGGAGAGGCTGTGGGGAATATAGAACCAGTATACACTATAGGTGACTTCTAAGGCGGTGATATTTAAAGCAACTGTTAATTGAAATCACAAATGACCCAGCAATACCACTATTGGCATATATCCTAAAGAAATGAGATATCCTATGTGTGGATATATGCTCTCCAATGTTCATAGCGGCACAGTAAGCAGCCCAAATGCCCACCAGTGTAAGCATGGTCATAGAGATGACAGTATACACACACAATGGAATACTATGCCTTCCTAAAAGCAGTGATGAAAGCATGAAACACTGCATGACACGGAAGGACCTGGAAACCACTATGTTGAGTGAAGTCAGTCGATCACAAAAGGACAAAGAATTTGTGAGTCTAGTAATATAAGAAAAATACCCAATTCAACAAATCCTAGAGACCAATTCCCAAACAAAGGGGTAGAATGTCTGCCTACTGGCCATGAACCATACATCATCCCCTTTGTGTGAACTTCTTAAGAACCACCTCGAAAGATGAGACCTCAAACTGGCTGGAGTCACTGCTTCAGGAAGAGGGGAAAGGGAAAAGAGCATCCATTTGATGTTACACAACATTGAGACAATGAGCTGACAAATCAACAGGCCTTCCACAGGAATAAGAGAATCTGACTGGAAAATCAAGTGAAGACCAGGGAGGGGAGCATCTAGACTTCAGGGGAGACACTGAGATTTCTGTTGTTGGGTGTGGTGGGTAAATGGGGAGGAGCAACCTCACAGCAGGAAGGAAAGATAAACAATAATTTTAGGGAACCTAAGGGGAGAATAACCTGGTTCTATGGCCCTGAGTAGACACCCAACCCTCAGTGAACCAAGCCATGGACGAAGCACTAGGGTGACCTAAGATCCTGGCCTTACAGGGAACATGGTATCCCCAAAGGGCCAGAAAAACTTGGCATGGAAGTTGGACTTAATGAACTGGGCCCTACCTCAAAACTACTTGTACCCTTGGACTTAGGACTGAAAATCCCGGATGAGATAGGAAGCAAAGGATGGCCATCCCATGACTGTGGAAATGACTGTTGTTAAGACATTGGATGGGACCCCTGGCTTAGTGGGTGTCCAATGAAAGGGTACCCAGGACCACCATATATTTAGTATCTCAATGCTCTACTTGCATTAATATGACAGATATTAATCTTACAGGCAAGATCTGCTCTTGCAAGAAATGGTAATTTACCCCCAGCACCAACCCCCATGCAAACAGAGTTCTATCAATTAAGAAATCAATCTGTACAAGTTATTCATTGGTTTCAGTTTACAGTTGGACTATTCTCATATAAACACCTCAAATCAACAGTAATTTCTATGCCAGTGGATAAAATATTGATGTTATAAACCCCAGCGGGATGACTGACGATGTTTTTGTTGGGTTGTTTTGTTCATTTTGCCAGAGGAGGACAAGCAGATGGATCCTGGAGCTCCCATTTAATTCTAGCCCCAATCCACGAATGGTTAGTTCATATAACATGATGCTGCTCAATACTCACCTTCATGGAGAGATCACTGGAGATAGGGTGGTCTAGCAAAGTGTGGTGAAGAAAGCAGATGGTGCCCGAGTATCAATTGGAATAGAGTCTGGGGTCTTAAGGGCTTGTATTCAAACAAGCAGCCATGTAAGTGACGTGTAAACTCAGTCCACATGGAAGAAGCACACCAGCTTGTGTGATCCAAAGATGAAAACAACAAAATATAATTATGGTGAAGGGAAAAGTACCAGAGCTTAAATTGTGAACACCCAATTTGTAGAAGGCTACAGAGGACAGTGGAAGTCCAAATTCCATCTGCAGACCATTGAGTCAGATTAAGCCTCTCTCTGGCAGATCCCCACTAGCCACAGGCAATGGACTAGAACAGCTTCATTCTCAGAGATCATTGTAAACTTGATTACAGTGGATCGAACCATGATATGATACTTGGTCATTTGACCTCCCTCTTGACCCAACCTAAATGTGTTCTGAGCTCTAATATTTCTCTCTTGTTCCATGAAAGAAATTTCTTCACTGGCTTTTTAAATATTGTTAGTGGTCTGTTATTACTCTTTATTTTAATTATTTTATTGTTTCATTTGTTGTTGTTTCTGTTAAGGTTTCCCAGTTTATGAAGCACAGAAGGAATGGATGCTTAGAGACAATAGTTGATGCAATGATTTATTGGGGACAGTGGCAGGGGGGTGGTGGTGAAGGGAACTGGGAAGCAAACAATGAATGCAGGAGTAGGGAGGGAGCACTAGAACTGACAGAGATGATGTATATACAACTATTTTTAAATATGATTTAACTATGGAAGTGTAAGTATGATATGTGAATTTTATTTCAAGAAAACTACTAAAATAAAATAAGCCAGACTTGACCAATGGTTTTATGTTAATGGTGGTGGAATATTTTGGGAAATGATATCAACAACGGTTGTATAACAAGAGGAGTATAATCAACGGTACTGAATTATACATGTAGAAGTTGTTGAATTGGATAATGTTTTGTATATTTTTGCCATAATTAGAAAAAAAATAATTACACAAATAAGAATGAGGACAAGGAAAAAGGAAATGTCCTAGAATTGCTTGTGGTCATGCATGTAGTACAACTCTTTTTGATATTACTGAACTATTGGATTGCATGCTATGTGGATGAAGTGTCAATAAAACTGTTGGAGAAAAAAAAAGTTCTGGTGATGATTATACAGCACTTCTTGATGTGAATGAACTATTGGGTTTTACGATATGTAGATTATGTGCCAATAAAACTGTTTTTAAAAATCGGTATTAAAATGAGTGCTCACCAGAAAAACAAAAGAAAAAAGCCAGGCCATTAACGGTTCCTTACTATGAAAAATCAAGACGTCACTACCCTGCTTCTCCAAAGCAAGAAAGGAGATAGCTACCACTTCAGATACTACTGCTGAATGAGGGATGGGGAACCGCTACCCCTAACTCAAAACTCACGCCCATCAGGGCTACGCAATCACACCAGCAGGCCTCGAGCCCAGCAGCACGCTCTTACATGGGTCTTGGTGTGAAAGTCAGCAAGCGAACAAGAGACGAGACAGCTCAGAGTCAAACTTATCTTGTGCTGCTGTTTCTTCCAGATCAAAAATTGTTAGCTTGCACTTGAAATCATCAACTTTCAATTGTCATGGTGCATGAAAATTAGGATCTTAAAACACCAGATTCAGCCACCACAGAAAATCCTCAGACATGTAAGAAACCCCCAAACCACAATGGAGGTTTCAGGAAACAATTGATAAAGAAATGCTAACATTCCTATCTCTCATGTAAAGCTCACATCAGATCCTTGGGTAGTATCGTCAGTTTGTGCTTGATTACTTATCTGAAGGTCGAGGGATCGAACCACTGAGCAGTAGTACAGAACACAGGTATGGCAATCTACCTCCACTCAGATTACCGCCAAGAAAACGCTGTGGAGCAGTGCTCTCTAACTCAAGGTCACCAAGAGCTGGAACTGACGCAATTGCACCTGTCAATGGCTCACCTGAGAACATGTGCTGCGTGGGGAAGGCCGGCAGACCACACCCACTGAGACTGGCTTTGCCCTCATGTTAATGCTTTTGTGCTCTCTTTGCCTTGTTGAGCATGTAAAGTGACCTTTCTCAAGCTAAATCTCTACCTGACGTGACTGTACTGTACAGACTGACGATGAGAAGGGACTCAAATCCCAAAGATTGGAACTACTTGCATTTCATAAAGAGTCTCAGTGACATAGTTGTTACATGCTCAGCTATTAACCGAAAGACCAGCGCTTTGCCCCCACCCGCCCCTCTGCAGGAGGAAGATGGGGGCAGTCTGCTTGTGTGAAGACGACAGCCTTGGAAATCCAAGGAGACACCTCGACTGGTGTCTTAGTATAGGACCGCTGTGAGTCACTCTGCCCTATAGGGTGGCTACGAGTCAAAAGCAACTGCACGACAGCATAGCTTTTCTGGTTTGATGCCTAAAATATTCGTAACTTACACAGCTACATAGAATTTAGCGTAACATATTGTTACTTCGGATCTATTGCCGGCTGAACTTTCTTGTGTTTGCCATTTTGGAAAAAGTATATTGTAGCCTCTGTATCATATAATCTAAGAATTGTGGGTGGGGAGATATACTATTTTAACTGTATTACAGTTTAAAAATCATAAATGACAGTACCCATCCCCTCTCCCCCATTGCCACTTGAGTGAGTCCAGCTCCCCACGGTGGCCTCTTGTGTGCCAGTGCAGGACTGTGCCCACAGGCTTTTCTGTAGCTCGTGGTGACGCTCTGGGAGTGGAGGGTCAGGCCTTTCCTGTGAGGCCACTCTAGATGGATTCCCAAACCTCCTGTGAGTGGAGGCGTGGGAGCTATGGGTACCCAGGAGATTTTCAGCACAGGGAGATGCCAGCGGACCCAAAGGCTTTAGTCATCGATTCTGCTAAGGACCCTTCTCCAGGACAAAGTGACCTACCAAAGCCGTTGAGTTTCTCGATCCAGGAGGCAACTTGAGGATCTATTTCCTTATGCTCGCTCAGTACATGGAGGAATATTCTTGTCTTCACGCGGTTATTTTTGTCAATCAAAAGCTGAATGATAAAGTCCACTGCATCATTTAGAAAATTTCTGCTGGAAAAACACGCGGTGTAGTCGTCTGGGGTTAAGACCTTCCAAGAAAGCAGTTCCTTCATAAGCACAGAGATATTGAGCACCCCGTCTTTGATCTTCTGCGAGTACTGAAAGAGGCACTGTAGAATCCGGTCATCAAGGTACTGGTAAGCCTGGATCTCCTCTACAGTACCAAGTGATAAACGACAGCGGTCAGAGGCAGGGAAAAAGAGGAGCAACAAGTGAAGCGATAAAGGTAAGCATACTGTGCCATTCCACAATAACATAAGAGAGACGACTCAGTTCTACTGTTCGTTACAGTGTCTCCCAGAATTATAAAATGAGCAATCTGAAACTTAAAATTCCTTTGAGAAAGGTATTTTTTTTATGTGAAAGTGCACGTTAAGCCCAACCTTCTGCCCATCACTCTGTACTGATCGTAGAACATGTCAAAGCCTATTAATGCCCTAAGGTAAGGTCGCCATAAGGCCACTTCCCCCGACAATCCTAACCCAGCCTCATCCATTATTGAAACCTTAGCGTCGATAAATGTTTGGTCACTAAGCATGAAAAATAAAAAGAAAACATTAATTTAAAAAAATGATCCAAATGTAAAGATCATTTTGACTGGTTTGTGAAACATTAATGGACCACCACAGCGGTTCTCAACCTTCCTCAGGCCGCGACCCTCTCATACAGTTCCTCATGTGGTGGTGACCCCCAACCATCGTTATTTTCGTTGCTACTTCATCACTGTCATTTTGCTACTGTTATGAATCGGGAGACCCCGGTGACAGGGTCATTCAACCCCCAAAAGGGTCACGACCCACAGGTTGAGAACCACGGGACCAGATGAAAACTACAGACAGCAAGTGGTAAAATACTTCATTTTGAACAACTAACAGTCACAGTAGAAAATAAGGAAAACTTCAACTCATGATTGAAAATCTCTCTCTCTCTCTCTCTCTCTCTCACACACACACACACACACACACACACCCCACTATGGACATAGAAAAAAGTGAAATTAACAACAGAGTTTCACATGTGGATCAGCGAACGACGGCGAGAGGAACTTATATCAGAGTGCTGGACTGAGTTACCTTATGGAACCTTTTACAAACTGCTTTTCTATTTGAAAACAATTACTTGCAAGAGTGTGATTCCAAACAATCTCCCATTTAACAATCTGAAACTTACTCCCATTAACAGGATTCATACAGCTCTGCAAGCACTTCATGAGCAGATTGACTACTATTATTCCCACCTTCGTGCCAGAGATAAAGAATCAGGGGCCAGAGTGTGCGTACCATTCGTGGCAGGGCGACATTTTGAACCCCAGAGAACTGCTTCTAAAACTAGTGCTCATACTATTAAGTCTCTCACCACTGGGAAGTAATAGAGCACAAAGAGAGCACTGAAACTCCACACTAGAAATTAAAATTTTAATTCATTTTCAAGTAATATAAGGCCCATTAAGACATGCTCATATTTATGTGAGTATTTACATTTTTAACCAAGAGCACTCTTTGCAGAGCGCCTTCCTACTCCCGCGTACCTTTCTTCTCTTCTTTGGGGGGCGGGTTGCTCTCTCTTAAGTACTCCTCCATTCTTTGCTTTGCTAGTTGCTTTGCTTCTTCTTTCTGGAGTTTTCTGTTCAGTTTTTTCTCTTCTCTCTCTTTTAGGTTCACTAGGCTGTTAAATAGTTATGATTAGGGATAAGTCATCTTTGTTATAAGCTCAATAGAGTATTCTTTGCCAATGGTATAAACCATTCTCCAAGCAATAGGTTATAAGTTTTCCATTTGACTCGACAACTTCGCCTGTATCTTCTGCTCGGTACCAACAGCTATTGACATACTTGGTCAACTCAGATAAAGAAAAGGGCCCTTGTTTTATGACAACAAGAACCCCGGTCATCAAGTGACTGCTAACTAGGTTGTACAGATGTTAATTCCATGTTTAAGTGATTGCCTAATGAAAACAGGAATAGTACAATTTTTCTGAAAGTTGATTCATCTAGTAAATGCTCCTCTCAAAGAACACTCTTACAGTGAATTATATTTTCATATCCCAGTAATGTCCTACTACATCAGATTTTGATTGATCTGATTTAGTAGAAGTTCGCCAACAAATAATTCTGTTCATCTTTTCTTTTGCTTTCTCTTGGTCACAAATAATAAAAATAAAAAAGAAGACGAATTCTCTTCTTAAAAAACAAACAAACAAATACAAGAACAAAAGCAGGACCAAAAAAAGAAAAGAAAAAAGAATTGGAATTATTTGATTTGAACAAGAATATACAAAGAATAGTTTAGACTGTCACAGTACACCAAGCATTTCAAAAGTAAGAAACAACCATTGATTCAAATGTCTTAAGAGAGATAGAGAAGAAGCATGCTTTTGGAATTAAAGTTTAAACAACTGAGAGCTAAGTATATAACTTTTAATATATAACTAACTGCCAAATTTATTCATCAAACATGTAACTTCACAGCATCAAATGTCACATATTTTACTTACAAAGCCGACCACCAAATAATGCTGCCAATTCAAGTTTCGAGGCAGTTAGCAGTCCCAGGTTATTTATAAATATCCACAAAAGTTATCTAAACAGCACTTTTTTGAATACAGGTATGCAAAGCCAATTTTAAAAGCAGCGTAATTTAGAAAGCTACATTTAATGAAGTAAATTGTTAAGAGACATCATTAAACTGATGGTTAAAAAATCTTACCTAGTACATTTCTGTTTCAGAATAGGTCTTGGAGGTAACTTTTCTTTTATGACCTTGTGTTCAAACTTTAAATAAAACAAAGACATCCAAAATTTGTCTCATACTCCCGTGACATAAAGCACAAAATCACAAGTAACAAGTATTTCAGAAGCGCACACCATGTTCAATTCGAGCGAGAACGGGGATGGTGACATTCTGTCCCAGACAAAAGAACCCAGGAAGCGTTAGCAAAACAATTTACAGAAAAGAATAAGAGAGCAGACACATTTCAGGAAGGAGCAAAGTAAATAAATAGCCAAAACAATTCAGAAGAAGCAGAAGAGCAGATACAGGGATCATACAATGACCCGCTCCTGCCAGACACGGATAATAAAAGTAATCCCTCATGACGCACTTCCCGCTCCCTGAGAAGCCACACCCCACTATATGCCCAACAGTTTACAGTGAGAAGGAAAACAAAGTTCTCAATAAAAGAGTGAAACAAAACAAAAACCCTCTTCCTCTTAGGAAACGAAGAGGTGGGAGAGCTTCGTTTGAGCAAAGCATTCCTTCTTACATCCCAGGATTTCTCACATTTTCTTAAATTTGTGATTTTCTTGTTTCTGGAAACGGACAAGACCGAAAGCACACACGGTCCACCACCTTACAGCATGTTTTGAATGACATTTTGGTTGGCAAGGTAATGATGCCGTGTTCCCCCAGGAGATACTTACTTCACATTTCATACCACCTTTGCTGTTGTACACAGTGATCTTATAAATGACTCCATGGCAGTCAGGCGTCAGACAACTTGCATTTAGAAAGTCCTAAATGGTTTTTAAAAAAGAATAGTATATGTCTTTGGCGGGGAAAATTTTACACATGTACAGCACTTTAACCGTCAGGAAGAGGCAGAACAGGGTCTGAAACCTGCTTCAGGGAGCCGGTAGCACTCCCTGCTGAGCGCCACACAACTGGCAGAGCCTCCCTGCAGGAGGAGTATACTTTCCAGCACAGGGCAGGCCTGCTGGCTCGCTTTGGCTCAGACTGTACACTGTGCTAGCGAAAGCGTTAGGAAGCACTGCATGGACTGGTCACTGCCCTTTCTGTCTGCCGCAAGCACACATCCAGATAGAGGCCACTCTTCAACCCCGATTTAGAAACAAAGAAGACAGCAGAGTGGCAATAACCTCAACGCAGCCAGCATCTGTAAAACTGTAGGGCAGGTTAATGAAAGCAAGAAATGAACTTTGCTGAGTATAAACCACAAAGGTATTTGGGCTCTGTATACTTCACTACCAAAATCTGATTCAGGTACAACGGGAATCGAAACCACGGACTACACTACTAAAGGAACTGTGATCCTCTGGGGCAGGGGTTCTCGACCTTCCTAAGCAATTCCTCATGCTGTGGTGACCCCCCCCCCCCAAACCATAAAATTATTTTTGTTGCTACTTCGAAACTGAAGTTTTGCTACTGTTATGAACTGGAGGACCCCTGTGAAAGGATCGTTTGACCCCCAAAGGGGTCATGACTCAGGTTGAAAACCACTACTCTAGGGGATAGGTTCCCAAAGTTATTTGGACTATCGCCCCCTTTTCAGAAAACGATTTTACCCAGTGCCCTCTTGGCAATGAAAAAAAATTGTACTACAGCTTACAATCCAAGAAAAAGCATAAATTCCGTATCTGCTTTTGCAGTGTCCCCGGGAGCAGTATTGTCCATTTGGGAAACACAGCACTACAGGAATTCACCACAGGTAAGACAAAGACACACCCACAGTGAGTGACTCAATGCCAACAGTAATTTGGTCACATTGAATCTTCAGGTAACAATATGAAAACATTAAAATATTTCTACCAAGCTTGAATCATTCCTATTGGGAGCCGTTGTCTAGCACAACTGCCTTCCTTCTCACTCCAAAAGGCACACTGGTCTAGATGCACCTCTGCAGTCTCAGAAAGCAAAACAACAAACCACCCTCTTTCCCTACACCACAGTCTACAGATAGCTAAGAAAGAAAAGAGACAATGCTAGGAATGCACATCAGATTAAAAGGCTGTGCCATCTCTCAAAGTAGCCAATGGTGAACACCACTATCTTGCTAAGAGAAACCCTGATGAGAAGTATAGCAGTACAAAATTTTAGCTGATTTCTTAGCTCAGATTACCACACAATTTCAAGACTCTCATTCTATATGAAAACTCTAAAGAGATTAAACAAAACGATCTCTGATACACTCAAATTGGCAGTGTATAAGATCTGTATTTTAAAAATCAAATTTTTACATTTCTGGTAACATACTATTAAAAATGGCTGATTACACAGTAAACAATATATTAAATGACTCTATGGTTACGACCTTTATCATATGAAATAAAGATGAAAATATATTTTCTACTTTACTACTAAGTTTTCATTTAAAACTTTCCAAATATGTCCACAATGCTCAGGAAGGAATTGAGAACAACCCCTTATACTTTTTTCTGAAGATTCTTAAGATAGGGGTGGGGGGTTGGAGGGAGAAGGGGAGGAATTAACATGTAACAAACAAGAGAGGACACTATGTCTTACCTTGTCCTGTTTATCATCGTAGCATAATGCTTTTAATCTCTTCCAACAGTTAGTATGAAATTCAAGTTTACAGATCTCGCTACAGAGGACTCGTACATAGCCCTGGGATATTAAAATATTTGATGTTCAGACTTTAAAGCTGTATACACACACACACACACACACACCACCACCAACTGCTTGCCTTCACCAGGCTGCCTAACAAGACACTACCTCTCATCCTCATCTCCCTGCTAGAGTCGATGCTGACTCATAGAGGCCCAATAGGACAGGGTGGAACTTCCCCTGTGAGTTTCTGAGACTGTAACTCTTTAAGGGAGTAGAAAGTTTCCTCTTTCTACCTTGGAACTACTGGTGGTTTTGAACTGCCAACCTTGAGGATCACAGTTCAATGTGTAACCAGTATACTACCAGGGCTCCACTACAACTCCTCCTAAAGGAGTACAATTCTGCTGGGACCCAGAAAGTCTATGTCCCTAGTGTCTGGGGCACAGATAGAGCTTGGCTGGCATCTGGATTTCCACAGCTAACAACTGTACTCTTCTGTACAACGGACCAAATGTTTATCAGTATGATTTCATTGGAGCAAACCCAGGTACTATCTTCTGGGATGAATAAGGTTTTTATTCTTGAGAAGCAAAAGAAGTTCAGGACAAAGAATGGGAAAGTTGAAATAAAGCTGCTGTAAGCCCGAGAACTGGGGTCCTCCACCTACAACACTCATTCCGAACCCACTACAATCTAATGTCCTGGCATGCATTCATCAGTTACCTTGAAGTCAGGGTCCGAAATATATATCTGGATGTTGACGCCCGTACAGTGTCCATGGTAAGCACAAATCCCCTCTGGAGGGGGAGGGAACTTGCATTCTTCAATCAGCTTCTCCAGGAGTACCTACACCAAACAAAAAAATTTATTATTTTAATACTAAATGAGTCCGTAAAAATGCTTATGACTTCAGTGCACTTGTCATCAAACCACTCTCAGCATACGAATGACTCAATTTTATCAACAGAATACATTACAGGCATTTTTAAAAGTCATTTTAAAACGAGGCCAATAAGAACACATGGGGTGGGGGGAATTGGACGAATGACCTATGCTAGATTCATCAAACCTAAATCTATAAATTTATCATTCTTAGAAACCTCCTTTAAGGATTTAGGAAAAGGTCTAAAGTTATAATGACCCTAAGGATTCAACTATTTTCCTTCTTCAATGTCATTTCACCTAGGATCCTCATTGTCCCATTCACCCGCTTCCCAGAATCCCTGTTAGCAGTGCTTGTCCACTCCCTTGAGAACATAACTGCTGCTAAGCCCCTTCATGGTAGGCCGCCAGTGAGGGCTTCCTGTTATTAGCCGTTCTCCATGCTTCTATCTCAACCCAGCACAAAGAGGGAAAAATCCAATTGCTCTACTTTGCGTTTCTCTAATGGATAAAGACTTTAAGTATCTATCGCTACATGTCGTTTGCAGAAATGTCTATTCAGATGAAAGACCCCTTTTAATTAGACCAGGTGCGTTTTTATTATGGCGTTGCAAGAGCTGACACCTCTGGGCTTCAATCAAAAGCAAATTCAGGGTTCACTATAAGGAAAGGCCTATCCTATTTCATTCACAAATAATGTATTTTCTCCAGAAATAGCAGAGTCTCTCAGATAGGACATTAAATGTTTTCTTCCTTGTTTCTTAACAACCACCTCAGTAATGCTAGTCAAAACAGTGATGCTTTCACTCATCGCCATCCAGTCAATGCCGCCTCATAGCAACCCTGCAGGTCAGGGTGGAACTGCCCCTGTGAGTTTCTGAGACTGGGACTCTTCTTGAGAGTAGAAAGCCCAGTCGTTCTCCTGCAGAGCCACTAGTGGTTCTGAACTGCTGACCTTGTGGTTAGCAACCCAAGGTTCCTATACCTTTCTCTAAATATGGACCATACAGCAGAACGTTCAAAGAGCACACATTCTCAAATCAGAATGTCTAGATTTCACCACTTCCCAGCTGGTTGTGGTGAAGTCAAGGTGACTACGTGGGGCTCTTCTATTTTCCTATAACTCCTCTCATCTGAAACGGGGGAAGACGTCTCTAACTCATTCCCCTGACTGTAAGAATGAGGCACCTCAGAAGCATGAAGAGAGAGCTCTGGGACCATCGAGGAAGAAAACCCACTAGTGGAGCATGTTGGAAATTCTTGCCTGAAGTGGCAGAGGTGGCAGAGGCCACCCCACACCAAGACTAGAGTTGAAAGAACAGGGCCCAGACTTGAGACTGAGAGGCAAGCAGCAAGTGGGCTTCTTGGTCTGTGGAGGCAGAGGCCAAGGCATCACATGGTTGAGAGGCTGAGGACCAGAGAGAGAGCTGCCTGTTAGAGAGAGGTGTTGCTGTGGATTAGTGCCTGTGTCCCTGGTGTTCTGGTCCTGCCTTGTGGTAACTTGTTAACTCCCTAATGAGCCCCATCAGTTGTGAGTATTGTACGGCCACTGCAGTGAAGTACTGAACCCAGCAGCGGGGTGGAGGGCTGTAGAAGGAATGGCTGGTGTCAGAATAGGGTAAAGGAAGATGGTGGCATGTCTGACCTCTACCATGTGGCAACTAGCCTTGGGCTGGTGTGGATGGGTTCTCCTTCTCGCTCGTATAGCCAGAGGTGGTCAGCTGTGGCCCCCAGGCCATTTCCTCACTGTTGAACCTGAGTTCATCACTTCACTGTGTGGTTCTGAGCTGGGCTGTTAACCAAAAGGTCAGCAGTTAGAAAGCACCAGCAGCTCCTTGGGAAAGCGAAGAGGTTTTCCACGCCCGTAAACAGTTAAAGAATCATGAAGTCCCCAAGGAATCCTGAAATCAGACTTTGGAATCAGTGGGGAGGGCTTAGCACTTCACCAGATCCCAATGGGAAACATTCAGAAGGGGCAGCAGACCTTGAACTGTTTATAGGCTTTTTTCCTTTTTCTCATGTCTATCCATATAAGATAGGCAGGATAACCAAACCCAAGAAGAAAACAACGGGACCGACAGCTCTGGAGATGGAAGAAAGGAGCCACAAACCCAAGGTCAATGGAATAATTGGAGATCTAAAACCGATGGTGAGGAGGTTGTAGAATGCCTGGTGGGGTTTGATCAAGTGCAATGTAGCCGAGAGAAAGTACTGAGCGCCGAATGATGGTCGAACATGATAGTGGGACGGGGAGGAGAAAAAAGACGACTTGATGCAAAGGGCTTAAGTGGAGAGCAAATGCTCTGAAAATGATGAGGGCAAAGAATGTACAGATGTGCTTTATACAATTGATGTATGTATATGTATGGATTGTGATAAGAGTTGTATGAGTCCCTAATAAAATGTTGAAAAATAAATAAATAAATAGATAAATAAATAAATAAAGGAAAGAACTACATGGCAAAAGACATTTATAGAGGTATAAATATAGGCATGGACTTATGTAACTATATTAATATATAATGATAAGGATCTAGGTCTATGTACATATATTTAAATGTTAAGTATCAAGGTAGCAGACGGGCATTGGGTCTCTACTCAAGTACACCCTCAACGCAAGAACACTTTGTTCTAATAACCTGGCATTCTGTGAGGCTACCTTCCTAACACAGTTGCCGAAGTCATAAGAAAATGTGGTGAAGAAAACTGATGGTGGCCAGCTATTACAAGATATAGCATCTGGGGTCTTAAAGGCTCGAAGTTAAGCAAGCAGACATCTAGCAGGGAAGCAACAAAGCTCACATGGAAGAAACACACCAGCCTATGTGATCATGAGGTGTCGACGGGATCAGGTTATCAGGCATCAGAAGACCCAAACAATCATATAGTTGTGAACAAAGGGGGCCAGAGTAGAGACCCAAAGTCCAACTGTAGATAATTGGACACCCCCTTACAGAAGAGTGACAAGGAAGGGATGAGTCAGGCAGGGCACAGTATAACACCAATAGAAACACACAACATTCCTGTAGTTCTTCAATGTTCCTCCTCCCCCCCCCCCACCAACTATCACTATCATGACTCCAGTTCTATCTTAAAAATCTGGCTAGACCAGAGCATGGACACTAGTACAGATAAGAGCCCTCAACACACGGAATCCAGGGCAGACAAACCCCTCAGGTACAGTAAGAAGAGTAGCAATATCATGAGGGTAGGGGGAAGACGAGGGGAGAAGAGGGAGAAATGGGGAACTGACTACAATGATCGACATATAACTCCCCACCCCTACTCCCTCAGGAGGACGAACAACAGAAATGTGGGTGAAGGGAGACAGCACACAGTATATGAAAATAATAATTTATAACTTATCAGGGGCCCCAAGGGTGGGAGAGTAGGGGAGGGAGAGAAAAAAGAGGAGCTGATACCAAGGGCTCAAGCAGAGAAAAAATTGGTTTGAAAACAATGATGGCAACATATGTACAAATGTGTTTGATACAATTGATGTTTGGAATGTTATAAGCTGTAAGAGTCCTCAAAAAATATGATTGTTTGGGTCTTCTGATGCCTGATAACCTGATCCCGTCGACACCTCATGATCACACAGGCTGGTGTCTTTCTTCCATGATTTATTAATTTAAAAAATTAAGGTCTTGGAAACTCACAGGGGCAGTTCTAACTTGTTCTATAGGGTTGCTATGGGTGGCATCAACTTGATAGAAGTGAGGTTTTTTGTTTTGTTTTTAAATTAGTTTTGTAGTGGTTACATGGTGGGTAGTTCGATCCACCAGCAGCTCTGCCAGGGACAGACGGCTTTCTACTCCTGTAAACAGTTAGTCTCAGGTACCCACAGGGGGTTGCTATGAGTCAGCATTGACTTGATGGCAGTGAGTTCGGTTTCTGAATTTGTACTTTTCCAAACTAGCTCTTCCTGACCTATAAGACGGGAAGAGTCATTCTATCCATCTCATAGAGCATTGTAAGAATGAAATGTCAAGATAAATGGGAGGAGCTTGCCTGGCACACTGGAAACATTCAGTAAAAGTTAGTGATACTCACGGCATCTTTACTAGGGGAAATGCCCGTGGGCGTGGGAGAAAGAGTCCCTCACCGTCTTCATCTCCTGACTCTTTAGTCAATGCAGGCAGGCTTGTATAGTCAGTTAGAAACACCACAGAAATAACGTTACCTTGATTTTCCCTGGCCGGGTTTCTTCAATGACCATGCTATTTGTGGGCCACGGTAATGCTCTGGGTAGGCGCCCAATGATATTTCTCGCTATCTCAAAGTGTTTAAGAGCGTCTGAAAATCTAAAGTTAAAATTACGAAGCAAGCAAGTGTTAAAGATGTGATGGGATATTTTAATTCACAGCCACCAAAGTCATAGGGAGACTTTATGCTTTCCAAGTAAGAGCAAATCTAGTAAGTCAGGGGAACAGAAATATTCAATGTAACCCATATTTTTAAAAAAGACCAAAAAGGGCCATAGCCTTTTGCTATATAATACAATAATTTAAACATAACTCTGTCCTCAACACTGATTCTACTATGGTGGGTACACATCATACCTCCTAAAGTTGCCATGTATTTTTTTATAGTTTGAACAGATAAAAGAAAAACTGAATAATTTGGTTGTTTCATTTTTATTTCATATACTAAGCTAATTTGAATACATTCTTGTAGAGAAATAAGAACTTGAAGTAATCAATCATAAGGATGAGATTTTTTTTAACTTGTACTTGTTACCAAAGACTCCAAGTCCATTTCAATCTTACGTTCCTTCTCTCGCTGTCTTAAGCAATGAAGACCACCACTATTTAGGCTTGAAGGATAAGGAATTTGGAGAGTTTTTTTTTTGGGGGGGTGTATTAAAGAAACATAGTATGTTTATACAGTTTGTCTCAAGAAACGAGCAACAATATCCTGTTAAACCCTCCAAATCCTTTTCTCCCCCTGCCTCCCACTTCAATAACCCGTCCCTCCCATCTCTCCCTGTTCAACATGGGATTTTAAAGAAACTTGGCACTTAAAGTAAAAGAACAAAAAACTCTCCAATGAAAATAACTTGAAAGGATCCTATATTCTGAAAATTTCCTCAACTACAAAGCAGTGTATCGTTTTAATAAAGTTAAATTATGGTAACTATTAATATGGAATGCTTGAATTCTGACTTGATTCATGACTTAAAAAAAAAAGTCAATGGCTGGAAACGGATCTGCTCTGTAAACCTTCACCCAACTCACAATAAAACATGTCAACATTGCTTAGTCCAAACAACAGAAGAATGTTAGGAAACTAGCTTATAAAGTTGGTCATGTCTTTGTTTTCTTCAGACTAGAAAAGGTGTCCTGATTTTTTTTCAATCTTCAAATAATTTCACGATTTCAAGACCTTGTTTTGTCTATGGAAGTAAGAAGCAGAAAGCTAAACCACCATTCACTGGAATCAAAGATTTTTCATTAGAAACCACATTACAATAGGCCAAAAACAGCATATTAACTGCTAGTATTTTTTAAATGTTTTATGATGAATGAAGGCTTACAGAGTAGATCATAGCTTTACCTTTGACAATTCATAAGCATCTTTTTTTCAACTCTCCCATTGCAATCTCAATGCACCTATCCCACCTATCCCACTTCCTCCATTTGTCTCCATTCCTCCTCATTTCTCAACCCTCTGAACTTTGCCCCAGGTAAATGCTGCCCTTGGGATTTTCAGTGGTTTCCTGATCTACCAGAGATGTAACTTCAGTTTCAGAACAGAAGAGAGATGAGGGGCCAGAGTCTTGGAGACTCCACCAGCCTTGATCCACCTATTACGCCTGATCTCTTCCACAACTTTGAGTTTTGTGCCACGTTTTCCTCACACTAACCAGGACTTTCTAATGTGATCTGTTTCATAGCACTTGGTAGTGGTAGCCAGGCACCATCTAGTGCTTCTGAGCGCAGGGTCATGGAAACTGCTATTTGCGTAGTCCACTAGACCAGTGGGCTCAATGTTTCCATATGTCTTTCAATTTTTAACAATCTTCTTTCCTCCAGATGGGGAGAAGCCAATCTTTACACCTTCAATGGCTGCTCATGAGCTTTTAAGACTCACAAAAGTAGGACACAGAACCTTACCTGTGTGAACCATGTATGCCAACTGATCTTGGGATCTCCTTGGCAATGGTCCTGATTCCCCAGACCCAATGAACATGCATTTTTATGTAATTAAATCTAATGCCTTCCCACATAGCCAGCACCTTTTAGGTTACACATTCCCCATGATTCACACTGTGTTACAGAGTTCTGTTTTCCCTGTCTGTTGCCTTCCTAGATCTTGTGATTTTCCACATGTGACCATGCCATTAAACTTATCAAATAGGTATATCTTAAGCAATTCATTCTAAACCTTCATCTTCCTTTAATCATCACATCTCTGTGCCTACCTGATCCTTAATATAGTCTAGCCTGGCCAGACAGTAATTTCCAGAAATTAAAAAAAAACAACAACTGGTTAAATCTTTAAAAATCTCTAACAAGGGACTCTCAAAACCTTCTAAGACTGAGTTCCAAAGAAGACCAGTGGTCACTTATAAAATTTTCCTTAAAATGTAAAATGAAAACTCAAAGATAATGAAAACTTATGGTATTCAATCAGCTAATGATTTATTGACAAAGAAACCAATACACCTAGCACTACATTAAGTATAATGAACCAGAACAGGAGTTTTTCTTGGTTTTAATTTTTAAGTTCAAGACATAATGCTGTCCCCTAAGGCTCACACAGCCACTTTAAGAAGACAAGACTAAGCAACATGAAATACTCAGAAGGCTGCCACATATTAAACTTTGAGTACAAAGCCCAACTACAGGAAAGACTTTTGACTCCTAACCTATATGGTTTTGAATATCATGTTGTTGTTGCTGCTGGTAAGCTACTGCCAAATGACTCAGTCCCGGCAACCCCGCGAACAATGATGCTAACTAACGTCATTCATGGGCACTCTTGGCTAATTTTCTACAGATAGCCAGGCCTTTCTTCTTAGTCTGCCTGAGCTAAGACCTGTTCAGCACCATAGCAACAGATAAGCCTCCATTGGCAGATGAGTGGTTGCTACACATGAAGAACACTGACCGGGAATTTCGTACACATTACTGCTTACAAAAACCATTTTAAATAATGATGGCAGCATATGTACAAATATGCTTGATACATTGATGTATGGATTGCTAAAGGAGCGGTAAGAGTCCCCAATAAAATGATCTTTAAAAAAAATTCAATTTTACAGTAGCAGCTGTAAAGCTGGTAAAAAACAAAATCAAAAAAACAATTTTCATACAGGATTCTTCTGGAAATAGGTATTTAACTAAAAAGTTACATAATTAGTTGTATAAAATACTGATTTATGTAAATCATGCCACTATTTACAGATGATATATACTAAAAAATTATATCCTTCATGTCAAGCTACTTTATTGTTTACATTCTCGTTAGATTGGATATTAGGAATACAAAGACCTGAGCCGACTCAGCTTCCTTTAATGATGAATACTGGTATTTAAATGCCCCATCTTTAAAGTAAAACCACAATTATAACCATGTGCTACGGAGACGATATCCAAATGACCACCGAAAGGAAATCATCACATATTATACTTCAAATTAATTAATAGTCCAGATCTGAAAGCAGTGTGGTCGCCACTAACCTGTTCTTTTTCAAATACACACTTCCAATCCCGCAGTAGGCCAGGCAGTCAAGGCCCTCGTTAGGGTATAATCTAAGAATCCGTTTGAACTGCTTTTCAGCTTCAGTTAATTCCTTCGATATCAACGAGAACAACGATGAATTACACAGGAAGAGAAATTCCCGAACAGATTTTATCTAAAGATTGATTTGTGTGTAGGGGGGGGGAGGGCGTGTGTTAATATTAAAAGTAACTGTACATCCCAGTATTCCTGTGTCACAAGTACATATAATGTGATCCTACATCTACTCAGACAAGACCCAGAAATTTCTGCTTGAGACAAAACTGGGAGTCTCGCAACCCACGGAGGATGTCTACTCACTAGCACACACTGAGACCCTTGCTCGCTGCCACTGAAGTCAATTCCAACTCATGGCCACGCCACATGTATCAAAATGGAACTGTGTCCCCAGGGCTTCCAATGGCCGATTGTAGAGATCACCAGGTCTTTCTTCTGAGGTCGCTATGGGTGAGCTCAAAATGCCAACAATGCTGGTAGCGGACAAGGACATGAACTGTTTGCACCACCCAAGACTCATGGCTAACGCTTACTGCTGTTGTCAACTGTTGTACAATTACTGGCAGACCAATGCACAACAGACTTGTGATTCATAGTGTTTTCATCAGCCGATTTACTGGAAATAGACAGCCAGGCCTTTCTCCCTACTCCATCTTTGTCTGGAAGCTCTACTGAAACCTGCTCACGGTCATAGCAACACGTAAACCTCCACTGACAGATGGGGGAAAGCTATGCTTCCAATGCGTTCACCAAGAGATGGAACGTGTGAGAGACACTGTGATACAACCAGAACACAGAGCAGAGTGAGTGCTGCGTCCCATGACTGGAGGATGGGCATCACTCCAGTGATACGGCCAGAATGTTTTAAGGATCTGTCTTACAAAGACCTTTTAAGGAAATGTTTTACAAGTGCTTCTATCTTCAACACCAGGAAACATCTGTGCTTTGAAGGTTTGTGTGTGTGTTGTGCATGCGTTGCGGGGGATGGCATAATAGGGGTAAATCCAATCCAAAAGAGGCTTAATTCTATGCAACACAGGCCCAACGGAAATGTCAGGATGGGCGTCATGCTACCTCGGTAAATTTAAGGTTCATTAGCACAATGAAGGTAACTTCCTGGTTCTCTTCTACACTTGTCTGAGACTCATTAGTGTTCACAGCCAGCCCGGCTACATCAACTTTACCTTTATTTTTTTATTATCTAGGCCATTTATCAAGTGGGTAAAGGCCTCGAAAGCACAGCGGCAGCGCTGGTCCAGCAAAGTCGTATAACCGTCTTGAATAAGACCTTTCAGCAGTTTCATTAAAGCAATAAAATCCTGCATAAAAGAAATTGTATTTCAGTAATCCCGATCTATACATCTCTAGTCAACACGGAAGATGCCAAAGTTCATCGCAGACCGCTTACATTTGCTAACTCATAACAGAACATTTCAGAGTCAATACCTGAAGGGCCCCTTAAAATGCACTGTAGTCCTTTCTCAACACAGCACCCTAACTTGAAAACTGGATGGTACTGTTCGCCATCTCGATTCCCGCGCCGCTGCTCTTGCTCATGACTTGAGGGGCGAGGTGGCTCGCGCTCCACAACATGGTGCTATTAAGTCTTGCTCACGCTTCGAAACTAAACAGACAGCATTTAGAAATGGAAAAGCCACGCAGAGAACAGTAGTCACCATGTAGATTAGTAAACTGACTGAGACTAGGTACATTATACACTTCGGGGCAATCAAACCGATTCACTATCAGATCTTAACAACTGTCATCATGCTGTGGAATAAACCTTAGTTCTAAGCAGGCAATGGCGGTTTCAATTCTAGCTCTACACCTGCCTAGCATGCAATTAAATCTAATTATATAACACTATCTGGAGGGAGATGTCAGAAGTAGCACATGAAAAAAAATATTAAACAACTGAGAAACCTCTAGTAGGTGGTGGTGGTTGTTAGGTGCTGTGGAGTTGAGTCTGACTCACAGCCACCCTATGTGACAAACTAGAACTGCCTCATGGGGTTTCCTAGCTGTGATCTTGATGGAAGGCGATCGCCACATCTTTCTCCTGCAGAACCCCTGGGTGGATTTGAACTGCCAACCTTTAGGCTAGCAGTGACATGCCTAAAGGGTATGCCACCAGCAGAGCTTCTCTGCCTTTATGCAAATGTGTACATCTGGTCTAGTAAACCATTTAAAACAAGCTTCGTTCCAATCAGCCTTCCTGAAATGTTATATAAATGTGATATAAAACTTTAACGGAATTTTAAAATGACCCACGTATTTACATATAAGCACTCTATTCTACGTTAATGTCCACTTTTCATTACTTAAATACCACAAAAAGAATTAGACAGCTTATACACAAAACTTCTAAGGTCAAATCTTTTAAAAATCAAAAGTTTATTCCTCCCCAGCATCAATCCCCATGTTTCGGGTCAACAGAGCCCAATCAAATGGGAGATAGAACTCTGTAGGACAGCGGCTCTCAACCTGGAGGTCATGACCGTTTTAAGGGCTCAAACGACCCTTTAACAGGGATCGCCTAAGACCATCGGAAAACACTGCTCCTCTACTGTCTCCAGGCAGGACCACCCACATGCAGATATGCCCACATACGAGTACCCGGCATGAAGACTGTTACCCGTGCTCCAACATGCTTCAAGACAAAATTTCATTTATTTGCAATTAGAAATATTTCAGAATGATGAGGGTAATGAATGTACAAATGTGCTTGACAAAATTGATGGATGTATGGATTGTGATAAGAGTTGTATGAGCCCCCAATAAATAAATAAATATTTCACAATATATAACATTACATATTGTTTTTGTGATTAATCACTATGCTTTAATCATGTTTAATTTGTAACAATGAAAATACACCCTGCCTGTCACATATTTACATTACGATTCATAACAGTAGCAAAATTATAGTTATGAAGTTACAATGAGAATGATTTTGTGGTTGGGGCTCACCACAGCCTGAGGAACCATGTGAAAGGGTGGCGGCACTCGGAAGGTTGAGAACCACTGGTGTAGGGCAAAAACTCGCAGGCAGCGACTCAAGGGGGAACTGTACTCTCATAGACTCCTCCATGGACAGTGTCTGGAGTGCTGGGTCACTGGGACACTGATGATGGTACGAGTGCAATTGCCTTATACTCTGGGGGGCGAGGGGTGGTGATTGACAATGTGGTATTTCTCTGTTTATATGGGTCCTTGCTTTCCTGCTTGTAGCTTGCTTGTGAGTGTGTGTGTTCTGCTTGTTTGGTTGCTGGTTGGATTAAGGCTGCTGGTGGTGCAGTTGGTCTTCTAGAGTTTGACTTTGTCATATTAAGACCTCCAGAGTGAACCTGAGTTGTGCATGGACAAGCAGACGGAGTCTGGGTTCCCACTCAACTCTAGCCCCAAATCAAGAAGAGTTCGTTCTGATAACACAGCGCTGCCAGCTCCTCACCTTCATGAAATTAGCACTGAAGATAAGGGTGCTTCCGAAAAGTGTGGTGAAGAAAGCAGACGGTGCCCCGCTATCAATGGGATGAGTGTCTGGGGTCTTAAAGGCTTATATTCCAACAAGCAGCCATCTAAGTGAGGAGTCGACTAAGCCCATATGGAAGAAGTACACGAGCTTGTGTGATCCAGATGACAATTAACATTTAATATGGTGAAGGGAAAAGTATCAGAGGTAAAATTATGAACAACCAATTTGTAGAAGGCTATGGAGAACAGTAGGAACCCAAAACCCTTCTACAGAGTCCCTAGCTAGATTATACTACTGGCAAATCCCCACTAGCGATAGGCAACAGTCTCCAACAGCCTTCTTATCTGGCAGACATCACTGTAATATTGACTGTGCTGGACTGAACTCAGTACTGGGCCAGCTGACCTCCCTATAGACCCAACCTGAATTTGTTCTGGGTGCAGTAATCTCTTACTTGTTCCATAATAAAAATTTCTCCCCTGACTTTTTAAATACTGAAGGGGTCTTTTCTTACTCATTATTTATATTTTTATCTTTATATTATTTTATCCTTACCCCTTTATTTCAATTTTTTTATTGTTTCTGTTGGGTTTCCAAGTTTGTGAAGCACAGAAGGGGTGGGTGCACAGTGATAATAACTGATGCAGGGTTTAAAGGGGTCATAGGGTGTGATGGTTGCGGTTATTGTGCCAAACTGGTTCAGAGGAACAGGTAGGATTAATCAGGTCACAATTTGATTGGCAGGCAAAGAGCTATATGGCTCTGTAAGGACAACTCCCCCCCCCCCCCTTGCTCTCTGGTGATTGAAGCAAGCTAGAGCGTGTGTGGTACACTACCTGTGGGTCAGGCCAACCCATGAGGCATGTCACTAAGAGCTTGAGGCTCCTTTGAGACCTGCTTCTCCACGCTGCTGGTGCATACATTGCTTGAGCTTGAGGCTGGTGGATCCTGTCACCTTGCATTGCTTGAGTTCTTGAGTTTGACATCCCACCCAGGCCGGCTTCGCTAAGCTCCTGAGCTACTGACTGTTGGTGGCCCGCCCTGCTGCTTACTGCCTATGGGCTGGCACACTCTGCTTAACTTGCCCCAGGGAGGATTCTGCTGTCTGCTTCCTTGACCTTAGGCCTGGCAGCCCAAGTGAGTTGAAGGACTTCCAGTATATTAATTGTGCCACGAATGTGAGTTGATCTGAACCCTCTGTACTGCTCTGTGGACTAATTCGCTGTTAAATCCCTTCTCCCTGTATAAGCCTATCTATCTATCTATCTATCTATCTATCTATCTATCTATCTATCTATCTATCTATCTATAATATCATAAGTGTCCTGGTTTCATTTCTCTGGAGAACCCTGCCTAACACATAGGGGTGGGGCTGGTTGATAGGGAGGGTAAGGGAACTTTGGGAGTAAACAATAATGGCAGGAGCGGGGAGGAAGCACTAGAACTGATTGTGTTTACACAGCTCATTTTTAAGTTGATTTAGAGCCCTGTTCCCCCCCATGTTATCGTCTCAGTTTCCCAAGGGGAGAGTATTGGTTGTATCCCCACAAAATTGGAGTGTGCCTACAGACCTCACCATGACGCAACGTAACACGTGGAGGAATCCATAAAAAGACTGGACTATAGGGCTGGTCCCAACCGGAACCAGCCTGACCCCCACCATGGAAGGGTGTGCCACAGAGAATGACACTAGAACTTCTGGAGGGGGAAAAGGAACAGACCTACCATACCCAGACGGAAGTGGCAGCAAATGAAGGGGGAGGAAGGGAATGGAGCACACCCTGGCCCACCAAGCCCTGAGGACAATAGCCCCGCTCAGAGCAGCCATTACACAAAGAGGACCATATGGCTGGCCCCACTATGAGACACAACATCCCACAATGACCCATAGTCCTACAAAGGACAACACTGGAGACACAGTGTGGGATGTGTGTCTGAGCTGACTTACCACACCGAGGCAAAACACTAAGGGTGGGCAACAGAACATCAAGGGGAGCAGAGCAAGGAAGTCCCGAGGGAGTATCAAGGGTAGACTTTGGGGCCAGGGTGTGGCACCCCATCCGACCCAACCGGAGAACACTCCTAAACATCAACAAACGGACCTTGAACTATTTTTTTTTTTGATTGTGTATGTCACTGGCTTCTGTTGTTGTTGCTGTCATTGTTTTGTTTTTCTGTGTCACTTTGTTTGGTGCTGTCTTGTTTTTATGTGCATGTTATAATCTCTGCAGGTTTATCTAGATAGGATAGGCTGGATAAACAATGTGGAGAAAAAAACAATGGGACCGATGGTTGGGACATGGGAAAGAGGGAGGTGGGTAAAAGGAAGTGGTGTTGATCAACCCAGAGACAAGGGAACAAGGAGTAATTCAAAACCAGTGGCAAGGAGGGCGTGGGAGGCCTCGTAGGGCATGATAAAGGGCAATGTAACCAAGAGGAATAACTGAAACCCAAATGAAGCCTGAGCATGATAGTGGGACAAGAGGAAAGTAAAAGGAAATAGAGGAACGAACTAGAAGGCAAAGGGCATATATAGAAGACCAAATAAAGGCATGCATATATGTAAATATATTTCTATATGATGATGGAAATAAATCTATGTGCATATATTTATAGGTTTAGTATTAAGTAGCAGATGGACAGTGGGCCTCCACTCAAGTACTCCCTCAATACAAGAACACTTTGTTCTATTAAACTGGCATTCCATGATGGTCACTTTCCCAACACGATCACTGAAGACAAATGTGTGCATAAGCAAATGTGGTGAAGAAAGCTGATGGTGCTCAGTTATCAAAAAATATAGCATGGGCAATGAATGTACAAATGTGCTTTACACAATTGGTATATGTCTGGATTGTGATGAGTTGTATGAGCACCTAATGAAATAATAAAAAAAAAAGATATAGCATCTGGGTCTTAAAGGCCTGAAGGTTGGCAGAGAAGGGGGGGAAGGGAGACTCCAGATAGGGCAAGATATGACAAAATAATAATCTATAAATTATCAAGGGCTCATGAGGGAAGGGGGAGTGGGGAGGGAGGGGAAAAAAAAGAGGACCTGATGCAAAGGGCTTAAGTGGAGAGCAAATGCTTTGAAAATAATTAGGGCAAAGAATGTACGGATGTGCTTTATACAATTAATGTATGTATATGTATGGATTGTGATAAGAGTTGTATGAGCCCCTAATAAAATGTAAAAAAAAAAAAGAAAAAAAGGCTTGGAGGTAAACAAGCGGCCATCTAGTTCAGAAGCAGCAAAGCCCACATGGAAGAAGCACACCAGCCTGTGTGATCACAAGGTGTCAAAGGGATAAGGTATTAGGCATCAAAGAACAAAAAATCATATCATTGTGAATGAGGGGGAGTGTGGAGTGGGAATCCAAGGCCCATTTGTAGGCAAGTGGACATCCCTTTGCAGAGGGGTCTCAGGGAGGAGACGAGTCAGTCAGGGTGCAGTATAGCATCGATGAAACACACAACTTTCCTCTAGTTCTTAAATGTTTCCCCCCTCCCACTATCATGATCTCAATTCTACCTAACAAATCTGGCTAGACCAGAGAATGTACACTGGTACATATAGGTAGTGGAAACACAGGAAATCCAGGACGGATGATCCCTTCAGGACCAGTGGTGTGAGTGGCGATACTGGGAGGGTGCAGGGAGGGTGGGGTAGAAAAGGGGAACTGATTACAAGGATCTACATATAACCTCCTCCCTTAGGGATAGACAACAGAAAAGTGGGTGAAGGGAGACATCGGGCAGTGTAAGATATGATAAAATAATAATAATTTATAAATTATCAAGGGTTCATGAGAGAGGGGGGAATGGGGAGGGAGGGGGAAAATGAGGAACTGATACCAAGGGCTCAAGTGGAAAGCAAATGTTTTGAGAATGATGAGGGCAACAAATGTAAAAGTGTGCTTGACACAGTAGATGTATGTATGGATTGTGATAAGAGTTGTATGAGCCCCCAATAAAATGATTTCAATATTTTTAAAAGTTGATTTAACAGAGGGGGGGTGTTCTAAAATTGATTGTGGTAATGTTTGTATAGTTCTTGAGATGATTGTGCAATTGACCTACTGAATTGAAGCCAACTATTTTTCAGTGCTTAAAATTAACTAAACCTCAGGCTAAAAAAATTGTCAAGCAAATGTTCAAATTAGTGATGGTTTGATTTCCTAGCAGTCACACATTAAAAGTATCACTAACTAAAATTATAAAGAAAACAGGCTTAGTGATGTCCATGATTAGAAATTAATTTGACAAAAGAAACCTCTTACCCAAGAGTTTGCCTTTTCAGTTACCTGATCAGAAGCTCTGGAAGATTTAGGCAATGGTTTCGCCAAAGCGTTTTTCAAATCTTCTTGAATTCTTGAGCTAGAACTGAAAAAGAAAGGCGTTTGCTTTGAATTCATGTGAAAGAAAAACAATCGTATGTAAATAAATGTATTGCAGAAGGTAACTTTAAATACTAAATGAATGGAGAGTTATACAAGTTCTTAAATAAAACTGTGCTCCCCTATTCATCTCCAAGCCAATGCAATCTAAATAAAAACACTTAGACACTTAAGAGTGATGGGGGACCAGGAGAGCAGATTCTAAAGATGGCATGAAGAAGAAAAAAAAAAAACTAGGAGGGATTTATGGGAATCATCAAAAGTTATTGTACATCTACTGCCATTAATAAAAACATAGTCCATTAATAACAAGAAATGTGTCCAATCCACCTAGAACATGGGCTCTGTCTCTCAGGAATACTTAGTAATCAGGTATTGCCCATAGTTGGCAAAAGTCAGAAACCTGATTCCCGTGTGGGTGAGGGGTAAACCTGAGCTCCTTACAGGTTAGTGGGAGAGTGAGTAGCATCCGCTTTCTGGGAGACACTTGGCAATGCAGTCAGAGTTAAAATGTTGCATCCCCTTTGATGCAGAGATTCACTCTAGAAATTGCTTCAGAAAGTTTACTGAGAAAAGGCACAAAAGTATATGTGCAAGGATCTTTACTGTATTTATTTGGGGTCGGGGGAAAGTGGAGAAGCGCAAAGAAACTAAACAGACAATGAGGGAGGACGGGGGAAAGGTCGATACATCTACACTAGGCAATGTTCTGTAGCCTTGAAAATGAGTAAGTAGACCGCTGGCCTGACGTGAAGAACATCCAAGCCTTTGTAAGAATCAGAAAAAGCTGTAGGCTAGGCCGGTTCTATTAACAGTGAAAACGGTAGTCTTAAACAATGACCAAGGGTACTGAGTTTGTACAGAGAGCCATATGGCTACCTGATGTCATTGTGAAATAAACATATGAGGGAGGCATATTCAAATGAGGAGCCATTGGGTGGGGGGTGGGGAGAGGGGAGAAAATGAGCTGATACTAAGGGCTCAAGTAGAAAGAAAATGTTTTGAAAATGATGATGGCAACAATGGATGGATGTATGGATTGTCATAAGAGCTGTACGAGCCCCCCCAAAAAATGATTTTTTTAAAAAAATAAATAAGAAGCCATTCCTTTGAAAACTTAAAGTATCAGGAAAGTATACTCATCTTTAACAAAACAAGTCAAAATCAAAACTATACATTGCTTCTGTATCTTTTTGGTTTCTTTGGCAGGGGAATGGGAGAGAAAGATTCAAGATGTTTCTACCAAATAACAAAATACCTAATGTACTACACTCCCCCACTTTATATTATTTTTTTCCCTATTTAGTGTGTGTGTGCAAAAGAAAGTGGGGGTGGGGCGGGTGGAAGACTGATTTGGGCAAAAAGCTGAGAGAGCAAATTCGTTTTCATTCAACAATTCATACACACTATTACGAGACATGGACCATCATCCCCATGAGGGAAGAACTCTCGTCCACTTCCTTCCTGTCTTTCTTGTTTGCATTCATCCTTCTTTCCTATCCCGTTCTGCAGCCTGAGCTTTATCCCTGGGCAGATGCTACCCTTTTGATCTTCTATGATTAGTGGCAGGCTGTAAGGAGTGTGTACCTCCCTGGTGTTATTGCTCACCTTACAGGCCTTTCTACTGTTTGGATGAAAGGTGAGCCACAGGGGCAAATGCAGTTGCAAGCTGGGGGGTCCTACCAGTCTCTTTCAGTCTAGTAAGCAGTCTTTTTTTATTTTTATGATTTTGAGCTTTTTTTCTTTTTTTTAAATGATGAAGTCATCAAAGTTTTTAATGATATGAAAGTAAGAAAATCTTCTACACAAGAGGAAATAAAAAAAACAACCAAAAAGGCCGTCTTCTTCTGTTTAAGCGATGACAAAAGACAAATAATTGTAGAGGAAGCAGCAGATCCTGGTGGGTGACATTGGTGATACTGTAGAAGACCCCAACATATCTTTTTTTTTTTTTGACATGCAAGTACAATTTTATTGACGATAACTTTAAAAGTAGTTATAGCAGTATGTCAACAGGAAGCTGCCAGAAATCCAGGCTGTATTAAAAGAGGGCATGAGGCAAGGTATATCAATGCTGATTTCAGATGGACCTTGGCTGAAAGCAGAGGATACAAGGAAAATGCTTACTTATGTACTATTGACTATGCAGAGGATTTTACTGTGTATCATAACAAACTTTGGGTAGCATATGAATACATATGAGAACAATGGGAATTCCCGTACATTTAATTGTGCTCCTGTGGTACCTGTACACAAACCAACAGGAAGTGGTTCGAATAGAACAAACCCCAACATATCTTTTGTGAAGTTGCTACCTCTGAATGATTGCCGATATTTTTTCTTTAATAAATCATTCAATGAGGGCTCATGCAACTCTTATCACAATCCATACATACATCCATTGAGCAAAGCACCCTTATACATTCGTTGCCCTCGTCATTCCCAAAATTCGCCTTCCACTTGGAATCAGCTCATTTTCCTTTTTTTCCCCTCCCCCTCCTTCCCTGGTCCCCCCTCCCCCATGAACCCTTAATAGTTTATAAATTATTATTTTATCTTATCCTACACTGCCAGGCATCTCCCCCCACCCACCTTCCCATTGCCCATCCCCCAGAGAGGAGGCTACACGTAGAGCCCCGAGATCGATTCTCCCTTTCTACACCCCCTTCCCTCCCGGTGTCGCCACTCTGACCGCTGGTCCTGAGGGATTCATCCGTCCTAGATTCCCTGTGTTTCCAGATCCCTACTGCACCGCTGTGCATCCTCTGGTCTAACTAGGTCCGCAAGGCAGAATTGGGATCATGATAACGAGGGGGGGGGGGAGGAAGGAAGCGTTCAAGAACTAGAGGAAGGTTTTGAGTTTCATTGTTGCTTCACTGAACCCTGAGTGTCTCATCTCCTCCCCACTACCCCTCTGCAAGGGATGTCCAGCTGTCTACAGATGGGCACTGGGTCCCCATCACACACTCCTCTCATTCACAGTGATGTAATTTTCTTTCCCCCTGCCTTTGTTGTTTGAAACCTGATCCCCTCGGCCCTTCACGATCACACATGTTGGTGTGCTGCTTCCATGTGGGCTTTGTTGCTTCTGGGCTAGATGGCCGCTTGTTTACTTTCATCCCCGGACGCTATATCTCTCAACAGCCGGGCACCATCAGCCTTCTTCATCACACTTGCTTATGCACACATTCATCTTCAGCGTTTATGTGAGGAAGGTAGATCACGCAATGATGGTTTTTGTTCCTTGGTGTCTGCTACCTGGTCCGTTCAACACCTTGTATTCACTTAGGCTGTGTGGTTCTTCTCTGTGGGTCTGTGGGCTTTGTTGCTTCCGAGCTAGATGGCTGCTTGTTTGCCTTCAAGCCTGTAAGACCCCAGACGCTATATCTTTTTGATAGCCGGGCACCATCAGCTTTCTTCATCACGTTTGCTCATACACCCATCTGTCTTCAGTGATCATGTCAGGAAGGCATGGAATGACCATTTAGCTGGGCAAGGTGCTATCGTATTGAGGGAGTGTGCATGAGGAGGCCCAATGTCCACCTGCTACCCTACTACTGAACCTATAAATACATGTACATAGGTCTCTTTCCCCCATAATCATAAATATATTTACATATGTACATGCTTGTATTTAGGTTTCTATGTATGCCCTTTGCTTCCTACTCCTTTCCTCTATTTCCTTATGCTTTCCTCCTGTCCCACTATCATGTTCAGCCTTTGATTTTGAGTTTTATTCCATGTTTCTCCTATTGTATACAGGACCAAGGCTGTGATCATGGAACATGGTCAGCAGTGGTAGCTGGGCATCATCTAGGTTTTCTGATCTCAGGAGTCAGTAGAGGCTGGAGGTCATGTGGTCCATTGGTCCTTTGGACTAAGTGTTTCCTTACATCTTGGATGGTCTTCACTCTTCTTGGCTCCAGATGGGAAAAGACCAACAGCTGCACCTTAATGGCTACTCAGGAGCTTTTGCTACTCACCAAAGCAGGATATAGAAGGTTGCCTCTATGGATGATTTATGCTAACTGACCTTAGAGTCTCCTCCCCAAGACTACGGCCCTGAGCCCTCAGACCCATGACTCATTCCCCCAAGGTGTCTGGTTATGGCAAATAATTTTGCGTAACTTTGCCCTTATATACTCTACTATATTCAAGCATCTACTTGTAGCTAATATTCATATGTAGAAATAGCATCTGTCATGCCTGTATATTTGTGGGTCTATATTAATTTCTGTAGCAGAACCAAAGAAATAATTAAGTAGTTAAGGCTCTACGAATTTCCTTTGGCCCCTGTAATGCTTTGATACATAAATCATTCTCCTTGAAGCATCTGTTTTCACCTTAACAAAGGTCCAACTGTGGCATATGCATGGCTTTGCAGCATCTCCATAGCAACTCACATGATTAACTTCATGAGATTCTCTATTTTAAGATTTACAATTGCACTTTCCAGCCCATTTGGATCTTTGCAGGCAATGGGGAGTTAACTATAAAGAGAAGAGGCCACAGTTCTCTTCATTTGCGGGAGAGGGGACATTTGGTGGAAGGAATTGATTAAGTGGTCATAATAAAACCATTTTCATCTGATAATAAATAGTCAAAAAGGGCCTCTGAGTGGCTACACAGCCAATCCCATGCAGGCCCAGTTCAGGTTCCAGATGGCCAGGCTGTAATTAACAGTGAGTTGTTCCAGGTCACTGGAGGATGGACGGGAGGAGACATGAAATAAGGTGATCTGAGAATGAGGCTGGCTTTTCACCATATTCCTCTCTGAATGACTTCCTCTTACGAGTATGGTTTTTAGAATAAAAAATAATCTCAATATTGATACTTTCTATTATATGGCCTTGAGAATTCATCTTAATATCCAGCCCCGCTCCCTGTCCCTACCCACAAAATCATCCTACCCTAAAGACATACCTTTGATATTTGAAAAGAATGTTAGTGCTTTATGATAATACACATAGGAAAAGTTGGCTAATACCTGAAAAAGAGATTTCCCTTTGCTTAGGAGAGATACAATGGGGAGGGAAGGATGGACCAAGCACAGCTTAGAGCAGAACATACCTGTCTCTTAATGTGTCGATTCTGGAGCTGTGTCTTCCTTGATGACGTGAAGGCTTGCCTGTGAAGACAAAATTACTTGTTCCTGAGTCTGCACATAAAAACCACACACTTGAGAGTAAAGCAGTGTCATTAAAAGATCGACTGAAGTAAAACATCAATACTGTGCACGAGAGTAACTCCAAAACAGAAACTACTGATGACGTTGCTGTGCACAGGCTGTGAGAACTGTGGAGAGGAACGACAATCGTGCCGAGAGACGTGCACCTAGAGGGGTTACAGAGACAGAAGCCATGGCTCCTCTTCTCAGCTGACAACCCGGATGGGAGAAAAGACAAGCACGTCAGAAACATGAACAGTAACCCTGGAGAAGAAAGGAGACCCCACAGTCAGCCGCTGCTCTCGGCAC